>NC_090437.1:659136509-659468462 GCF_031143425.1 Pleurodeles waltl
CCTCTTCCAGTGGAGGTTCCCTGGCAGTAATAGGGAGTGAAATGTGAGCACAGTACTGTGCACTGAAAAACTACTGGCCAATGGCCTTGGACATTATGCATTTGGTTCAAAATAAACCCAAACAGTTGTGTTTTCTTTGGGTATGCATTTGTCCTGCAATTCCTTTTCTACCTTTATGTTGTTCCTGAGTAACCTGTATTGTCTGCCTATAGTTGTGTGTGTTTCAGCCTATTTGCTGATCCATTTGCTGTTGTTTGCAATGTCTGACTTTGTGGGCAGTGCTAGTGTAACCCAAGACATAGGTGTATGTTGACTGTATGGATATGTGGGCGTTAATGCAATTGTGGTGTCATTGCATCATGTTATGTTAGGTATGGATACCCCTGGAAACAAGAAAAGCAGTCACCCACGCCCTCATCAGCAGCAGACTTGACTACGGCAACTCCCTCTACGCTGGGACCACAGTCAAACTTCAAAGAAAACTCCAGCGAATCCAGAACGCAGCTACACGACTCATCGTCAACCTCCCTCGCCACAAACACATATCCATCCACCTCAGATCCCTACAGTGGTTGCCCATCAACAAAAGGATCATTTTCAAAGTCCTTGTCCATGCTCACAAGGCCCTCCACGTCGCCGGACAGGCCTACCTCAACGAACGAGTAAACTTCCACACACTTACTCGCCAGCTCCGCTCCGCCGACCTCGCCATTGTCCCCTGCATCCAACGCACCACCTCCAGCGGCAGATCCTTCTCCCACCTCGCCGCCAAGACCTGGAACTCCAACCTACGCAAGACCCAAGACCTACTAACTTTCAGAAAACACCTAAAAACATGGCTTTTCGAGCAGTAGAATTTCATCTTGTGCTGTCCAATGTCAGCATGTATAGTGGTAGACTTGTCCCCCTGATATGGATTGTACATTTGTCTCAAGTGTGGGAGCTTGAGGTTTGTTTGTCCAGACATGGAAGCTGTTCAGTTGTGCTAGCTTTGTTTGAATTTGACTGAGCATGTGTCCATTTTGTTGTGTATACTTTGCAGCTATTTCCTCTCGATGTATGCCCCATGCTGTTGCTATTGTATGTGCTTTCTTGACTTACGCTTCCACATTGTGCAGATAGGTATGTCACTTGGCTATACTATTGTTTGTCCCTGAGATACCCAAAGGGCCAGTTCCTGTGCAAATGTTGTTTTAGGGGTGTGTGCAAAGTGTAATGTGTCCCAGTACAGCATCCTTCCCTGAGGGCTCCTGATGCCCCCATCCCTATTGTGCAGGTACTGTTTGCATAGTGAGCTTTGTGCATTTGTCTCTCAAACTATTGTGCATCCTATTGACTTTCCATTCTGTTTCAAGATGGGTGATGTGTAGGTGCATTGCAGGGCTGTTCCATGGGAGTGGTGTTTGTGTTCCATGACACATCCATACTTTTGTGTGTTGCATCTGACGACAGTCCATGACGTGTGCAATGTGAAGGTGTCAGTTGTATTTGAAGATCTGATGTTGTTGTGTTGCTGTTGTTGTGTGACACAATGTTGTTTACACTTCACTGTCCCTAAGATGTGCAGACGTGTGTTTTGTGTAGTGTTGCGGTTCAATGTCAATGATCGGCCCAAAGGGGTCATTTTTGTGGCTGTGAATGTGTCCTTCTTTGTGAATTGACTCTGACTGTGGATACAATGCAAGTGTACTTGATGCCTGTAGCGTGACCCCATATCCCGTGGGTCACTACACGACAAGCTGCTGTTGTGAGCGTAATGACACAGGTAGGTGTGTGTACTTATGGTCAGTTGCATCCACAGTGGCGTGGATTTGGTCCTTCATCAATGAGCAGTGGCAGGAAGGGTGTGATGGGCTCCCTGGCGGCACAGGATGTGTAACGCTGCCTGCAGGAGAGTTGCTCCCTTTATACTCTCTGTTTCCACCTGCTGAGATGTGATGGTTGAACCACCAGTCATATTGGTGGTGTGCATCCTCATAATGAGTCCGGAGGCAACATTGTCTCCTCCAGCCTGTTTGTGCTGCCTTGTGACTGCAGCAGGCTGCATTGCCTGGTGGTGCAAGCGGAACCACGTGGTCTTTGCTCCATAGGCCTGCATGACTCATAATACAGTGGTCAGACCACCAAGCCGATGGCGATCGGACCGCCACCGCTGCCATTGGAGTGCATGGACCGCCAAACTCATAATGAGGCCCTTAGTCTTGATAATGAAATTATGATCTTCATATAGCTCTACTCTGTGTTCTTCTAAAATGTTATCCCTATTTATTAGCTGCTTCCTCAGCCACTGGTAATCTTATCTTCCTTTTCTAGTTATACTATTTTATTCTTATTATCTAACTATTCGGATAATATACCAATCTTTTTGAGTTTCTCAGGTTCTGTAATTTCAATACAAACAGTCTTTCTGCATTTAAGGACTTACAAGGACGCTCTAGCAGTTTTTTTGCTCCAATCAAGTAAATCAGAAATTGGAACATTCAAAACTTGGCTCACATAATATGCTTATTCAAGTGACAAGTATCTTTGACATGGTAATCTATTTCTTTTTGATCTCCTGAATGTGTTTGGTTCTTCTTCTGCATCACTGATACCACTGGACACCGTTTCTTCTATGATTGTTGGTGGTATTGATTCAACTGACACATTAAACCTTGTTTTCTTTCTACTGTAAGCTTTAGGCCACTTTTCATTGTCGGCATCAGCTCTTGTCTCTATTGCAGAACATATACCTTCTCCTGAATCATAAAAATTATTTGTCCTTTCCAAAGCAGATTCAGAAGTTACTTCATCTGAATGTGTTACCAGGTCTTCTATAATGCCAATTTGAGAGATGTCCAACAGTTGGAGTTCTTCACCTGTCCGAGATTATTCACCTGTTTCTTCTTCTAGCTGTCTCTAACCACAGTCTCCTTCTTGAGTTTCTCCTTGTACAATGTGCAGAGGTACATACACCAGTGCTCTTGGTTCTGGCTCATTGAACACTATCTCTTCATAAGGATCTAGGAATATATATATGGCTGATACATATATAAATATATATATATATGGACTAGACAATATTGTTGCCCAGATCTCTGCTTAATCCACTAGTGAAGAACAATGCAATGCTGGCAATAATTAATATGCTCCATATACATTTCACATGACTGGTATCAGCTAGTGCATTTTCACACCCTTGCATGCCTGCTGGCCACAGTATAATTCCTTTTGCTTATGCAGCAGTCACCTAGCTGAGCCCCTCTTTTCAATGATAACAACCTACATTGGGCATTTTGATGTTATTGATTAGAAGTGGGGATCCAGGGCAGACACGTCTTGTTTACCACCTTCCTCCCTATCTATCGTCATGTGAGTAGTACGTCCATGCTCTTGAGGCCTTCCCATAGTGATTTTGTTATATTTTAAGACTAAAACCACTTACCCCAGGTACATCCCCGGAATTCTTCACCTCTTTCCTTTGCACTCAGTTGAAATATACGGCATCAATAAATGGATGACAGGGAATAGATTATGCTGCAATCTTCCCCTCAACAAACATTTCCCGTTAATGTATGCATTTGGTGAAAAAGTGCTGTAGAATATCAGTGTTATATCCAGTAAGGCCTGCCCAAATTATCAGCCTCCAAACAAAAAATGTCAGCTCCTCTGCAGGGATAGCTTGAAAGAAGTAACTCCCAACCTCCTCATCCGTTTTTAAATAGAGGCCGAATTGCCTCTTTCAAATACCACAGAAACTTTTCATAAGGGAATACTTGGTTGCTAACCATCACCCAGTATTTTAACCCAGCCAACAAAAAATATATTTTGTTTGGACAGGTTTGCAGCCAGAAGCAAAGTGATTGTGGTTAACAAGATACCAATTTGTCTTAGAACATTGTCATATCCAATAATATAGTGCAACCTTTAGCTACTGCCACAAACACTCACCAACAAACTAAAAAGAAGAGAAGAACTGCTCTTCCTCTTAACCCTTTACCCAATATCCTGGAATTTTTCTATCAGCTGTGGGGAAGTCTACTTGCGAGCTCACTCTTGAAACAAGTTCCTAGCCTATTTAATGCTGAAGCCACAAGAAGCTTTTAAGGTCAGCACAATGGATAGTCGGGGAAGAGTGTGTGCCGTTTTACCTAGTTACATGTTTTTTTTGTTTTTTTTTTAAATCTTAATTCATTTTAGCACAGCTTGCTTTTAGCAGAGATTTTTTTTCCTGTTATTTTGGAAACACATTATTGTTGTTAGTGCACAACATTTCACCATGCACCTGTGCCAAAGGCTGCCCAAGGTGGTACATGATAATTTATCTGTTATTGCTGCCACAAGGCTGAGCAAACAGCCCAACACTTGATCACATCAGACCTGTTCCTCAGAACACAAACACATTTTGTTATAAAACAATCGCACAGGCCAAAGAAGTTTAGAACGGTCATTCCAGCCAGGAGATCCATCCATGCTGTATGCCATTTCACTGCTACTTTGCTGACCTCAGCCCTGTCTCTGCAACCAACTGAGGAGATGGCGGGCAGGCCCCTGTTTCAGGTAATGGGGTGGGTCTTCCTTCCATGTACTATGCACAGATTAGAAGTGGGGATCCAGGGCAGACACATCTTGTTTACCTCCTTTCTCCCTAGCTATCCTCATGTGAGTAGTACGTCCATGCTCTCGAGGCCTTCCCATTATGACTTTGTTATATTTTAAGACTAAAACCACTTACCTCAGGTACATCCCCGGAATTCTTCACCTCTTTCCTATGCACAGGAAGATTAGGGCTAACTCCGCTATGCTCTCACTTAGAAGCTAGACATGAGGGTAGGAATTCTTAGGCGCATATTATTCCAATATCCTGGGGTTGATTAATTTCATTTCATTGATTGTGCTAGGTTTCAGCTTCCTAATAATTGCAGATCATATATTTTATTGGAGATTGCAGTCTTTTCAATAATGCATTGAAAACTGTCCTACATCTCTTTGTCTGCCTATGTGTGTGTGAGACCTGTGCTAATGAGAGACAAGGGTAAGATCTGCCAACCACAACATCCCTGAGGAGTCGCAGTGTGTAATGCGCCAGGCTGCCATAAATCACATTTATGTTCTAGGTTTGGGTGAGGGCCTGCTAGCTAACTGAAAGGGTTAGTCTGACAGTTACCAAACAGTGGTGGTCATTCTGACCTCAGCGGTAAAAGGCGCCTACCGCCGGTCAGAAATCCTCCATAATTCCGCCGCGGTCGCGGTAACCCGCCACGGTCATTCTGACCCGCAGCAGCCAAACCTCCGAAAATCCGACAGTCACAACAGACCGCCAGACCAGCGGTCGGCGGAAAAGTGGAGGTGACCAAACCTCCACCGTCACGCCAACAGAAATACGCCCATGCCATTACGACCCACGAATCCACGCGGCGGTCTTTCAAACGCGGTTTTCCATTGGCGGTACACACCGCCGCGGTCAGAATACACACAAACGAACAAAACTCAGCCACATTGGCCGATTTGAATTCCACACACCTGATACACATACACACACCACTCCCACACACACAATACAATATAAAACACACACCCACATCACCCACAAACCCCTTCGACCAAAATCCAAAAAGAAGCACTGAGAGACACAGCAGCGATCACAGAACACCATCACACAGAGGCACACTACACCATCACCCACACAATATCCACACACAAAACAACACACACCACCACACTCAACACACTTAACTACACATACTCCACCCCACACATCATACACACCACTCCATGGCACCCCAAAGACACCCCCGCTTCTCAGACGAAGAACTCAGGGTCATGGTGGAGGAAATCGTTCGGGTAGAGCCCCAGCTCTTCGGCACACAGATCCAATACACCAGCATTGCCCGGAGGACGGAGCTATGGCAGAGGATTGTCGACAGGGTCAACACTGTGGGACAGCACCCCAGAAATCGGGAAGACATCAGGAAGCGATGGAACGACCTACGGGGGAAGGTGCGTTCCATGGTATCCAGGCACAACATCGCCGTGCAGAAGACTAGCGGAGGACCCCCACCTCAACCCCCACAATTTACAACATGGGAGGAGGAAGTCTTGAACATCCTGCATCCTGACGGCCTCGCAGGAGTCGGCAGAGGAATGGATTCTGGTAAGTTGAAGCTTCAATACTGCTTCCCCCCCACCTGCATGCCAAATCATACCCCAACCCTCACCCCCATCCTCGAACCCCACCCTCACCCCCACCACCATCCTCACCCCCACCCCCAGCACACCTATTCCCTGCCAATGTCTCACCATCACAACCCACACATCCCAAAACCTAGGCCTGCATGCGTCCACTAAGCATGGACACCCATCACCAAAGCATGCCCAATGCATATACACATCCCCCCCACAAGCCACCCTCACCAAAGCCCCCACACACGAATGCCAGCACTTGGGGACACAGGAACCCACAGATACACCCATATGGCACACATTGAAACTATAACCATACCTCTATACCCCTGCAGGACCCGACCGCCAACACACCGCCACGGAGGGCCCAGAATTCTCCACACCCCCCACCCAAGAGGCCGTCAGCGATGACAGCAGCTCTGTCGACCTGGACACTGATGACCAGCCCAGACCATCGGGGACCTCTGGACAGTCGGTTCCCCTCACACAGGCACAGGCCACTACAGACCCAAACCCCTCTGGGAACACCAGCACAGCTCCCACCCAGCGGGCCCATGCCTCTGTCTCCAGGGCGCGTCAATCTGCGGTGTGTCTACCACTACAGGGCACCCAGGATAACCCACCACCCCAACAACAACAGGGACCTGGGGGCAGTGGTAGTGGGCACACCGGCCAGGGGGCAGAGGCCCAGGGAAACAGGGCAACTCGGAGGGCAGCTGTGCGACAGGGGGGGGACGGGCCCAGGGAACCCACTCTCCACGAGGCCCTCACCACCATCATGGGAGCATACAACCGCTCCCAGGAGACGATGGCGACGGTACTGGCCAGGTTCCAGGAGATCCAGGTACTGCAGGAGGAACACTATCGGGGGTACAGGGAGGACATCAGAGCCCTCACCTCCACCCTGGTTACCATGGTAGGGCTGCTGCAGGAACTCATCAACACCAGGACGGACACTCAACAACAACAAAGGGCCCCTGCCACTAGCCTGGACCAAGAACAGCCAACCACCTTCGCCGGCGCTAGTGGACAGGAGGCCCCCGCACAACAGCAGCCCACCAGACCCCCACCTCCTGCAGGAGAAGAACCACCCCGCAAGAGGGCCCTGAGATCTCGCAAGAAGACAGAGTAGGATGTCAAGACCCCCGCCAGCAAAGGATACCACCTGATGTCATCCCACTGTCCCACATTGTCACCCTGTCCATTCTTGAACTGCCCATGCTCCATCTCTCCACAGGCCTATGGACAATGCACCTGTGTGACTGTTACTCTGGACTCTGCCATGGACATTCCTTCACCATAGCCCCCACCCCCTTGAAACCACCCATCCCATTTTGAGCACTGAAATAAACAACTATTTTGCACAAAACAATCTGGAGTCTGGCTGTGAGTTCAAAATATTGTAATTGACATGACAGTGCAAATATGTCCTTGTACATAGTGAAGTCAACAAACAGCTGCCACAAAGCTGTAGTCCATGGGGAAACGAAGCACAGGACTCGTAGTGGGGACCCCAGATCTGAAATAGGGAGGGAAAAGCCACAACTCAGTCATCATACACTGGGGCAAATAGACAGGCAGCAGAGATGCAGGAGAGTAGTTTACATTTACTAAATTATGTTTGAATTGTTACCTGTGTCCTATTGGAAGTACTGTGCAATGATTCTGTCCCTGTTGTCTGTTTCATCCCCGTCGTCTTCCTCCTCTTCACTCTCCACAGGTTCCACAGCTGCCACAACACCACCATCTGGACCATCCTCCTGCAGGAAAGGCACCTGGCGGCGCAAAGCCAGGTTGTGAAGCATGCAGCAGGCCACGATGATGTGACACACCTTCTTAGGTGAGTACATTAGGGATCCACCTGTCATATGCAGGCACCGAAACCTGGCCTTTAGGAGGCCGAAGGTGCGTTCGATCACCCTCCTAGTACGCCCATGGGCCTCATTGTACCGTCCCTCTGCCCTGGTCCGGGGATTCCTTACTGGGGTCAGTAGCCACGACAGGTTGGGGTACCCAGAGTCCCCCAATAGCCATACACGGTGTCTCTCTAGCTGTTCCATCACGTAAGGGATGCTGCTATTCCTTAGGATGTAGGCGTCATGCACTGACCCAGGGAATTTGGCATTTACATGCGAGATGTACTGGTCAGCCAAACACACCACCTGGATGTTCATGGAATGGTAACTTTTTCTGTTCCTGTACACCTGCTCCCTGTCTCTTGGGGGAACCAAAGCCACATGGGTCCCATCAATGGCACCAATGACGTTGGGAATATGTCCAAGGGCATAGAAATCACCCTTCACTGTAGCCAATTCGCCCACCTCAGGGAAAAGGATGTAGCTCCTCATGTATTTCATCAGGGCAGACAACACTCTGGATAACACCTTCGAAAACATGGGCTGAGACATCCCAGAAGCAATTCCCACTGTTGTCTGAAATGACCCACTTGCCAAGAAATGGAGTACTGACAGGACCTACACCAGAGGGGGAATCCCTGTGGGTTGGCGGATGGGGGACATCAGGTCGGGCTCCAGCTGGGCACACAGTTCATGTATAGTGGCACGGTCAAGCCGGTAGGTCAGGATAATGTGGCGTGCTTCCATTGTCGACAGGTCCACCAGCGGCCTGTACACGGGAGGATTCATCCGTCTCCTCGCCAAACCCAGCGGACGGTGCCTAGGAAGGACAACATGGAGCACACAGTCAAGCAACCCACAGGTACGTACTCGCAGCTTGCACAGTAAACGATTCTCTATGCAGTGAATGGCGTGTCTGAGTGGCTATGCAAGGCCTAGGCCTGTGTGACGCAGTTGAAATTGAGCCATGTGGACCCTCGAAATGGCGGCTGCCTGACCTGTGAAGTGTGACAATGGGATGTGAGGTCAATGCGCTGGCGTGGCACACCGCGGCGGTCGGCGGTCGAAGACCGCGGCGCGAAGCCGCATTGGTTAACATTGAAGCCTATGGGTTTCAGGAGCCAATGGCGAAGGGCGCCGGCGGTGGCGGTACGCACCGCCGCGGGCGTGACCGCCATTTTCTATCTACTTATTCACTCGCGACTTGAACTTTCACAGGAGAGGACCTATACTGCAAGTGTTGCTGTGACCTCGGTCTGGAAGGGACAATGGCTGCTGCGCCTGGGGAAAGGGCCCCTGCCTTCACTGGAGAAGAGTTGGAGAAACTTGTGGATGGGGTCCTCCCCCAGTATGCGCTACTCTACGGTCCTCCAGACCAACAAGTGAGTTTAATTCAATATGGATTTGGGGCCACTGGCTGGCTTGGGGGCCTGGCGGGGGGCCTGGCGGGGATGGGGGGCATGTTGGGCCTGGCGGGGGGGCCTGGCGGGGATGGGGGGCATGTTGGGCCTGGCGGGGTGGCCTGGCGCGGGGCCTGGCGGGGATGGGGGGCATGTTGGGCCTGGCGGGGGGCCTGGCGGGGATGGGGGGCATGTTGGGCCTGGCGGGGGGCATGGTGGGGGGCCTGGCGGGGATGGGGGGCATGTTGGGCCTGGTGGGGGGCCTGGCGGGGGGCCTGGCGGGGATGGGGGGCATGTTGGGCCTGGCGGGGGGGCCTGGCGGGGATGGGGGGTATGTTGGGCCTGGCGGGGGGCCTGGCGGGGATGGGGGGCATGTTGGGCCTGGCGGGGGGCCTGGCGGGGATGGGGGGCATGTTGGGCCTGGCGGGGGGCATGGCGGGGGGCCTGGCGGGGATGGGGGGCAAGTTGGGCCTGGCGGGGGGCATGGCGGGGGGCCTGGCGGGGATGGGGGGCATGTTGGGCCTGGCGGGGGGCATGGCGGGGGGCCTGGCGGGGATGGGGGGCATGTTGGGCCTGGCGGGGGGCATGGCGGGGGGCCTGGTGGGGATGGGGGGCATGTTGGGCCTGGCGGGGGGCATGGCGGGGGGCCTGGCGGGGATGGGGGGCGTTGGGCCACTGGCAACGAAAATGCAGACAAACTTGAAGGTGGTATTTCTCCCTCCCTGTACGTGTCACATAGGTCCGCGCCCATGAGAAGATCGGGATTTGGCGTGCCATCGCCAAGGATGTCCGGACCCTGGGGGTCCACCATCGACGGGGCACCCACTGCCGCAAGAGGTGGGAGGACATCCGCCGCGGGACCAAGAAGACCGCCGAGTCTCTGCTGGGGATGGCCTCCCAACGTAGGCGGGGTGCCTGCCGTCAACTGACCCCCCTGATGTTCCGGATCCTGGCGGTGGCCTACCCTGATTTGGATGGGCGCGTGAGGGCAGCACAGCAGACACAAGGGGGTGAGTACAAGCATAATCTACTATGTTGTCGCGCAGTGGAGGTGTCTGGGTGGGGGAGGAGGGCTGTGGGTCCCCATAGGCCAGGGCGATATCTGTAGGCTGGGCACCCCCGTAAGCCCCTGTGTCCCCAGCCACCACCCTCAGTAGTGTGCCAGTACAGCCATCCCTGGGCCGTGTCATCCATGGGTGCAGTTGTCAACTCTAGGCGTGTAGGGCATGTTCCACGGAATGCGTAGGGGACCCCAAGTGCGCAACTTAGTGCAGGGGGCATCTGTGTCTGTCATGTCCGCTAACTGTACCGGTGATCCATGTACTCAAAATCTCTTTATTTCTCTCTCCCCCCCCCCCCTTTTTGTTTGTCTTTCTGTGCTTGTGTGCATCAGCATCATCAGGCGGAGGAGAAGTGGCATCGGGGCAGGAGGGAGCTGCATCTCACATGGCCCAGGAGGGCCATGCCACAGAGTCTGACTGGACCAGTGAGACGGAGGGCGAGGGGAGCTCCACAACGGGGACGACTGGACCCTGCAGCGACACGGACACGTCCTCGGAAGGGAGCTCCCTTGCGGGGGTGGCACCATCCGTGGCCCCCGCCATTACAGGTACAGCCGCCACCCAGCGCACCATCTCCGCCCTCCCAGCAGCCCCTCAGCGTTCGCCCCGTGCCCGCTCTGCCAGGAAGCCGGGCATCTCCTTCACCCCAGGCACCTCAGGCCCTGCCCCTGTTACCCCCGCTGCCCTCAGTGAGGAGGTCATTGACCTCCTCCGAACGCTCATTGTTGGGCAGACTACCCTTTTGAATGCCATCCAGGGGGTGGAGAGGGAGGTTCATCGCAGCAATGCGTACCTGGAGGGCATTCATTCGGGTCAGGCTGCCCATCAGCGATCGTTCCAGGCTCTGGCCTCAGCACTGACGGCAGCCATTGTCCCTGTCTCCTGCCTCCCTCTACTAACTCCCTCCTCCCAGTCTCCTGTTCCTCTGCCTGTCCCACCCACACCATCAGACCAGCCTGCACACACCTCAACACCCAAGAGCAGCTCATCCAAACATAAGCACCACAGATCACGCAGACATTCACACAAGCAACATTCCGATGCAGACATGCCAACAGTCACTACCACCTCTGTGACCCCCACCTCCTCGTCTCCCTCCTCCCTCCCTGTGACGTCTACACTCACACCTTCATTCACCTCACCATCAGCCAGTGTTTCCATCACCAGCACACCCTCCAGTACAGTCCGCACACGTGCAGTCACCACCCCCACTGCCATTTACACGTCCCCTGTGTCCTCTCCCACTGTGTCTGTCACCCCCTCTTCCACACCACACAAACGCAGCCACCCACCCACCCACCCAACAGCCATCCACCTCACGACAGCCTCCCGCTCCTGCACCCAAAGACAGCAAACTTGTCTCGCCTACAACCACATCCTCTCCCTCCACTCCCATACCCACTGTACCTACCACTATCCATTGTCCCAGGAAAATCTATCCCTCTACTGCTACCTTCTTTCCTGACCCTGAGCCCCCCCCTCCTTCTCGTCGGGGTAAGAAGAGCACCTCAGCCACCACCAGCCCTGCTGCCCCCTTGACAAGGGTGCAGGGGTATTGGAGCCCACCAGCCCGCAGGTCTGGATCTTCGCCCAGCAGCAAGGGGACAGCCAGCCCACCCCCTGGGAAGAGGAGCAGAAGGCGGAAGGGCCGCCGCAGGAGCCCGGGTTCTATATCCCCCCAGGACACTAGCCAGCCACCGTCAACAGCCACAGCTCCAAAGGGAGGAAAGGGCCACAGACTCCCGACTAAGGAGGGCAAGGGCAGCAAGGCGGAGAAGTCAGGCAGCAGGCCTGCTGCCCATGGAGGACCCGTCACAGCTGCCCAGGAGGAGCCCGCAACCCCCATAGCCGCTGCCCAGGGAGGAACCGTCACAGCTGCCCAGGGAGAGCCCACCACCCCCATAGCCGCTGCCCAGGGAGGACCCAGCCCAGCTGGCCAGGAGGGCCCCACCACCCACAGCCCAGGTGGGCATTGAAGGAGCACCATCCCCGCTGCCCAGGAGGGCACCACCAGGCAATGAGCAGTTGGCCATAGAATGGCCGCCGTCTCCAGCACCGCTCCGCTGGGGACCGCCGTCTCAAGAACCGCTGAACTGGGCCCGCCGTCTCCAGCACCGCTCTGCTGGGGACCGCCGTCTCAAGAACCGCTGAACTGGGCCCTTCAAGGCAAGAACCGCTGAACTGGGCCCTTCAAGGCAAGAACCGCTGAACTGGGCCCTTCAAGGCAAGAACCACTGAACTGGGCCCCGCCGTCTCCAGCACCGCTCCGCTGGGGACCGCCGTCTCAAGAACCGCTGAACTGGGCCCTTCAAGGCAAGAACCGCTGAACTGGGCCCTTCAAGGCAAGAACCGCTGAACTGGGCCCTTCAAGGCAAGAACCGCTGAACTGGGCCCTTCAAGGCAAGAACCGCTGAACTGGGCCCTTCAAGGCAAGAACCGCTGAACTGGGCCCTTCAAGGCAAGAACCGCTGAACTGGATCCTTCAGACAAGAACCGCTGAACTGGGCCCTTCAAGGCAAGAACCGCTGAACTGGGCCCCGCCGTCTCCAGCACCGCTCCGCTGGGGACCGCCGTCTCAAGAACCACTGAACTGGGCCCTTCAAGGCAAGAACCGCTGAACTGGGCCCTTCAAGGCAAGAACCGCTGAACTGGGCCCTTCAAGGCAAGAACCGCTGAACTGGGCCCCGCCGTCTCCAGCACCGCTCCGCTGGGGACCGCCGTCTCAAGAACCGCTGAACTGGGCCCTTCAAGGCAAGAACCGCTGAACTGGGCCCTTCAAGGCAAGAACCGCTGAACTGGGCCCTTCAAGGCAAGAACCGCTGAACTGGGCCCTTCAAGGCAAGAACCGCTGAACTGGGCCCTTCAAGGCAAGAACCGCTGAACTGGGCCCTTCAAGGCAAGAACCGCTGAACTGGGCCCTTCAAGGCAAGAACCGCTGAACTGGGCCCTTCAAGGCAAGAACCGCTGAACTGGGCCCTTCAGGCAAGAACCGCTGAACTGGGCCCTTCAAGGCAAGAACCGCTGAACTGGGCCCCGCCGTCTCCAGCACCGCTCCGCTGGGGACCGCCGTCTCAAGAACCGCTGAACTGGGCCCTTCCAGGCAAGAACCGCTGGCCCTTTGGCAGACGTGGCAGGGCAGGATCTGTCTCGGGCAGGGCTGCAGGATGTCCTCTGGCCAACATGCCTCCTCCAGTGGCAGTGGAGTCTGTTATGGACTGTTTGGACTGTGGCTTTGCACTCCCCAGGATGGCCCAGTGGGCAGGCCACCCACTGTATGGACTGTATGGACTGTGGCTTTGCACTCCCCAGGATGGCCCAGTGGGCAGGCCACCCACGGTATGGACTGTATGGACTGTGGCTTTGCACTCCCCAGGATGGCCCAGTGGGCAGGCCACCCACGGTATGGACTGTATGGACTGTGGCTTTGCACTCCCTAGGATGGCCCAGTGGGCAGGCCACCCACGGTATGGACTGTATGGACTGTGGCTTTGCACTCCCCAGGATGGCCCAGTGGGCAGGCCACCCACGGTATGGACTGTATGGACTGTGGCTTTGCACTCCCCAGGATGGCCCAGTGGGCAGGCCACCCACTGTATGGACTGTATGGACTGTGGCTTTGCACTCCCCAGGATGGGCCAGTGGTCATGGAGTCCCCTCGTGGATCTGGCGTCGTGTACTCAAGTGGCTGAGGTGCCCCCCCTTCCCTTCCCCCTGAGGTGCCTGTCCTTTTTTCTTTCTGATGCCCCTGCAGTGTTCTCTCCGTGGAGTTCTTGTCGTGGGACTGGGCCTTGCCCCTTTGCTCAGGACCCCTGTGGTCCACGGACAGTGGTTGGACTACATATAGTAGATGTATATATTTTGTACATAGTTTATTTATTTATTTGGATTACTGCTGTCCATTTTTCAATATATCTGCCCGTTTAAGATCTCTTCTTTTGGTCTTTGCATTATTTCGGAGGGGGGGGTTTGTGGGTTGTGACAGTGATCTGTGGGAATGCATTGATGTGTGTGTTGTAGTGGGTGTGGGTGGGTGGGTGTGTGCCGGTAATCTTTTCCCTCCCCTGTGTCGTAGGTGCAGTACTCACCGATGTCTTCCGCGCCGCCGGGCGTGCTCCTGGTACAGGAGCAGGTATAGGAGTGCGGGGATGACCTGTAACTCGGGTTCCATACTGCCGGAATCTCGCGTGGAGTATGTGGAGGTGAGCGTTTTCCCGTTCGTAGTCTGTTTCCGCCGTGTTTTTATCGGCGGTGCTCCCGCCCCGGAAAAGGTGGCGGATTGGTGGGTCGTGATAGGGTGGGCGGTACATTGTCTGCCGCCTGGCTGTTGGCGGTGACCGCCGCGCTGTTTGTTTGTTCCGCCGTGGCGGGCGGAGTGTTAATGCGGCGGGCTGTGTTGGCGGTTCCCGCCAGGGTCAGAATTGCATATTTTGGACCGCCGGCCTGTTGGCGGGTTGGCCGCCGCTTTATCACCGACCGCCAGGGTCAGAATGAGGGCCAGTGTGTGCTTGACTCAGTCACCAACAAACGCTGGTGCTGCCACCCGAAACCAGCAGTCCTGTCCCCATGACCACAGTCCTATGACATGGCCTTTCCAGCATGGCTCTAGACAGGCCTTTCGTCCATGTTTTTATTCATGACTCAGTCACTAGGACCGAGGTCATGACACTGCTACTGGTCTAATTTGCATTAGTGGCTTCAACCTGTTGAGAGACAGAATGCCAATCCCTTAAGCAATCGAGTGTCACACCTTCAGAAGTGTATTTGCTGGAACTGCAGGTAGTCTCATTGCTCACCCCCATTAGGATTTCATGGGGTGACAAACCAGTTTTCTGTCAGGTGTACTTTACAGACTTATTAGTTCTAAAGGTTAAGCATCAGGCCATTTCAAAGAAGTGGATGCACACACTTGCCAATCTTGACTTGATAGTGCCATTTAATTGCTCCACTATTCCAGAAGCCTCTGGACAAAAACTGCAATGGTGCTTCTACACAACATTTTTGTTATCTCACTACTGAAGTGAGTACCTCAATCGCATTCTAGAGAGACAGACATGCCATACCTTGGAATAAGTTCTCTCAACAATAACTTTGCTATAGTGAGACTACCATTTCTTCTGGTTGGATTAGCCTCCACCCATCTTGAGAAAAGACAATTACCAAAACATATTTAATCCTTTGCAAACAGGTACTTAAATAAATGCCATTTGCATCTGGTTAAAGGGTCCTTGTGATCTTCCTACATGACTCAAACTAACTTGTGTTTGTCCGCCTACATTTATTTGGTGACATGTCACACATAGATTACATAATTCTTCTGCTGCTTGTGCTCGGAATATAAGATTAAACCAGAACTTATTTTTAATTGAGCAGGGTAAACAAACAAACAAGACAAACAGAATTATCAGGCATCAGAGAAAAAATGAAAAACAAAGTGCATACGTGCATTACATCCTACATTAAAGCACCTTAAGGCTTTTAAAGTGCATTTAATGTTCAATATCGACATAGTTTCGGAATAACTATTGACACTAAAGTGCATACGTGCATTACATCCTACATTAAAGCACCTTAAGGCTTTTAAAGTGCATTTAATGTTCAATATCGACATAGTTTCGGAATAACTATTGACACTAAAGTGCATACGTGCATTGCATACGTTACTAAGGCAGCAAATAACTGACATCAAGGTTGTGCCGTTAAATGCACATTAAGATCCCACATGTTGACCGCCTTACACTAAACAAATCACTCCCAAAAAGGGGCAATGCAAGTTTAACTAAAAGCATATGGTAGCACTCCTAAAGTAATATTCAGCATATAAAATATCACAGTGCTCCTACACAAGCCTTTTAACATTGCTTTTTTTTATAGCAAATTTGCTTTAAGTTCTAAACAAATCATTAACATATAAAGTGCAACTATGCTAATAAAGTGCCATTAATCATCAAAACTTCACTTGCCAAATCAATCTCCAATTACAGAAGGGGAAGAATCTGAAGATGTCCAATCCTCCCAGGTTCCTGAAAACCTTGAAAGTGC
Source organism: Pleurodeles waltl (assembly GCF_031143425.1). Taxonomy (NCBI): domain Eukaryota; kingdom Metazoa; phylum Chordata; class Amphibia; order Caudata; family Salamandridae; genus Pleurodeles; species Pleurodeles waltl. The sequence goes on from NC_090437.1 coordinate 659,153,028, forward strand.
CCCCACTCTTCTTGCATATGCCTCCTGAAACATATCAATCAAAAAATGTATTGAGCGCACTACTCACCCGTTAGGGTCTCAAGGCGCTGTGGGTGGGGGCGGGGAGGGTTGCCGATTACTGCTCAAAAAGCCATGTCTTGAGGTGCTTTCTGAAGGTTAGTAGGTCCTGGGTCTTGCGTAGGTTGGTGGGGAGGGAGTTCCAGGTCTTGGAGGCGAGGTGGGAGAAGGATCTGCCGCCGGAGGTGGTGCGTTGAATGCAGGGGACTGTGGTGAGGGCGAGGTCCGCGGAGCGGAGAGATCGACTAGGTGCGTGGAAGTTTACTCGTTCGTTGAGGTAGGCTGGTCCACTGTTGTGGAGGGATTTGTGAGCGTGGATAAGGACTTTGAAGATGATCCTTTTGCTGACTGGCAGCCAGTGAAGGGATCTGAGGTGAGTGGAGATGTGCTTGTGGCAGGGGAGTTTGAGGATGAGACGTGCGGCTGCGTTCTGGCTTCACTGAAGTTTTTGCAGAAGTTTGGCTGTGGTACCGGCGTAAAGGGCATTGCCGTAGTCCAGTCTGCTGCTGATGAGTGCATGGGTGACTGTTTATCTGGTTTCTAAGGGAATCCATTTGAAGGTCTTTCGTAGCATGCAAAGGGTGTTGAAACAGGAGGACGAGATGCTGTTGATTTGCTGGGCCATGGTGAGAGATGAGTCTAAGATGATGCTGAGGTTGCGTGCGTGGGTGGAGGGTGTTGGGGGAGGGCCTAGGGCGGTGAGCCACCAGGAGTCATCCCATACTGTCTTGTTGGGGCCGAAGATGATGATTTCTGTTTTGTTGAAGTTGAGTTTGAGGTGGCTTGCTGTCATCCATTTGACGATGTCGAGGAGTCCGGCATGGAGTTTTGTCTTGGCGGTGGAAGGGTTCCTGGTGAGGGAGATGATGAACTGGGTGTCGTCAGCGTACAAGATGATGGTGATTCTGTGGGGACGGAGGATGTTGGCGAGCGGGGCTATGTATATGTTGAAGGGTTCCTCTAAGGGTGGTGTTGCCGTTTATGTGGATTAAGAAGTGTAGGTATGTCGTGGGTGTTGGTGGAGATTTTGATGGTGTTTTTGTGTATGATGGCAATGCCTCCTCCTGGCTTGTTTATGCTGTCTTTACAGGAGATTTGTAGCCTTCTGGGATGGCTATGACTATGTTGGGCTCTGATGAGGAGTTCATCCATGTTTCCTTGAGGAAGGCTATGTCAAAGGAGTGTGTTGTGATCAAGTCCTAGAGCTCGATGGCATGCTTGTGGACAAAGTGGGTGTTTAGCAGTATGTAGTTAAGGTGGTTGCGGGGGTTGTTGTTGTGGTGTGTGTTGGTGGTGTTGTGGTGTGTGTTGGTGTTGTTGTGGTGCATGTTGGTGCTGTTGGTGTTTGTGCAGGAAAAACAGCATGAGTGGCATGTGAAAGGTCCATGTGTGTGCTTGGGATTTGCCTGTGTGCAGGCGGGGTGCTGGCCAGGGTTGAGGGCATGGAGTTCTGTGGAGGAGTAGTGCTGCTTAGGGGAAAGGCGTGGACCAGGGGGACAGGTGCTGGGCGCAGTACAGGCGCGGATGGACACAGATAGGCTTGCCTCTGGTGCGCCAGAGACCGCCATTAAGAAGGGGAGGTAGGAGGGAGGAGAGGCTGGGAGGCGGTGGCCAATGGGGGCATGAGGGGGCGGGCTGTGGGGACGCAGTGGCAGGGACAGAGGACCCAGCAAGAGCCGTAATGGGAAATGGGCAGCAAACACAGTGGTAAAAACGAAGTGGGGCAGAAAAAGGGCACAAATACAGTTGAAAACAAAGCAGAGAACGAAATTTGAAATGTAAAAAACGAAATACGATACAAGTGAAGAGCACGCTAGGTACTCCTACCACTAGGCACCGGGAAAGAGGCGCAGGCGGGAGCCTGCGGGTGGTGGAGGACCTAGGACTTCCTACGGCAGCAAGGGCGGCAAGTGCAGTGTCAGGGACACGAGGGCAGAATGAGGGACCTGCTCGGTGTGAAGTCTTGCCTGGTCTTAAGGCAGGTCAGGGGTCACTCTTCGAGCCACGCAGCAGCCGCCATTAAGAAGGGGAGATGAGAGGGAGGAGCTGCAGAGACGGGAAAACCGGCAAGAGCAGCAATGGTAAATGGGCAACAAACACAGCAGTAAAAACGAAGTGGGGCAAAAAAAGGGCAAAAATACAGTTAAAAACAAAGCAGAGAACAAAATTCGAAATGTAAAAAACGAAATACGACACAAGTGAAGAGTACACTAGATACTCCTACCACTTGGCACCGGGGCAGAGGCGCAGGCGGGAGCTTGCGGGTGGTGGAGGGCCTCGTACTTCCTACAGCAGCAAGGGTGTGGTCAGGGACACGAGTGAAGAATGGGGGATCTGCTCAGTGTGAAGAGTTGTGTCTGGCCTTAAGGCAGGTCAGGGGTCACTCTTCGAGCCGCGCAGCGGGCGCCATTAAGAAGGGGAGGTGGGAGGGAGGAGCAGCTGGGAGGTGGTGGACAATGGGGACATGAGGGGGGGCGGGGCCGCAGGGGCCACAGCGGCAGGGACGGGGAAACCGGCAAGAGCCAGACTGGGAAATGGGGTGTCTAGTTGGCAATCAGTTTACACCCTGTCGAAGTAAGGACGCTCACTCTAATCATGCTAAGGGAGTCACACTCCTAAGATAACCCCTGCTCACCCCCTTGGTAGCTTGGCACGAGCAGTCAGGCTTATCTCAGATGCAAGGTGTTAAGTATTTGTACCCACACACAGTAACACAGTGAAAACACCACAAATGGACACCACACCAGTTTTAAAAAATAGCCAATATTTATCTAAGTACAACAAAACCAAAACAACAAAAATAAAACATACACTGGCAAAGATATGCATTTTGCACATCGCAAACAGCAATTTGGGCCGTTTGCGACATGCAAAATGCACTTTGGTATGCTGAAACTCATTTTTGCGATTCGATAAACTATTTACCAAATCGCAAAAAGGGATTGCAAGTCACAATTAGGAAGGGGTGTTCCCTTCCTAATTGCGAGTCACAGTCCCATGTAAGACTGTTTTGTGACTGGTGCTAACCTATTACCAAACGGGAAGGGGTCCCCATGGGACCCCTTCCACTTTGTGAATGGCAGTAAAAACATTTTTTCAGAGCCTGCTCTGAAAAAATTAAACGAAAACGTTTCATTTTTTGCTTTTGAAATCCATCTCGTTTTCCTTTAAAGAAAACGGGTTACATAAAAAAAAAAAAAAAACTGCTTTATTTAAAAGCAGTCACAGACATGGTGGTCTGCTGTCTCCAGCAGGCCACCATCCGTGTGAGGGCGGCCATTCCCAGGGGGATCGCAAATTGCGACCTACCTCATGAATACTCATGAGGTAGGGCATTTGCGACCCCCTTGCGAATCGCAAACAGTGTCATTGACACTGTTCAACATAAGGTTTTGCGACTTGCAATTTGTGAGTCGCAAAACAGTTCTTTCGTACATGTAGCCCTAAATCCCAATAAAGCACTTAGAAACACAATAGCTCCAACTGGGACTATCACAAAGTCGTTGATGGGGTAGTTCCCAACAGTACGACGCCACTCACGAGGGAGTACGGCACCGGTCGAGGAGTCGCACGGACCCCAGGTACAGTACTTTTGAAAACGATGAAATCAAAGATGTTGACGGAGTCGGGGAGGTTAGGCGTCCCTGGAGCCGGTGCTGAGTTGGTTCCTTACTGCTATTGGGGAGGTAAGGCATTGGTTCCTTACTGCGCTGCAGGGGAGGTGTAATGGCGTCGATGGTGAGGTGTCGGTTCTATATAATCCAGTGGGGTTGATGAATCTGGTGGGTCAAGACACAATAGGGCTACCTCTCAAAGTCATGGTCACACCACGGGTCCACAGGCGGCGAGGCGGAGTCGGGTGTCACAGACATCAGTGACACAGCACTCAGGACTCACAATGTTGCAGGAGTTCAGAGGCACTGCTGCGGCTTTGGGCCAGTGACTTTGGGCCTGTGGCATTGGTCGCACTTCAGCGGGGACCCCAGCTTTGGATGCAGGCAGCCGCGGGAAGTCGGACAGCGCTGTCGGTTCTGTTTAGGTCAGCTTACACTCCCAAGGAACTGGAATGGGCATCACCTGGCGAGTCGGGGTCCTCAGCACAGCAACCCAGAGGCTGGTAGGTGAAGTCTTTGCTGTCCCTGAGACTTCTTAACAGGAGGCTAGCTTAGTCAAAGCCCTTGGAGAAACTTCACAAGCAGGATACATAGCAAAGTCCAGTCTTTGTCCTTTCCAAAGCAGAAGCAGCAACTGCAGGCCATTCCAGCAAAGCACACACAGCAAAGGGGCAGTACTCCTTCTCGCAAATCTTCTCCTTAGCAGAGGGTCCTCTTGATCCAGAAATGTTCTAAAACTGTGGTGTCAGAAGTCCAATACTTACTGATTTCTGCCTCTGAAGTAGGCAAACATCAAAGGAAAGTCTTTGTAGTCCACAAGACCCTGCCTCTCCCTGTCCTGGCCCCAGAAACAATCCAGGGGGTTGGAGACTGTATTGTGTAAGGACAGGCACAGCCCTATTCAGCTGCAAGTGTCAGTTCTTCCTTCCCCTCTAGCCCAGGAAGACCCATCAGGATATGCAGGACACACACTCAGCTCCCTTTGTGTGACTGTCTAGAGTGAATTCACAAACAGCCCAACTGTCAGTCTGAAAACCAACTTTACCAAAAGATGTATTTTTAAATTGTGAATTCAGAGACCCCAAACTCCACATCTCTATCTGCTCCCAAGGGAAACTACACTAAAAAGACGTTTCAAGGCAACCCCCCTGTTCTCCTAGGGGGAGAGGTAGGCTAATAGTGAAAAACAAATTTAGCGGTATTTCACTATCAGGACATGTAAAACATACCAGCACATGTCCTACCTTTTAAATACACTGCACCCTGCCCATGGGCTTCCTTAGACCTACCTTAAGGGGTGACTTGTAGTAGAAGGGAAGGTTTGGACCTGGGAAGTGGATGCACTTGCCAGGTCGAACAGGCAGCACAAAACTGCGCACACAAACACTGCGGTGGCAGGTCTGAGACATGTTTCAGGGCTACTTGTATAGATGGCACAATCAGTGCTGCAGGCTTGCTAGTAGCATTGGATTTACAGGTCCTGTGTACACATAGTGCACTTTGCTGGGGACCTACTAGTAAATCAAATATGCCAGTCATGGATAAACCAATCACCAATACAATTTAGACAGACAGCATATGCACTTTAGCACTGGTGAGCAGTGGTAAAGTGCCCAGAGTCCTAAAGCCAACAAAAACAGGTAAGAAAAAATAGGAGGAAGGAGGTAAAGGTTTGGGGATGACCCTGCAAAAAGGGACAGGTCCAAAAGTCCTCTTTGTCTTTTTGACCAATAAAGTAATATTTGGGGTGCTAGCTGGTCTCCATTGTTACAAAATCAGCGAACAAGTCACTGCAGTCGCAACTGAGATAAACCATTGGGAATACTTATTGATCTTGCCTACCGAAAGGGATGAACCAAATAAGGGCAGTGTGAGAAAGGGTGGTACATAAACCTGGATTGTTTTACTAATTTTGGAAAAACCTCAATCCAAAATTGCTGCAGCCTAGCACATAGAAATAAATATGTACCTAGAAACCTCTAACGATGGAAACATTGATTTGGTTGAGATTTATACATTTTATGAAGCCAAGATGGTGTGTAGTATGCGAACCACCTTAAAAGAAATGCCATCCTTATATTGTTGGCAGCTCTAAGGGACTTATACCCCAGGGCACACATGTATACTGCCATTCACTTATAGTTCATTTACATCATGTTTCTCTAAAAACTCTTTCTAAAAAATCGGTTACCACTGTTTGACTCATACATCTTCTAAAAAAAACTATAACAATTTCCCACTCCTACAAGTTTATTCTCATAAACAAGTGTACCAACGAGTGAGTTTCCATCTTCATTTCCTTATAATTTGTCTTCAAGAAACTAGTTATATGTCTATAACTAAGCTGAACAAAATTGACCAACCTACCCTGAAAGAAAACCTTAACCCAAATTCACCTGCTCAATTTTGTAAATTATCATGGGCCTGTATTTGATGACCCACAGCCATTGAAACAAATCTACGACTTAGCCATGAAAGCAGAGGGGATAATTGTCCTTGGGAGTGATTTCAATTTTATACAAGATTTACAAAGGGACACCTCAAATAAAGCAAAAAAGCAGTTGAAACCAAAACAGCTAAGAAGCTACAAGTATTGAAGCTGGATTTTAGATTAGTTAACCCTTGGTGGATAGATCACACAAATTTGCCCAATATACATGCTATTCAAATCGATTTAGATCTGCAGCTCGAATAGATTTTTTTTCTTGTAACTAATACAGTGAAATGGGGGGTGGCGGACATTATGGCAAATTCTTTTTCTGATCATTCGGTAGTCAGTCTTCAAACAGAGTCAAGTCTATGCCCAAAGGTGACACCAAGGTGGCATTTTAACAGTTCCCTGCTTTCAGATCAGAGCTGGTTGAAGAGACCAGGGTTTTTATTGCACAATTGTGGAGGTGTTTTTAGGGTGCTGTAGGCTTATATATGAAGAAGCTGAGGTTGTCCAACGAGCTAAGCTTGAACAATATTTTTAGACATTTCAGCTGCCTCAACTTTCGAGTTGTCAAAAAAACATTTTGTCAGATAGAATTGAGCAGTCCGAGGTAGTTAATGCTCTTAAGAAGATGGTAAATGCAAAACCACAGAGAGCGATGGTATACCATCAGATGTTTACAAGATATTTTTAAAGGAGCTCCTTCCTTCTTTAACAAGATTGTTCAGTCAAATTAGAGAGGGAATGAAAGTCCCTAATTCATTCAAAGAATCTATAATAAGCAGCTGCCTCAACAAAGATAAAAATGTGACAGATGCCAATTTATATTGTACAATAAGTTTGCTAAATGCAGACTATAAGTTGTCTATAAACATTTGGGCTGAATCACTTCTTCAATTGTGCAACCTGCATAACCTACTCTCTGGGAACCTTCATTTGTTCTTATGCATGAGCCATCCACAAATAGAATATAATCAGGACCAATTAAAGGCTCATCTTATAGGTCTGGTCTGGGTTTAGTGCATAAGTCCATATCATCCAGTCAATCATGCTCAAAATTGTCAGATTCTTCTCCCTCGGGAATGAGCAACAGTGTGCTAGGATTCAGTATCCAACATCTTTTCAACACAATATTGCTTCCTGTCAAAATGTATTGCTCATATCTGGTTAATCTAGTATTATTCAAATGCTGGGTCTTAGTCTTCATAAGCAATAATTCTAAAGAGTGTAGGACCAGTACAGTAAAAGGATATCCTGTCACAATGCATTCACATTTTTCAAGACTTCCACTTACTGCAGCTATTGCTTTAGGACAGCCAGGCAAAGGGGCGGCTACAGGATCAAGAATCACTGAGAACCACGCCACAAGCTTTTTGGCATCTCTGTGAATTTGAGTTAGCCCTGAGAGAGGGCAGCCTTCCCTCTCACTGCAGAACAGTATGAAATCTTTGGTGTAATCTGGCATTCCCAGTGCCAGGGCACAACGGAGACTTCCTCTCTGGTCTAAGAGTTCTTCCTTGCATTTGTTGTCCCATAGAAATGGATGTGGTAACTTTTTATATGTCCGTTTCAACAAGGGTTTTGCCACCAGGGAAAGGTTAGGTATCCACGGTCTACAGTAGCCAGTCATTCCCTCTCTCTCTGTTTTAGGCTGACTCATTTTCAAGATTGCTTCAACTCTGATACTTTCCCCATTCCTTTCTCAATATGTCTCAAACACTAGACATCTTTTTGGCAATATTTCAATGTATCTGGTGGTCCTGTTTGTTCATTTTCTGCCAAATGGTTCAACAATGCAATGGTGTCACTTTTGCAAGACTATTTTGTCATTGATGCAATCAAAAGATTATCAACATATTGGACCAAAACTGAACTTTGGGGTAGATTCAATTATTCCAAATTATTTTTCAAAATTTGATTAAAAATGGAGGAACTCTCATTATACCCTTGTGGGACAAAACACCATGCTAATACTTTCTCTCGAAATATGAAAGAGTACAGATATTGACTGTCTTCGTGTAAGGAATCGAGAAGAAAGCTTGGCATAAATCAGTCACCAAAAACAAGTCCGCTGTCCATGGAATCTGATAAAAATATGGTGTCTGGATTCGGGACCACAGGACAACATGGGATCCTCAACTATCCTACATTTACCATTGGGTTTCTATAATGCCATAATTGCTAAGTTGCATGGACTCCCAATTAATTCTCTCAAAATGCCTTCCTCTAACATATCATTGATCAAGGGTGTTATTCCCTTTATCACTTCTGGTGTCATGTTTCTGGGGTAAAACGCATTTGGTTTTAGATTTATTTGTACAGGTTCAACACCTTTTATTCATCTACTATCTTTTCCACTGAAATCCCATACTTCTGGGTTTACTTTTTCAGTTAGATTTGCAGGCAATTCTTTTGTTGTTAGCAATGGGTAGATCCCTACTGTTTCTTGCTGAGCAAATTTAAAATCTACTTCTTCATCATGGGTCTGAAATTCAACTTTGTGCGGTGTACAATAGAGTGTGCAATTCAACTTGCATAACAAATCTCTTCCTAGCAGATTGACAGCACTCAAATCGCACACCACACACTGATGATTTTCTCCAAAAGAACCAATTTTTACAGCAACTTCAACTTGGACCTCTTTTCCCGCGAGGGGCAGGTCTGGTACTTCCACTGTTCTCACAGTAGAACAGGTAGCTCCTGTGTCAACAGAACAGGTAGCTCCTGTGTCAATAAGAAATTACACTTGGTAGCCATTTACCTAACCATCTGCAAATGGTCCACTCAAGTCTGCCTCAAAGACTGCGCCAAGCAGGCAATCTGCCTCCCCTCTCAGGCACCATCATTGTGATGTGCCTGAATTCGACATTTCAAGATTATCAAACATAGAGAACTTTTGAATGGTATCCTGCATTACATTTTCATTTTAGGCAACTAATCTTGACTCAATCTTGCATTGTTCACATTTGATTGAACCATTGGTGCTAGTGGCACAGGTAACATACAGGCTTGATGATGCATTAGTATCTATACTTGTCTCCTTGCTGCGTTTGAAATCTGATTCATTCCCTTCATTAGATTGTTGACAGTTCTATCTGGATTCAATCTACACTTGCGGTTCCAATGCCCCACCTGATTGCGCACTTGATAATGTGTCATCTCCTTTAGCGTTGCAACATCAACTCCTGTATGAGGATCAATCTGCGCACCTCTTCCTCTATTCTGAGTCATCATCATTCCTCCTTGCACACTTTGCATCCCTACTTGAAAACAATCTCCTTGCATTCCATTCATATCTTGAACGTGCCACCATTTCCAAAAATGACTGATTTAGTCTGTGTCAACATAAACTTCTCTGTAACCCCTTGGGTGCCCTGGACGTAACAGTTACATCCTCGGCTACAGCGCTGCTGTGCTGCAGACGTAACTGTTACATCCTGCCTCAGGCCCACGGAGGGAGTGCTAGTACTCCCCGTGGGCCTCCCACACCCCCTCCCCAGCGCTGGGATGGAAGAGGAATCTCTTCCCCTACCACCCCGGCTCCCCCCCCAGTGATGACTGATTACTTCAGCGTGTGATCATACGCTGACCACATCAGAGGTCGCCCCCATAGCGCGATCCGAGGAGAAACTGATTTGTTTCTCCTCGGACGGGGGAAGGGGGCAGGTGGAAGAGGCATCAAAGGAAAGGAAAGGCTTTTCCTTTCCTTTGATGTCTTTCTGAGCATTCCTCAGAGCGATCGTGCTGCAGGAATGCCACTAGACACCAGGGATTAGTGTTTACATTTACTAAACACATGAGGGGAGCAACCCCTTGGGCAGGGGCCGCTCCCCAAGTGGGGCATTTTTTTATTAGGCCATTTCTGCTCTCTTTGGGGCAGATCGGCCTATGTTAATTAGGCCCATCTGCCCCAAGGGCGGCAGAAACCTCTAGGCACCATCTTTTTTAACAGGAGGGGAGCGTCCCCTTAGGTAAAGGTTGCTCCCCTGGGGGCCAAGTTTATTTTCTGCCGTTTCTGTCCCCCTAGGGGACAGATCAGCCTATTTTATTAGGCCAATCAGCATCACTAGACACCAGGGTTCTTTAAAAAAAATGTTTTTACAGATGGGGAGCGACCCCTTGGGCAAGGACCATTCCCCATAGGGGCAAAATACTTTAGGCCATTTCAGCCCACCTTGGGGGCAGATCAGCCTATTTCTAGTAGGCCAATCTGGCCCCAAGGGGGGCAGAAACCACTTAGGTACCAGGGATTAGTATGTGTATTTTGTTTGGGGGAGCAGCCCCTTGGGCAAGGGTCACTCCCCATAGAGGTAAATTATTTTAGGCGATTTCTGCCCCCCTTGGGGCCCACTAAACACCAAGGAAGATTTTTTTTTTACAAAGAGGATGGACCTCCAATGTTGCTTGAAATCACACATTTTCCCCACATATTTGTGATGGAACCTTTCGGAATCTGCAGGAATCCACAAAATTCCTACCACCAGGCATTGTTGCATCTATAGCGATAACAATTATGCCTCACTTGTCACCCTAAATAGTTTTTGTTCAAACTGCAATTTTGGACCTGCTTTGGTTCCCCCTAAATTTCAACATGTTTTTGGCTCTTCCCTGTCACAGGCACTTGGCCCACCTGCACAAGTGAGGTATCATTTTTATCGGAAGACTGAGGGGAACATTGGGTGGTAGGAACTTTGTGCCAGTGTGGTAATCCCACACACAAATGTGGGGAAAATGTGATTTATTTATTTTTAGCTAAATTTGAGGTTTGCTGAGGACTCTATGTAAGAAAACACTGGGGGATCCACACAAGTCACACCTCCCTGGACTCCCTCGGGTCTCTAGTTTTCAGAAATGTCTGGGTTTGGTAGGTTTCCCTAGTTGGCTTCTGAACCCAGGACCAAAAACGCAGGTGCCCCTCCCACACACAGAAGTAGTTTTGTAATTTTGATGTGTCTACATAGAGTTTTGGGGCATTCCCTGTCGCAGACACTAGGCCTACCCACACAAGTGATGTACCATTTTTTTGGGGGGATGTGGAGGAATGCTGGGTAAGAGGAAATGTGTGCGTCCCCTCAGATTCCAGAACTTTGCAGCACCGAAATATGAGGAAAAAGTGTTTTTTGCCAAATTGTGAGGTTTGCAAAGCATTCTGGGTAACAGAACTTAGTGAGATCATCAGAAGTTACCCCATCCTGGGTTCCCCTAGGTGTTTACTTTTCAGAAATGCCCAGGTTTGCTAGGTTTTCCTAAGTGCCAGATGAGCTAGAGACCAAAATCTACAGCTAGGCACTTTGCAAAAAAAACAGGTCAGTTTTCAAAAGAAAAATGTGATGTTCCCATGTTGTGTTTTGGACCCTTCCCTATCGCGGGCACTAGGCCTGCCCACACAAGTGAGGTACCATTTTTGTCTGGAGACTTGGAGGAATGCTGGGTGGAAGGAAATTTGTGGCTCCTCTCAGATTCCAGAACTTTCCATCACCAAAATGTGAGGAAAAAGTGTTTTTTTTTGCCAAATTGTGTGGTTTGCAAAAGATTCTTGGTAACAGAACCTAGTGAGAGTCCCACAAGTCATCCCATCCTGGATTCCCATAGGAGTTTTGTTTTAAAAAATGTACAGGTTTGCTAGGTTTCCCTAGGTGCTGGCTGACCTAGAGGCCAAAATCCACAGTTAGACAATTTCTAAAAGACACATCAGATTTCAATGTAAAAATTGACACATGTTGCGTTTCCTGTCGCGGGCACTAGGTCTACCCACACAAGTGAGGTACCATTTTGATTGGGAGACTTGGGGGTACACAGAAGAGAAGAACTAGTGTTATCTTTCTCTACATTGTGTGCTTCCAAATGTAAGAAAGTGTGTAACAAAGATGTCTATTTGAGAAATAACCTGTAATTTACGTGCTTGAATGGAGACCCCGGATTTCAGAGATGTACAAATAACCACTGCTTCTCAACACCTTATCTCGTGCCCATTTTTTAAATACAAAGGTTTCCTTGATATCTATTTTTCACTCTTTATATTTCTCCAAATGAATTGCTGTATACCCGGTAATCAATGAAAACCCATTGCAAGGTGCAGCTCATTTTTTGGCTCTGGGTACCTAGGGTTCTTGATAAACCTACAAGCCCTATACATCCCCGCAACCAGAAGACTCCATATATATTGCTTTCAAAAATCTGCCATAGCTGGAAAACGTTATGGAAGAAAACATGGACAGAAATGGCTCATTATTTTCACCTCAATTTCAATTTCTTTTTATTTTACTTTCTGTAGGAAAACCTTTAAGGATCTACACAAATGACCCCTTTCTGAATTCAGATTTGTGTCTACCTTTCAGAAATGCTTAGCTGTCTAGGGTCCAGCATTGGTTTCACACCCATTTCTGTCACTAACTGGAAGGAGGCTGAAAGCACAAAATTAGTAAAAATGGGGTATATTGCAGTAAAATGCCACAATTGTATTGAAAAATGTGTTTTTCTGATTGAAGGCTGCCTGTTCCTGAAAGCTGGGAAGATGGTGATTTTAGCACCGCAAACCCTTTGTTGATGCCATTTACACAGAAGAAAACACAAGCTTTCTTCTTCATCCCTTTTTTCCCCATTTGTTTTGAAATAAAATGAATTTTTCGCTGTATTTTGGCTAATTTCTTGGTCTCCTCAAGTGGAACCCACAAACTCTGTGTACCTCTAGAGTCCCTAGGATTTTTTTTAAAAAAGGACACACATTTGACGTGGGTAGGTTATGTGGACAAAAGTTATGACGGTCTAAGCGCGAACTGCCCCAAATAGCAAAAGAAAGGCCTGGCACCTGAGGGGGAAAAGGCCTGGCAGCGAAGAGGTTACAAATTTCTCGTTTACAGGAGCAGAATTAACTTCTGAACTAGGAACTAGTATTTGATTTTTCTGCATCTTCAATTTAAATGCAATATCTGGAAGCCTCTTCAAACCAAGGAGAAAATAGACCCCCTTCTCAATTACATTCATCTGGTATTGTTTGAGTTGTGAAACTAAATTGCCTTCCCTCTCCTAATGCTTGATCAGTCTCAGGTGGTGTCCATACCACAATCTATAAATTCTGTGATGTCTGGGTAAATCCATTTACTGGAGTACCCCCAGTTGGTTGCTGAACCACTGTAGTCTGAGTAATTTGTGCAGGTACTGTTTGCAGTGTAACCAAACCAGTACCCTGTGCTGCTGTAGCCATATTAATGGAAGCATTCACTGGATATATCATTTGACGTGATACTCGCTTCTGTTGGAACACTGGCAACTGCTTGCTGTGATACTGGCTGTGTAATAGGCTGTGCAACAATCAATTGAGTTATTATTGACTATGGTATAATTGGCTGAGTCAATACAGGTTGAACATTGACTAGATGCATTCCATGCATCTGATTAGAAATTTACGTAACACCTGGATCAATTGGAGCTGTTGCTATAGTCTCATTGTTTACCATCTGAGCTCTGTATTTTGGCATAAGGCCTGTATATAGTGGCAGACAAATAGCCAATAATTCTTCTAATAAATCATCACTTGAATCAGAATCTTAATTGAATTTAGCTTCAGCCCTTTGTCTCAGGATCTCCTTTCTGTTTTTTTCTTTACAGGTGTTTTTTGAATCTCCAACTTTTGAAATGTCCTCTTTTGTTAGTACGGGATATAATTTAGTCCCTTCCACTATGCCTTTCCTTCACGCTTGTGTTCGTTGATCCCATACTGCATCTGCATAGTTTCTTATTGCTCTCTTCATCTCTGAAATATTTTGCTATCTTCGAGGTGGCTTCATTTTATGTAATGCCTGTAATCTGCCTATTATGCCTAAATTACATGTTTCCCATCTAGTAAAACTCAATGACCCTTCTTTCGAAGTGATCTTGCACCAGTGACAAAGCTAAACACATGTATGCAACACTTTTTTAACCATCATTTGATTTGCAGGTGTACCCTCAGATGTTGCTTCTTCACACCCTTTAACTGGGACTAATATATCACCTCATTAATCCCTGTATTGCTTTGGAAAACGTCATTATTTCACATTTAATTCACTAACTCAAAAATCAAAAACACAGTGTCTTATGTTTCGAATCAGAACCCCTCTGTGAAATCACAATGTTGTTTAGAAACACAATCCACCAATGTATTTGCATCTTTTGCCAAAATTCAACCAATTACAGTGATACTTCACATCAACAACCCAATACCAGCGCTGCACAATATGACGTCACAACTCAGTATTTGCAGCGGTTCACCCTCCTTTATAACTTTTCCTTTCTAACGACAATTAAGACAAATCTAATAACTAAAATTGCACAAAAGACATTGAGCCTTGTCTACTCCTTCTAAAAAAAAATATCAAAAGAACAATTCAACCACCAGAATAAGAATTATATCCTTTCCAATTCACAATAAAAAAAAAAATCACCTTGCACAATGATGGGTTTGCGACCTGCAGGAAATCACATAATCAATGCTGTTGGCACCTTTGCGCATCAAGTTTCACAACACCAACTAACATTAGTACAACCACAACAATTTAATTACGTCCTTATCTTTGTAAATTCGATGATATATCACAACTTACACTTCCCTTAGCAGACAAGAATACCTTATTTTCTCTGTATCCATCCCGAGATAATAGACTACTTATTTGTCCAATAATCTATTCATCGTCTCAACAACACACATATAACATAAACATAGCAATTATAATTCAATTCAACATAAACAATTTCAATATAAGTCACAAATCACCATGTATATTTTTGGCACATCAACCCTATTGATACACCCTTCGAATTTTCACCAACTCTTCAACCTCAATTTGCAACTGCTTTGGAAATGTACCTCACCAGTCTTCACAATCAGGTTCTGGACATGTGATCTTTTTATCTAACTTTTAGGCTCTTTTTAAAAATTATTTGTAGCTTATTTCCCTAACTACCCTAATAATAGCCCTGCTACCCATTTTGTGCGGGAGCGCTAAAAGCTCTAATTAAATTAAGTGACTCTGCTCCTTCTCGACCCAACGGCGATCTAGCGGTGGGTATAGGTATAATTAAGCTGCAAATTCTCATTCCACATAAATTAGAAATAAACATTTAGAATGTATTTGATTCAGAGTCAATAATGAGAGTTAATTATTGTTTTAAAGATGTATTATTTCAGTAGGTCTCAAGCTTTAATTTAGATCAATATAGAGAATGTTGCATGTAGCAAGGCCCAAATTCTATCCCTATTCTAATTTACTAAACCATGAAAGAATATTTCTTACCAGTCTAGACAGAATAGTTATCACCACCCGTGAAAAATACTGTAACAGAAATAATGTAAGCAGAAAGCAATTGAATGTATTCAGCTAGGTCTGACAGAAAGAGCGAGAGAGAGAGAAAAAAAAAGTCTTGCTTTGCATCACTAGCTGTCTGAAAAGAAAATGAAGCAGTTGTTTCCCATCTCTCTCTCTCTCTCCTGCACTTTCCCTGGGACCTGTTCTATACATCAGAGTAAACATTTACAGTTTCGCAACAACTATCTCAAAGACTTCTGAATAGCAAATCAGCTGGTGAGTGTGATTGACTGTGTGTGTGTCTTCCTCTGCTTCAGATGATAGATGAACAATAGCTTCATATTCAGTTTTACACATTTGTTTCTTCTCAAGTCTACTAAAAATACATCATAAAAAGTTCTCATTCATTTGACTCTCTAGAAACCGAAACACTTGTATGAGTTCATAATGCATTCCAAGTTAATTTCCCTTCCCATGCATTTCCACGCTGTAAACGTGTTCATAAAGAAGCAAGTTGTGTTCGTTTAGCAAAGTTCACCAGGCCAATAGCAGATTAATTTGACAGAAAATAAAAATAAGGTTGTAGCCTTCATTGTTTTAGCAGGAAATAAATAACAAGCAGCAGCCATACTAAAGGTACGATAGAAATATTTCTCTGCAGTTGAAGCATGCTGGAATTTGTTAACGTTAGCGATTCAAGCAAGTCAGGCCATACAATGGTAATGCAAATGAAATGCCTTTTTAAATGCAGCTTCTGGTGAGGTCTAGTTTTCACTCATTTTAGATCATTAATTAATTGAATCTGACTTTAATACATTGCTGTATCAGTAGCAAGCCAGAATAATGTGCTAACCTCCTCTAGCTTAGACCGAGCTCCTTCCCATGCAACTCATCATAAAGACAGGAACCCAAAAAGGAAACTACGTTAGGCCCCATGGTAGGTATTTTTGTGTGTTGTTGGTGCATTCAGAAGTTGGTTATTAATGGAGTAAAATGGTAAATGTATGTTTCATACTAAAATATGTTGATTTTTATGAGGGGGAATATTTGAAAGGGCTGATTGCAAACTAATAGGGATTGAGTGTGCTCTTTTATCTGGGATGCTAACCAAACTACATTTCCTCCAGGAGTCTCTTATCGGGCTAAGATTCTGTAGTGAAATAAAAGAGCCATTAACAGGTGTAAAGATGTTTCATTAAATCTCTTTAAATGGTGGAGCAAGTAGAGATTGAGCAGAAATTCAGCATGGGGCGATCCCATTACAAAGTTAAGGTCCTTTGCAAAGAAACTTCATGACTTCTGGAAACTGTAGGTTTTAGAGACAATCAGCAATTCAATACTACAAGGTCTCAATTGTGAAACTTGTCAAAGTCCATATCTGGGGAAAATGGAACCCATGCATGGCTTCTTAGGAAAAAGTTAAGCCCCTCCACTTACCTCATATATAAAAGTTTCTACATTGATCTGATCCTCAGGTTATGAATGTATAGCTTGTGGCAAGAAAGAGAATTTATCAATGCAATGAAGATTCCCATAAACAACTGATCCTTTATCACATTATCCCACTGGAAAAGCGAGAGGGCCGGGTTACAGTCTGAACAAAGGAAGAAGATTTGAATCCTACATTCACATTAAAAGTAAGACTGGTTTCAGGGCGAGCGCTCTGAGCAAAGGGACAGACAGGGTATGTCCACCATTACGATCGAAGGACTGCAGGGAAGCACCCATCTTGTGCTGCAAATTGGCAATTCTCGCAGGGTGGCAATAGCCATTTCAATCACTTGGGCACTAATGCAGCTAAGCCTTTGGTTCACCTAGTTTCTATGTATTTGTTTACCAGAAAACACTTCAGTTCATGTAAATGGGCACGTTACATTCCAGAATGCGTTATATTTCCAATGAAGGTGTTTTATCTAATATTAATTCTGGTTTAGGCTGCAAATGGCCGTGTTGCCTCCTTTACAAGCATGTCTTTTCTTCAACTATTTCCAACCTATTTTTGTGTACATACACATGTATAAATAGATATATACACAAAAAAAATTTTGAATATTGATTAGGTTTCTGGATCACACAAAGACTGAAATTCGCCAGTTATACACGATGCAAACAATAACTTGCGTCCCCCTTGCACTGTTATATCACACATGGCTTTATTGACGAAATGTATTACAGCACGACTGACATAACTGATGACATGACTGCTTCTTTGTTTTGTGTTATTACTTATAGGTCTTTTTTTAACCATTAAATGATGGTTGCCCACAGGGCATGCCATCTGACCAGCTTTTGGCTCAGTCCTTTGCAGGCAGCCAACCTCGCCCAGTGTGTACCCCTTCAGTCCCCGCTGTGCATGGCGTTCGAGCATGCACAGTGGGAGTTGTCCCCAATGGCCTAAGTTGCATGCAGGTCCTGCTTCCAACCAATGATCCATCTTTCTCTCTCTGTCTCTTTCCATAATTTCCTTCGCTAGGTGTAAAGTCATCTGTGATGTCATCAATGGTGTCATGTGTGATTTCATACGCAGCACAATGGAGTAGAGAGTTATGATTTATGACCGTAAACCATAATTAGCAAATTTCAGTGGGTTGTTGCATAATAGCCAGAACCACAAGTTGTTTTTCTTTTAAGCAAAATTTATATATATTTTTTTATGTTCTACATACTTGGCAACTCCCATGTGCAGCAATGGGTTGGATGCAGGGCCTGCACATGATCTTTGGCCTTCCTGTGACCGGCCTTTCACGTGCAGGCAACCAAAGGTTTTGTGTGGAGGATGTTGCCAACAGATTCCAGTTTCGGGAACCCAATGTATTGCAAGCAGGTGACCCCCACTATATGAATTTACGACATGTAGAGTGGGGGGCTGCCATAGGGCTCACCATGTGCAGCCAACTCTGATGTACTCCAATAGCAGCCTTCTGGGATAAACTGGGGACAGAACACAAGTTCTTCTTCTCCAGTGATGACAGCACCCACCACCGAATCATTGAGCCCTTTGGGCCTGGCCATTCTCTGCCCGCTCCCTGTCATCTTGTTCTTTTTTTGGCAGTAACCTGCTATAGTCCTTCCCCTGAAGGTAATCAATTGGCTTATGAATAGGATACAAAAACAACAAGGTGATGGATGGAATGCTTAAATTAATCTCAAGTCACTGGCAATCGCTCGGGGTGCATCCCAATTCATCTTTTTTTTTTTTGCCCACCACGCCACCCCAATTTGGACCTAGGCATATTCAAATCAGACTTGACCCTGCTCCCCATGGGAACAGTCCAGGCCGAACTGCTAGGCCAGGTCCTCCCTGGACTGGAAACAAGCATCCTGGGACCGGCTTCGGGTTATCACCCCTCATCAGCCAGGCTAGCTTGAATACAGTGGCACAGTGAGCTCAGGACCCACGTCCGGGTACACTTCCCACTGGAGCAACAAAAGCAAAAAGAACAAATGACGGACAGAATGCTGTACAATGCAAACATTCACCCCCAGTCACAGATCTGGGTTTAATCCATCATTACTTTTCTCACCATGCCACCCCACTTTGTGACCCAGCCATATGCAAATCAGTCTTGACCCTGCTCCCCATAGGAAGGCCACTGGATTGGGATGAGGCCCTGAGCGACTGCCTCCTTTTGACTAGGTTCGCACTATGGAAATAACATATACATACATACTACAAGAAGCGATAAAAATTCTGGCAAATATGGTTACAGGAACGTTATAGTTACATTCAGATTTTACACACAGAACCATAGAAATTCAGCTGTTATAGATAGTTATTTCACATAACTATAATTCGTGCCCTAAGGTAACTATAGCTTGCGCCCTCAACATGCGCTACTAATTACCCTATATATTACATCACTCAACATATTCTATGACATCGTTGAAAATATCACTGTAACATGTGCATTAAAATTATTGATTTGACAACTGTGCATGGCGTGGGCGCAAGTTATAGTTACCTTAGGGCACAAGTTGGAGTTACCGGACATAACTCTGGCTATGCAGCCGAATTTCTATGGTTTCTATGGTTCTATGGTTTTATCCAAGCAAATTCAGAACCTAACTATAATGTCCCTGTAACCTTTTGTTTTCAGTGAATTGTTATGTTTTTTTAAATGTTAATTCCTAACTATAAAGTCCCTGTAACCTTTGTTTTTTTTTCGGTGAATTTATATGTTTAATGCAGCCAGGTCCTGCAAACAACCCTTAACGTCCTGTCAACCCTGCAGGATTGGTTGAGTGAGTGTGTGTAATTTTTTTCCCATTGGGCTCTGGATTTGTGGATCTGCTCTGGATTCGCAAATCTGCTTCTGGATTTGCAGTTCCCTTGTGGATTAACACAGGGTAGGTGGAGCTCTGAGCCCGGCGTTGGATCTGCAAATCATCTGAATAAAAACACTGGGCAATATTTTGCTCATGGTGGTTACCTCAGAGACCCCTCCATCTGTCCTATGGGGACAATATAACCCGATCCTTATCTCACTTTTCACTGTTATTTTCCCCGCACCGCTCCCAACTGATAAACAAAAGGGCGGGCACACCTTTTGTCTCAGATTGCAACCAGCCTATCAGGGCCTTTCTTTGGTGTGTAGATTCGCCAATCCTCTGTGGATGGATCCCTGGAGAATCTGCGTCCCTAGATATCTATATTTATTTTTTCTTTAATGTCTCTAAAACTACTGAATTTACACCAACAAGCGCGATCTGCATACCAAGATATACATTCCTGCCAAATTTGGTGTAATTCTGTTCAGCAGTTCGGGCTGTATTCGTGTCTAAAGACCCTCTGAGAAAATCCATGGTGAAAACATGTTTTGGGACTCACCCCAAAACTTTCAAGACAGCAGCTGAAGTGATTCGTATTAGTTTCGAAAATTTACTGAAGATTCATCAAACAGCATCAAAGTTATTGGCAAAACAAAAACCGCATATATATACTTATATATATATTTCACTGAAAAACCAAAGGTTACAGGGACGTTACAGTTATGTTCATATTTTACATGCACAAAACCATGGAAATTCAGCTGTTATAGTTATTTCAAGTAGCTATAGCTCATGCCCTAAGGTAACTATAAATTGCGCCCTCCTCATGCACAGTTTTCTCGTCACTAATTTTACTGCAAATGTTACATTGCTATTGTCAATGATGTCATAGAAAATGACATGAGTGACGTAATATCTGGGATAATTAGCAGTACAAGGCCAGAGTGCAAGCTATATTTACCTTAGGGAATGAGAAGGCTTTATCAGGGAGTACAATCACTCCTAGCAACAAATGATTTATATTGTACCTAACTGACAGCCAATCAGATCTCACCATGAGATCTTTGCTTAGGCTCCACCAGATATACAAATTAATATTTATTTAATATTTCAAAAACTCATGAATGAATTTACACCAAATTACATAAAGCTTGCTTTCAGGCCAAGAGCTAGCTTCCTGCCAAATTTGGTGTAATTCCATCCAGCGGTTCTGGCTGCAGTTGTGTTCAAAATCCCTATGGGAAAATGCATAGGGAAAACATGTTTTGGGACCCCCCCCCCTTTCTCTTGGCCTCCGCTGATGGATCACCCTGAAACTTTCAAGAC
Organism: Pleurodeles waltl; assembly: GCF_031143425.1. Taxonomy (NCBI): domain Eukaryota; kingdom Metazoa; phylum Chordata; class Amphibia; order Caudata; family Salamandridae; genus Pleurodeles; species Pleurodeles waltl. Next base: position 659,174,012 of record NC_090437.1, read on the forward strand.
AGCAACTGAACCATTCTGTCTGGTCCTCAACATTCACCATATGGAATGCTCCATTTGAGGTGTTCAGGATGACCACTCAATAGTAGTAGCGTATTGCCAGCTGTTGTCGATTTGCGATGGAGGCTAGTTTCCAGGTGATTCGCCCTTACTTTAACTGTCACATCTAAGAACACAATTTGGATGTGTCTGAAATCACATGTGAATTTCAGATTCACCTCGGTGTTTAATTTTTTCACAGCTTTTAGCTGCCAACTTAGATCATGTGGCTCTCCTCCTCAAGCCCATTTTGGTCCGGTAACCCAATCCCAGGATTTTTTTAAACTTAGGCCGGGCTACACATGGCCCCCCTCCCGGAGCTGTTATCGGAAATGGGATTTTCTCTTTTTATGATGGGGATGGGAATGTTTTGCCCTCCTCCCTGATCTGTAATAAAGCCATCGGGACCCCATCTGCTGGGGCCTAAAAGCTTTTTTTTTTTTTTTTTTTTTTTTTTAGGGAACCCCCTCCCTCAGCTAATTTCGGCCTCTGAGACCACATCCCATAGGGCTTAAATGGCTCCTGCCTCTGGTGCGCGCAGTAATGCTCCTGCCAGGTGGTAGCAAACATTTTCTTTTTTCTTTCGCTGTCCGCAAATAGAAATAACTGTAACTCGTGAACTACAGTGATTATAACTTGCGCCTTCACCATGCTCTGCGAATTATCTCACATATTACATAACTCTTGATATGTTCTATGATATCACTGATAGCATCACTGCTGACATCTGATATGATACCTGCAGGACTTAAAGTTTTACTCTGTAACACAGGCTCAGATGTGAGCCGAAACGCATTAATGTTGCTATCCACACTTTGAAAAATAAAATATCACTGGGCATCTGGGCATTTGAGTGCGTGTCTCAAGGATTTTTCTTATGATCTTAAACATTACATCACTCATGACATGTTAAATGGCATCATTCATGGTATCACTCGTGACATCACAGTCAAAGTCTATGTCCAGATCCTGCATCCAATCCACATCAGGACTTGCATTCGGTGCCTAGGCTCTGGCAAGGCCCTGCATCCAACACCCTGCAGGCAGCTAACCGCCACTGCACATGATCTTTTACCATATGTAGGTTATGTTTGATGCAGGGTTTAACCTGTGGCCAGGGTTCTGCACCCACACCTCCACAAGAGGCTAAATCCCATCACACATAGACTTTGCAAATGCACAGTGGAGGTTGTCAGCAAGGTGCAGTGTCACACCAAACTCTGGATCAAACACACAACCTGTGGGCAGACCCTGCATCCAACCCTCATGTGGCTTTGGCCATGAAAAGCAGGGGGAGCAGCTAGATGCCAGGGTCTCGCCTTTGGCCAGGCTATGCACCTACCCTTTTATGATCACCAAACAACCTACTTGCTCAGCATTCAGGTCTTCACAGCAAAGGTTGACCAAAGGGTTTATTATGTTCAATGGCTAGCTTTCGTGTGAGTAAACTCAGACCCTAACTATAATGTCCTGCAACCTTTGGCTTTTTATGTGAATTTCTAAGTTTGTTTTAATTCTATTTCCTAACTCTAACACCCCTGTAACCTTGGTTTCTTTCAGTGAATGTCTGTTTTTTTTACATAAAGTAATTGTAATTACTGCCAACCCCATGCCACTCACAGCCTTCATCCATGCACCCAGGGGGTTGGCCACAGGGCCTGGCCTACAGGCAAGTCCCGTGTCCAGCCCCCATAACCACTCAACCCCACGCACAACCAAAGGGGGTTCGCCACATGGTCTGTCTCTCTGGGTTTGAGGATAGGTGTGAGAGGGTGTCTCTAGGTGTGAGAGTGTCTCTGTGAGTGGGTGTGTGTGTCCGTCAGTAGGTGTGTGAGAGTCTATGTGGGTCTGTGTGTGAGTGAGTGGGTGAATAAGTGTCTAAGGCCCATATTTATACTCCCTTTGCGCCGGATTAGCGTCATTTTTTTTACGCAAATCCGGTGCAAACTTATCACCATATTTATACTTTGACGCTAGACCCGTCTAACGTCAAAATATCCTAGTTTGCGCCATTTTCTGGATGCGTAAAACCGCCTTGAGTCAATGAGATGCAAGGTAGGCATACCCATCCAAAAAATTACTTAAACACCCGTGCGCCATATTTATCCAACTGGGCAAAAATGGCGCAAGTCTGGTAGGCGGAGCCGGAAAATGACACAAATCCCGAATTGTGCCAAATTTCAACGACTGGGTCAGGGCAGGCGTTAAAATAAATGGGGCAAACACACCACTACTTAAGGAAAACTCACACAAGCAACATCATTGCTCAAAAAGGAAGACATGGAGGTGCTACTCATGCAGCATACTCAAAGACGCAGAGTACAGGAGAAACTGCAGCAGCTACCACCACACCAACATGGACCCCAAAGGCAACGCAGAAGGCAGGAGAGGATATTCAGGACCAGGACAACCCTTCAGGGCCTCAGGGAACATGACATCACCCAGAGGTACAGACTAAACTGGCAAGTCATACAGCAGCTGCTGTGCCACATTGAGCCGGAGTTGGCAGCCATCTTGCAGACACCCCATATCATTCCACTGGAGACCAAGCTGCTAGCTGTCCTGCACATGTTGGCAAGTGGCTTTTTTCAAACCACTGGTGCCCTTGTTGCCGGGATCTCACTGCCCTCATTCTCTGCCTTCCTTCCCAAGGTACTTGATGCCATCATCTCCCTCGCACCCCGCCACATCAGCTTCCCCAACACACAGCAGAAGCAGCAGGAGACCAAACAGGGGTTTTATCAAATTAATGGCTTCACGCACATGCTTGGTGCCATTGACTGCACACATGTCTGGTTTGTGCCACCTGCTGCAACTGAGCACCTATACCGCAACAGGAAGCATCAAGGCATCAGGAAGCACACTCCATCAATGTGCATGCCATTGTGGATCACCGTGGATTATTCACCAACATCATGGCAAAGTATCCTGGGAGTGTACATGATTCATTCATCTTCCGCCACAGCACTATCAATCGTCACTTCCAGGATGGACGATATGGCAAAGGCCTACTTGTTGGTAAGTACAGAATCCTAGTAATTTACACACAGCACAACAACCCTGTAGGACACCCAACACATACACCACTACATTGACACATGGCCAGGAAGACACTGAGGTGTGACACTGGTAGTCATGTTTGATATCCTGACCCAATGGGATACACCCCTATGGACAAATGACAGTTGCAAATAATAATAGATGCTACTCTAGAGCCACACGGGACCAACTTAAAACCACACAATGACATGGCCTTAACTGGCAGTACAACTTGGAAGATGAACCTTTCAATATCACATAAGGCTAGTCAATCCCACACCCTTCCAAGCAATACGTCCTGTGTAAGGGGTGTGTAATGCGTGTTGCTGCAGGTCAAACATCATGAGACACATAGCATGATGACGCTGACTCTAATGAAGGTGACATAGAATTATTGATGCAGTACCAACATCTCACATCATTTCTGGGGTGACATTGCCAGCTAGCAATAAGGAAGTGGACTGTGCTATGAAAACATGTGGATGTGACACTAATGCAAAGTGCACACTACTACACATACGGATTGAGACAATTCCCCATATACATAACAGATGTACAGGGGGATGGACCTTCCTACACTAAAACCTTCACCCCCAAAAACAAGTTAGCCAGTTTACCTGGAGCAAGTTCAGTAGTGTAGGTGCACATTTGCACATGAGCCAATTCGGTGGGGGAACAAAAATAGTTTTGCATAGAACTTGTCAAACATGGGATGATTGTGCATTGTCAATTGTGAACACTTCAGTGCTTCCAACTTATGGAGATGTGTTGTGCATTGTCACCTAGCCAAATCAAAGGTCCTCACTGTTGCATTTCACCTGCAATTACATATGTCAAATTAGATGGGATGTTCAGGCCATATATTGCAACCATGTTACCACCACAGTGGAATATATTGTGTGTGTGGAAGTATCATGTCACCTCCAGTGAAGGCACACGGACACTTCTTTCTCATTACATAACGCATGGGAGATACACACTGAACAGCAAGTTTCTAAGTATACCACGAATATCATGTCAATCAGCCAAACACCAGTTTTGCTAGTCAAACAACCCAATGCAGAAAGAACATCAACGAAGCCTAGGATCCCACACAATACCACAAACACAGATGAGTCACAGACGACGCAAGATAACAACTGCCATGCAAAGTGCCAATCACGGTGCAACCAACAACAAAATACTTACCCTTATTTTCTCTTTCAGCTGATCAGGATTACGGGATCCAGCCATGGATCATGACCCCAATTGCCAACCCAAGCACAGCAGTAGAGCGTGCCTATAATGAGGCACATCGTAGAGCATGCACCATAGTTGAGCGGACTTTTGGCATCCTCAAGTCCAGATTCAGGTGCCTGGACATCACTGGAGGCAGCATTCTGTATTCACCTGAAATGGTCTGCAAGATCATTTTGACCTGTAGTAGGAGGCTGGCCTGGCTTATAGTGGGTACCTTGTGGTACGTACACCCTGTGCCAGGTCCAGTTATCCCTTATTAGTAGAATAGAGGTGTTTCTAGCAGCTTAGGCTGATAGAAGGTAGCTTTGGCAAAGCAGCTTAGGCTGAACTAGGAGACATGCAAAGCTCCTACTATACCACTTATATCATATAGCACAATATCATAAGAAAACACAATACTCAGAGTTACTAAAAATAAAGGTACTTTATTTTTATGACAATATGCCAAAAGTATCTCAGAGAATACCCTCACTTAGGAGGTAAGTAATATACACAAGTTATATGTACACAAACCCAAAACAGGTAAGTAATAATAAGAAAAGTAATGCAAACAGTGTAGAATTACAATAGGATGCAATAGGTGAACATAGTTCTAGGGGCAACACAAACCATACACTCCAAAAGTGGAATGCGAATCACGAATGGACCCCACACCTATGAGAGCTTGTAGAGGGTCGCTGGGACTGTAGGAAAACAGTCAGGATGTCCAAGATACCCCTGAAACGTAGGAGTAAAGTACCTCTACTACCCCAAAAAGGACACAATAGTTGTGATAGGGGGGATTCTGCAAGAACCACAAACACCAGCAAAGCACTGAAGACGGATTCCTGGACCTGAGGACCTGCAAGGCAAAGGGACCAAGTCCAAGAGTCGCGATCGAGTCCGGGGGGGCAGGATCCCAGGAAACCCCGGATGAAGGTGCAAGAAGGCTGCCTCCGGATGGAAGAAGCTTAGGATTCTGCAACAACGAAGAGAGCTAGGAACTTCTCCTTTGGATGGAAGATGTCCCACGGCGTGCTGGATGTTGCAGAAGTGTTTCCACGCAGAAATACCGCAAACAAAGCTTGCTAGCGGCAATGGTCGCGGTAGAGGTTTTTGGGTGCTGCTGGGGACCAGGAAGGACCAGTATGTCGTCCTTTGGAGGAGGAGACAGAGGGGGCACTCAGCAACTCAGAGAGCCCCCACAGAAGCAGGCAGCACCCGCAGAAGTACCGGAGCAGGCACTTAGAAGATTTGTGAACCGGAGTTGGCTCAGAGTTATAAAGGAGGGTCCCACGACGTATGAGTCCAACTCCTCAGAGGGTTGAGCACTGCAGGACGGAGTGCTGGGGACCCAGGCTAGGCTGTGCAAAAAGGAATCCTTGGAGAAGTGCACAGAAGCCGGAGCAGCTGCAAATCACGCAGTACACAGTTTTGCAGTCTAGCATGGGGAGGCAAGGACTTACCTCCACCAAACTTGGACTGAAGGATCACTGGACTATGAGAGTCACTTGGATATAGCGCCTGTGTTCCAGGGACCACGCTCGTCAGGATGAGAGGGGACCCAGAGGACTGGTGATGCAGCCTTTTGGTGCCTGCGTTAGCAGGGGGAAGATTCCGTCGACCCACGGGAGATTTCTTCTTGGCTTCCAGTGCAAGGTGAAGGCAGACAGCCCCCAAAGCATGCACCACCAGGAAACAGTTGAGAAAGCCGGCAGGATGAGGTGCTACAATGTTGCTGGTAGTCGTCTTGCTACTTTATTGTGGTTTTGTAGGCGTCCTGGAGCAGTCAGCGGTCGATCTGTGGCAGAAATCGAAGAGGGAAGTGCAGAGGAACTCTGGTGAGCTCTTCCATTCATTATCTGAAGAATACCCCAGAGGAGAGACCCTAAATAGCCAGAAAAGGAGGTTTGGCCACCAAGAAAGGAGGTTTGGCTACCAAGAGAGGTAAGAACCTATCAGAGGGGGTCTCTGACATCACCTGCTGGCACTGGCCACTCAGAGCAGTCCAGTGTGCCCCCAACACCTCTGAATCCAAGATGGCAGAGGTCTGAGACACACTGGAGGAGCTCTGGGCACCTCCCCTGGGAGGTACTGGTCAGGGGAGTGGTCACCCCCCTTTCCTTTGTCCAGTTTTGCGCCAGAGCAGGGCTGGGGGATCCCTGAACCGGTGTAGACTGGCTTATGCAGAGATGGGCACCATCTGTGCCCATCAAAGCATTTCCAGAGGCTGGGGGAGGCTACTCCTCCCCAGCCCTTCACACCTATTTCCAAAGGGAGAGGGTGTAACATCCTCTCTCAGAGGAAATCCTTTGTTCTGCCTTCCTGGGACTGGGCAGCCCAGACCCCAGGGGGGCAGAAACCTGTCTGAGGGGTTGGCAGCAGCAGCTGCAGTGGAAACCCCGAAAAGGCAGTTTGGCAGTACCCGGGTTCTGTGCTAGAGACCCGGAGATGCATGGAATTGTCCCCCAACCCCAGAATGGTATTGGGGTGACAATTCCATGATCCTAGACATGTTACAAGGCCATGTTCGGAGTTACCATTGTGACGCTACACATAGGTAGTGACCTATATGTAGTGCACGCGTGTAATGGTGTCCCCGCACTCACAAAGTTCGGGGAATTTGCCCTGAACAATGTGGGGGCACCTTGGCTAGTGCCAGGGTGCCTACACACTAAGTAACTTTGCACCTAACCTTCACCAAGTGAGGGATAGACATATAGGTGACTTATAAGTTACTTATGTGCAGTGTAAAGTGCAGTGGCAGTCCTGTGTAAGAATTGTCTGAGCTCCCTATGGGTGGCAAAAGAAATGCTGCAGCCCATAGGGATCTCCTGGAACCCCAATACCCTGGGTACCTAAGTACCATATACAAGGGAATTATATGGGTGTTCCAGTGTGCCAATGAGAATTGGTCAAATTAGTCACTAGCATGCATTGACAATTCTAGAAAGCAGAGAGAGCATAAACACTGAGGTTCTGGTAAACAGAGCCTCAGTGATACAGTTAGGCACCACACAGGGAACACACATAGGCCACAAACTTCTAAGCACTGGGGTCCTGGCTAGCAGGATCCCAGTGACACATATCAAACACACTGACAACATAGGGTTTTCACTATCAGCACTGGGCCCTGGCTAGCAGGATCCCAGTGAGACAGTAAAAACACCCTGCCATATACTCACAAACAGGCCAAATGTGGGGGTAACAAGGCTAGAAAGAGGTTACCTTCCTACACCTGTGCCATCCTGCACAACATTTGTGTGAGGAGGAACATTCCCCTCTATGAACCAGATCAACAAATGCCTGAAGAGGAGGAGGATGCTGTCTGGGAAAATGAGAGGGAACCTCCAAACACAGCTGCAGGATTGCGTCGCAGACAACAGATTGTTCAAAACTTCTTCTAACTATAGTCACCATCACCACTTTGTTATCATATGTAATTAAACACCTCACTTCATCACTCAATCATGCTCTGGGTGATTATGTATGCATCACATGATCTCTAGGAATCATAATCAGAGTTTTGCCTCATGGAGCATTTCAGAAATACAAATTTGCATACTGCAAAAGCCACATCACATTTGATGGGTATGAATGTACAGCAAACATCACACACAGTGTTAATGACATATATCTTGTCTATTTCACATTTGAAGGGCAGTATCAGAGGACCACAGCTATGAGACACATCCATGTTGCCAACATGGTCCATTACAGCATATGACACCCAACTAAGACACCATCAATCATAAGGTAAAAAAGTGCATCATACATGAGGCAGTGGATGTGCAATTGCATTGGTAACAGGAATGTATGAGCAGACACTTGACAGCAGTAAGTGTGACATCAGCTATCTCTGCAAGGAGCATGTGTGACAAGAAGTGCATCAAACCTGAAAATGGATAGCACAAGTGCCCCAGGTATGACAAACATTGCTCACAAGACATGCCCTCCGCAGTCCATCCCAGTCCTGCCACTACCATGTTTTAAGTCTTTCCCCACCCTTCTCTAGCAGGAGCTGTAAATGGACTATCTGTACCCTGAGAATATTCATCTACACTCACCCAGACTCCCATTCTGACTCCTGTGTGCTTCCCTCTTCAGTATGGCACACCATAGTCATAGTTCATCAGTATGCATTGACTTCAGGTCCGATAATGCACTGCCTGGTAGTCGTTAAGACCTGTAATCAGCTGTCCATTGTTTCCCATGTGAAAGGTCCAGTTGGCCCTTTGAACTTGATTCTCAACTCCAGGACTTGTGAGAGACTGAAGCTGCACACACCTGTGAGCACTTCCATGCAGACCAGCCATTTGAACCTGCCCTTGCTGCTGCCTGGAACTGCTTAGAAGCTGCCATTTTCTGAATCTCCTTGTTGTGCATTGGTGTACAAATCACTTGTGTACCAGAGCCCTTGGGGGATTGTGTAACAGTGCAGACCACAGCAGAAACTGTTCTTTGTTCCTACAGTGTTATTCCTGCTTGTCCCAGTCAGTCAGCTCACTGTGTATTTGCCTTGTTCATGTTTGTTCCTGACAGAGCCTGCATCCTGTTAGCCAGACTGGTTCCAGTCTTTGCGTTAACCATAGAGGTTCCCTGTGGCTACATTTGTCTCATTGTTGCTTTCCATGCCCTCTGTTTCTGGTTTTGCATATATTCATTAGTGCCAAACAGTGACAGTGTGCTATGGCTGTATGCATGGATTTGGTACTGTGCCTCCAGCACAACAAACAAGGGTTGCTGATGTGTATGTAAGGACAAAACATGTTTGTGCCCTGACGGTCCAGACACAGATTCACTTCTGCCGCCACCTTTTGATGGGGCTTGCGTGGTGACTACCTGTGAGATTAATCAGTACAGAGGCACTGATGTTCCCTGTTGCAGTGGGAATTTTAGAGCCCACCCTGTGTACAAATGTTGTGATGAAACCTGCCTGTTTCCTATTACTGATCCATAACGTATTTGAGCACACCAAGGTTGCTCTATTGTCAGCCTTCTAAAAGTTCTGCTGTGCCATCGCTGGACTATCCTCATGTGTGCCGTTAGTTGATCTTTGTTTTTTGGTCAAATCTGCTTTGAAGGATACTCTGTTAATTCAAGGGTTGGCTCCACAGACTCCTGACCAGACCTGCACGTAACTGTGACAACATGGAGGCCAATGCTGACAAAGGGTACACATGGCCACACACTTGAACTGGACACCTTTGTGCAATGAACCACTGGAAATATGTGAACACATGCAGCATGGTCTGCTGGTTCTCCACAGCCACAGGAGAAACATAGGTCATTTACATGACTCCAACTGTGGTGTACATAACAATTTTAGGATTGGATTTGAGACTCTGTGTCACAAACACTGTACCTACCTAGCATGTTAAAATGCCTGACTCACGGGTAGTATACACACAAGTGACCATGAACTGGTATCCAACATTTCATTACATGTGAGGGGTAATATATCTGACATAGCCATTATCAACCTTCCTCGATCTTTCCTGTGTATAGTTAGTCATGGGAAATGTTTTGTCCCCAATATCAAGCAAGTACACACAGCATAAGACACAACAGATATTACAAACACATATCATGACTGATGTACCTTAATGAATGGCATATGATGGTTATACCCATTTTTAACACATTCATACATGCACATGATGCCAAATTTATTTCATGCCGTTCCCACAGGGGCACAACAATAATTTGAACAGACAATTCACACACATAGACACACAGGTCATGAGTCTGTCTGTTTAGTAACGTAGCCTTGCTGTCTCTATTGATGCAACACCTGCTCAAACTAGAAAATTCCTATTTTCTTTACAAAGTTTGTGTTGCTGTTGCGTCAGTTAAGAGAGCTAATCCTGCACAACAACATGAGTATTATAGGCCTCAGTAGTATGGTCTGCCACATGTGCCCAAATACTAGAAAACACACTGCAGGTCATACCATCCTATCTTTGAATAGTTATAGGCTGCATGCATGTTAAAAATTGAAAAATAACTCAATCACATTTATGCCTGATTTTTGTTGCCAATGTGCTAATAAAAACGTATATGTGTCAAACTTTAACGCATATGCGTTAAAAAATGACGCTCACACACATTATACATCAATTGGTCCTTAGTGTTAATTCCACCAATGCACCCCAGGTATGCGGTTATCCATTTAAAATGTATTGATCCTTGAATGTGTGGGAATTTTCCGGCATATGCGTAAAATAATATTGACGCAAACCCCATAAGCGTCATAAAATTACACGCAATACAAAAAAACGGCCCGCAATTGAGACAGGAAGTGATGTAATAGGATATCCTGTTTTCAGAAATGGTACAGTGGGTGTATTTGCACTTTCACTTTGCAGTCTGTGATTATTCTAGCCTGTGTGGCTGTGTCTTGACTTGTCGCTGTGCATATTGTGAATTTGTCTCCTGTGTGATATTGATATTGCATTTTTGTGTTTTGTAAGTGCCTGTGGTATCCTGTGTAAGTGTTGTTTTTGTCATTTATTGTAATTAGATTTGTCTTTGAACTGTTGGGAGTCTGTTTGTGGGCATTGTTAGTTGGGGTATTGTTGGGCTGTCTGGTGTTAGTTAAGTTTCCTTTTCCTACCTCCTTTCCCTGTTTTCCCTCGTAACCCTTTTCTTTTCTAATTTTGTGGAGATGTTGGGAAGGCCATGACTGGAGCGAATGGGTGAGGAGGAGCTAGGGGCATTTGTGTGGCTGGTGTGCCACTTCCTCTTCCTGATGCTGGCGGGTGGGAGCCAGGGTGACACAGGGGTATTACACAGAGGCAAGAAGGCTCAGGTGGGCAAAGGTGCTGTTCCACCTACGGCGCATATTTAACAGGCAGCGCAGCGACCACCAGCTGAAGCATCGCTGGGCTGACCTGGTGGCCCGAGAGCAGGGCCTGCTGGACCAGCTCGGTATGGTGATTGGTGGCCCTGTTGGTGAGTACAAAATTGACTAATGTGTACAGTACAATGCTCTGGAGTGACAGTAGCAGCATTTATGACATGCTGCATGCAATGTTTGTGGACATGTGGAATGCAAGGTGAACAAACTGTGGCCCTGATTTATACAATTTTTGCAACGCATTCCCGTCATGTGTTGATGCAAAAGCCACGCAAACTTACAAAAGACAAATTTATTTTGTAATTTAGTGCTGCTTTTGCGTCAATAGATGATGGTAATGCGGCACAAACAAAATTATGAATCAAGGCCTGTGAGTGTACCAGGAATGGGATGTATTTCACATGGTAATACCTGGAAACAATGTAGTCCCCGGTTTTGTGGAACTATGTCTGAACAGTATTCATGACCATACGTACCAAGCTCTTCATAACCTCCGCTATTATCTTAGGCCCATATTTCTACTTTGTTTGTGCTGCATTTGCATTATTTCTGGACGCAAAAGTATAGCACACTTTCTACAATAAAATTTATTTTGATATTTTCCATAGCTGTAGCGTAAACAAATGAAGCAAATGCAACACAATAAAATGGCACATCTGGCCCTAGGTTCACTGTTTCTGTGCGTTTACATCTGGACAGATAATCTTTCACATGGCGAAACCCAAATGGACAAGGATGCTACTAGATTGCAGTAGCACAAAACAGGTTAATCTCGTGGCTTTTCAGAGCAGGCGTTTAAAGCCTATCATTGAGTAGCAGGGCCCAACAAAATTTTTGCCTTTGGCGCAATTGCTGGTACTGGGATAGTGCAGCTACCATCTGTGTCACTTTTGTGCCAAACTATTTTGTAAAGTGAATAGGTCATCATGGGATCCCTGCTCTTTGTGAATGCATGGTCACAAACTATTTTTTAGCATGATGTTGTGCAAGGGACCACTGACTGCTTCCATTATACTATTTTAGTGATGAAATAGGTTGTTATTTTACTTTTGGTACACCCCTGCTGATATAGTGCAGCATTTGTACAAATGTTAACTTCTCAGTATGAAGCCAGTCACAGACATGGTGGTCTGCTAAGATCAGCAGGACCGCATGCCTGTGAGTGCCGCCATTCCCAAGGTGCTTTCAAATAGAGACCTACCTCATCATGATTGTAGAAGTAGGACATTTGCTAACCCATGTTTTTATTAGCGGACTGTGTCAGTTCGTTTCTACTACCACTGATCACCCAACTTGGCAATTCTAAGTTGCTAATTCTGCCAAAGTGTGATTTACAATACCTGCTATAGGTACACAGGGCCCAGAGTAACACATTTCAGGTGCAATGACTACACCTGTGCCCATGCAATCTGTCAAGGATGATCAACTAAGACACTGTCAGCATACATCTGTTTGTAGTTTTGAATCAGAAAAGTGTCCATTCCATGTTTAGCGTAACATTGTCATCAAGTAACACACAATATCCATGCCATCATGTTGTCATAGGGGGCATATACGGCTCAGGGTACACTGCACATGTGGCTTATGTAACCTACATACAACACTGGCACACCTGTTATGGACCACTGAAAGCACAATAATTCATGAACGCAAATCAACCCACATGAGCATCACACAGTTACTCATTGTCCCTTGATGCACAAGCCACAATACCTGAGTCACTGGTATTGCAGTGCACCAGGAATGTGGTATTGCATGTGTCTCCCAATTACAAATGATGAAATGGAATGAATTAAGCACAAAATTGAGTATTCATGTTTGGCACCACATGATTGTTAGGACCAGTGCATGTGTGCATGTGTGTCTATCACTCAATGGAGTGACAGTGTCAATGCATGTTTGCAGTGGTATGTCTGTTGGAGTGTGTGTATGCCTGATGTGCAGCTCTATCATATAAAATGTCACACATAGTGATTTGTTGTTCCAACTTTTGTACAGTGAGCAGACATTGAGCGCATATCACCCTTCCATGTTTTTACAGGTGGACCAGCACAATAGGTAAAGTGGCTCAATTTGCGGACCAAGACGTATCCAGTAAGTGTTAATATGTTTGTCCTGTGTTGTGTTTGCAGCTGTTGTGTGTTGGACTCATTGCAAGATACGATGTTCTGGCACGTGATCTGCTATGTGACTTGACTGGAGGTTGACATATTGTTCCATGGAAGAGTTAGACATTCAGTGGTGGAGAGTCATATATTGGGAGTCGAGTGCTGTTCAATAGGCATGGGCAAGTGATGAGGTGATTTGTTGCTACATGTATGCCAGAAATTGATTTGGAGGTGGCCAGTGTCATAATTTAGTCACCAAGTCATACCCTAATTCACACAGAACAGTGATGCATCAGTTTTACACACAGACTTGTGCATCCCTGTTCAGTAATGAACATGTAGGACTGTATGGGTGACTGTCCCGTAGCATCTAGCTCCACATGTTGTACTCCATTTACGTGGCACTTGAGTGAAATGTCATAGGCATGCATGCAGATCAAGGGCAGATGGGTGCTTGCATCAATGTGCTTGATTTTGGAAATGTGTCAGTGAGATCTAATGATGTTGACAATTGTCCGCAAATTGAAAAATGAATGTAGATGCGATTGTCCAATGGTTGACTCAATCATAGTTGGCAGGCCTCCTTACCTGTGGTGGACTGACTAAACCCATGTACAGCTATCCACAGCTTCGTGGTTGTCCTTGATGTTTGAAAGTATGTGTTGCATGTCCTTCCCCCCCTGAGGCACAGGGTTAGGGGTAGAAAATATGTGTAGCTAGGTGTGATGGTCACAGTGTAGATGACAGACATGTAATTCAAGCATTCATGTGTTCCAAACTACAATGCCCCCTTATGATTATCAACTGCATACCGTCCTGGCAGTTCTATGTACAAATCACAGGTCTTGTGTGCCTTGAATTTGGTCCAGAAGATAGTGATTAGTCAGCCTGGCACATGTTGAGTATTTGCAGCATTTGTTATGTGACTAACAGCAGAACAAATATGCACAGATCATTTAATTAAGTACACACCTTTTTGTAGATTGCTGTGCTGTTAGATAGTTGATGGGTAGGCTGCGTTGGCATGTCATTCCTCAGGGACATTCTATCATCTGTACTGTGATTTGGACTGCATGTGCTATTTTTAATGAAGTGTTAGAATATCATCTGTACATGTATCACACAATGATGTCACTAATGTTTGCCTGTCTCTATTTTTGCAGCTGCCAACATGAATGCCTAGGAGATACGGGAATTTCAGAGGCGGGCAGTGCGGTACCGCCACATACTCAATGTGGAGGCTGGGTTCCGCAATATGACAAGGAGATATCGTCATGAGAGAGCCACAGGGACATGGAGGGCATGAAGCCAAGGGAGCCAGCATTGCCCACAAATGCCACCACCACCACAGCTCAGACCACAGTGGACCCAGGGATGACAGCCACTCCAGCAGGTCCCTCGACCTCGTCAGCCCAAGGCCCACATGCAGCACCTTCTGCACCTCCTCCTGCAACCACGGCACCAGCACCAGCTTCAACAAGTGCTACCCAGATGACCCCAGCTTCAGTATTAGATATGACCGAGTTCAGGACACTACAACGTGACATGCAACGTATGTTGTGCCGGATGGTCAGGCTGCAGCAGGAGGTGGTCTGCAATAGCAGGAGACAAGGGGGATTAAGAAAATCTTGAGGAGGGCCAATTAGTGACTTGTTGATCCTCACCCATAATTCCATCCCCTACCTCCTCTTTCCTCATTCTTTTCTTTAGTGGGTTTAGGGGGCTTAGTGTTGGGTTAGAGTAGGCTGTTAGTTTAGTTAGGATAAGTGGGTTGGGGGTGGGGGGGTGTTATATTATTACATGTTTGTTTGTGGGTTGGTTGGTGGGCAGATGATGTTAGGGTTTATGTGTATAAAAAATATATATATATAAAATAGAAAATACTAAAAATGTATTTTTTTAGGATAAGTTAATATGTGTTTAGGTTAGTATATGTTGTCCTACACGTGTCCCATCATATGAGGGGGGTGGGGGCTGATGTTTAGAGTGTTTAGTTACAAGTGGTAAGTAAGTTTAGCTTAGGGTAGTTAGGGCCAGTTGTGGGTAATGTATAGTTAGGATAGGTTAGGTTAGTTTAGGTGCTTCCCATAGTTTAAGTTTCCTTTCATACTGATATAATAAAGTTTTATGTACTCCTTTACAGTATGTGTCATATGCTTGGGGATCAGGGCCTTTGCATGAGTGTACAGTGTCAATGTCATATTTGCATTTGTGTTCCATTCTGCATCCAAATACCACCCTTGACATGGTTATTCTCACTTCCAAATGAGCTGTCACATTGACAGCTACAACAAATCTACTTCTCTATGCATCTGCCATCCATTGCACTCACCACTCAAGGTAACTATGGTTTCCAATGCGTTGTAAAGGTTGGTGTGATTTTAAATCTGTCATCGTTTGAGTCCTGTGTTGGAATCTTGGCAACTGTGGGACGTCTGCTTGCAGCCTGATGTTCATGTGAACCATGATAAGCTGAGTGATGTCATAATCTTATGAAGTTAAGTATACATAAATCACACCTATGATTTCTTACATTGTACTCCCAGGTTACGTAATTGTCCATACACTCGTACACATCCATTCTTGCTGTATGGTGTCTGTGTGTTTGATTAAAGTTTAGAGTCAGATGTCACATACATAATGATTGTCTTGAAGGGAATGTGGGCCACATTGAGTTTCAGCTTGTATATACTTTGGACCTGACATATTCAGTTCTACACAGCATTTTACTGTTTGTGATCTTTTAACTTCAGAAATAAGCATAAGGAAGCACAGATGATGATAAAATCCAGACCCTTGTGCATAGTTATCAGCCCACATTCTTTCTACACTGTTGTATTGACATTCTGTGGCCATTGACATATTGCATGCATCACAAATCTCCTACACAGTTGAGGTGTCACATTACACAGAGACAAAGTGGTTGTGTAAGTGCTATTTATTTTAAAGTGTTGTAGTGCAATATTTACATAGTCCATATTGTGACGCAACCCAAGTGCAATGGTGAGGGACATGTCATTGGACATGCTGTGGTGAAGTGTCATTCAGTGCAGAGGAACATGAATTGCCAATGAGGTAGTGACAGACAATTGCAGTGCATAGTGGTAAGGTAAACAGTGTGCTGGAGACCAGTGCATGTTACCAACTGTAGCAAGACTGGCATGTTAACAAGCACAGGACATAAGAAATCAGTGCCCATGTGGCATGGACTGGTTCTACCGGGTACTCCTACGGGTGAAGGTGATCTGTTCCACATCTTCATCTTCTGATGTGTGTGTCGTCTCCTCTGCCCTTGGTGGTGGTGGATTTGAAGGGGCAACACACACTTCAGTGTTTGAAGAAGTGGACTCAGAATTCCGGGTAGCTGCCAACTGGGGGACTATTAAGGGCATTACTGCAGCAAGGAGGAGCTGCTGGTTCTTGAGTACAGCAGCTACATCGCTGTGGTAGGCAGCCAGTTCGGCCTTGAGGGGGTCATGATTGCAGTCGTGCACGCAGTGAAATGTTTGGGATGCCAGGTGCTGTGGCAACCCCCTAACTGCTGTTGTGAAATCCCTCACACACTGTTGTAGTCCTTGCAGTAGGGATTTTTGCACTTGCATGGCTGCTGACTATTCTGCAGATGGCATCATGCACATGCGCATCCCCTCAAGGCTGGCTGCTATATTTTGCATCCCCACCCGCACCTCCTTGGCCAGCTCCCGCTGTACTCCCAGTACTGTGTAAGGTGGTACCAGTGTCATCAGAGTCCTCAGTTGGGTTGAAGCTGGCAGGTCGTACTATTGGGGTGGTGGGTGGGTCCTCTGTGATGGCTGCTACATCTGTGCTCCCCTTGTAACTGAAGGTGGGGTCTAGAGAGTTCCAAAGACATCTTGGAGGGTTTGCTGGCTAATGGTTGTCAGTTCATCATCCATGTCATCAGGGAAGTCCAGGATAGGCATATCCACAGGAGAGCCATCGTTCTCTGCAATGAGATGTTGTTCAATTAGTGTGTCTGTGTTGTGGCAGTTTTAATGTGATGTCACTGACTTCCTATTAGTGGGACATTGTAATATTGGTTCCTGTTAATTTTTCCTGTCATTAACTTTAGCATTCTCACAGGCCTATGCCCCACCTGCATGTCACATGTAGTGTGGGCAGTTTGGGGAATTGTCTGCGTCACATCCTCTAGGATTAGGTTCTGTCCAAATTATGTGTTGCCACCTTCTTGTCCTACTCAACCCTCCCTCTACTTCCATTAGCATGGTGAGGCCTTGCAATGGTTGTGGGTGTTCTGATGCCACTTGCACCACACTTAACAATATGGGACTTACCCAGTCTATGATATTTCACATACACATATACGTTGCTGAGACCAAGCACATACTATGTATAGCATTGGCATGACACGATATAGGTGTCAGCATTGGTAGTGTCATGTTGATGTTTTCCAATGTGTGCAACATTGCATTGCACTGATGGGCCTCGCAGTGTTCCATTTCCTCTTATGACTGTGCGGGTGTGTTTCACTAGCTAGACACATGTGTCCTCACCCTCAATGCTGTTGTCTTAGCAGTATGACAGTTGAGATGTTGCAAGGTGGCATTGCAGCTATTTTAACACAGGTACAGGGTGGACCCTGGAATGGACAGCATGGGTATGACATTACTGCTGCGTACTTTATAAAGTAAATAACAATAGATGATGTTTATTGCGCCTAAAGACATGAGCATTTGACAGGATTTACACTTTGTTAGGAATTACAGGGGATTGATAACGTCGTCATCCTGAACCCTCTATTTTGGGTGTGTTTGATCCACCATGGGCACCTAACTGCCATTTGTTACTTGACCAGCACACACAGCACAGGTTGTAGTGGCAACTGTTGTCAATGGTAAATGTCACTTGTGGATATGGCCTTAGACTGGAAATTGAGCCCCAGTTCATGTTGTGACAATACCAGCTGGCTTGTGACAGCAGCCCAGTTTTACGTTTTACCCTACCCTCCTGGGCTGGCTTTGCCTTTCCAGCAGCCTTGGCATGGCAGAGTACCCCCATGCAAAGGTTGTTGGTGTAGTGTTGTGCTGTGCCCCTGGTTTCCCCTGCAGAGCCCATGCATCCGTCCCGTGCCCCTTTGGCCTTTCCACTGCCTAATTTCCATGGCTGACATGCATTGTGTAGTAGGTATGTACCTCCCCCTGCTTGAAGTTAACATTTAGGCATTTTTGTCCCCCATGCAACTTACCCTGCATCTGTGTTGTTTTCTGGTAGTCTGCGCTGTCCTGTCCTTGAATTCCTGTGTCCTTGCCATTTTTCCTTGGTCCTACGCTTGCAGTCATGCCAGCGTTTCTTGCACTCCGTGGCTGTTCTACAGACCTCTGCCACACTGTTGATCTTGTCAACAATTTCTTGCCAAATGGCCTCTCTCCTCCCAGTTGGCAATTTTGAGGTGACAAAAAGTTGATGCTGGTGTTCTGTCACCTCTCTGACCAGTATTTCCTGCTCCTCTGCACTGAAACAACACTTCCTTTTCTTCTTCTCCCTCCCCTGGGTCTTGTCTGTGTCCTCCTGGCTGGTTCCTGGTCGATTGGGGTCTCCCTGGGGTCTCTCCTGGCTTCTGGAATCCATTTTGGGGCTCCTTAGCACTGTTTGCTGCGTTTGCGCTGCTTTTTTACGCTATTGCGGGGAAAAATGGCACGTATCCGGTCTGCTATGTCGTAAACCTGATTAGAGTCATTTTCTCCATATTAACGTCGTTTTGCTTTACGGCATGGCGCAATGGTTAGAGTAAAAAAATTACTCTCACCCGTGCTTTGTGCCACGGTGTGTCAAAGTATAAATTTGACGCCTGGGTGAGGCAAAAAAATTGTGATAGCAGGCGTTCAATTTTTTGACGCAAAACCACGTTCGCGCAGTTTTGCGTCAAAAAGTGTAAATATGGCCCTTAGTGGGTCAGTGAGTGAGTGCATGAGCTTGAGTGGGTCTGTGAGTAGGTGCATAAATGTCTGAGTGGATCTGTGAGTGGGTGCATGAGTGTCTGTGAGTGGGTGCATGAGTGTATGTGTGGGTGTGTCAGTAGCTGTGTGAGTGATTCAACCACAAAGGAATCTGACGTGTTTTTTTGTTCAACAAGAGTCCACAGTTTTGCACAAAATATCTACCAAAATTGAGTTCGATCTGCCTCTTTGGGTAAATGTCTAGTACACAGCCTATACAACAGCTGCGTAATGGAGCACAAGGAAATGTCACCAGTGTCTTTGTGTGCATTTTGGCAATATGATTGTTCCTAATGTGTCTTTATCTAGAAATATGTGATAACATGAATCCTCCTATAGAGAGGCCAACAAGACCACAATTACATAAATCTCCACCAGACTAGGGTCCTTCCTGTTATCTATATGACATAAGTGCTTCTTTGTTTTGTGGAGATGTCCTCATATCCCTCAGCATCAAGAACATGCCACCAAAATTAGCAGCAAATGCACTGGGGGGCCCTTTGGTAAGCTGTCCATCATTCTGATAAAAGGCGGGAAGAACTTTGCATACTACTACGGTGGCCAGTGTGGGGCCAAGTGGGCAGAGCTTCCAGGTGATTAGCACATTTGCATACTTGTAGAAATTTAAAGGGAGAAGCATGGAATCTGCTGTCACCAGGAGAGGACAAAAAAGACCCCACTCTTCACAATCACATACAGACTGCACTTCAAGAGAACAATGATGTATTCATCACCACAAAGAATATCAGATTGTTTTTAATATGGAATCGTCGAGTAAACACACTTAATAGAAGAGGGGGGCTGCCTTTATTCAATAGGGTAGGAGGGCCCCTGCGGCCCCCGCTGTCTCCACGCCTCATGTAGGAGCCGCCATTGCTATTGCACTCAGGGAGTTGCTAAACATGCATCTCTGTGCACAAGAGCAATCATTCCATCTCTTTACCTGCCCACATCTCTGTGGGCAGGGAAAGAGATGAAACCTCCACTTCGAGCAGGCAGGACCACTTTGACAGCTCTTGCCTGCTAAAAGCAGAGTGTTTGCTCTGACTTGGGCGGGGCTGTCAAAGCTCCCACCAAGTCAGTGCAAACAGCTACGGCCTGGAGGTGGGCACCCCGGGACATAGCAGGAGGTGGTGCTAGAGGGTGGCAGTCCTCAGTGCCCCCCTCCAACATTTAGTTTAGCTCTGCAGAGGTCCCCGGGGCAGAGGTCTGTGACGGACCCCTTCATTATTTTATTTCAGCCCCAGGGAGGTGGCGGTCCCTGGGGTTGTGAGGGGAACCAGATGGCCCCTTCTTAATTTGAATGAATTGCCCTGGGAGGTGGTGGTCCCTGGGGCACGGGGGCCACAAGAGGCCACCATGCATATAATAGAAATGTAGCCACGGGGAGGTGGCTAGACATCTATTTTTTAACCTTTAATGTCTCCAAAACTGCTATTCAGATTTACACCACATCACAAAAAGCACAATCTGCAGATCAGGATCTTGTTTCCTGAAAAATGTGTAGTAATTCAATTCAGCAGTTTAGGCTGTAGGTGTGTCTAAAGACTGTGCGAAAAAATGAATGGGGAAAATGTGTTTTGGGACCCCCCCTTTTTCTTTGCCCCTGCTTGACAGATCACCCTGAAACTTTAAAGTCAGCAGCAGAACTGACTAAAGCAGTGGTTCCCAACCTTTTCACATCTGTGGACCCCCGCTTTATCATTACTGGAAGCCAGGGACCCCCACTGAATCATTATTGGAATCTGGGGACTCCCTACTAAGCCATTAATGAAAGCTGGGGACATAATCTGTTAATTTCAGTTTATTTTCTGAGCAGTCAAGGACCCCCTGAGGAGGCTTCGTGGACCCCCAGGGGTCCCTGGACCAATGCTGTGCATGGCACCAGTGCAGGCATAGGAGGGGCACAACATGTGCACCCCAGCCATGCTGCACAATGGGCAAAAATCGTCCTGGAGCCCTGTTTGGGGCCCCTTCCCTGCCTTTCCGCTGAGATTTTTATGGCCGGGTCCACGCCATGAAAAGCTTGACCAAAAGGCAGGTCGTGATCGGCACAATGATGCTGGCATCGGCACCGTCTCAAGTGACCACAACTTTCCCTACCTCCGTCGGATCCAAGATTCTGCCGATTGCGGTGGTCTTGTGGCAGTCCGACCACCATCCTCGTAATCTGGCAGTCGGACCACCGAGGATGCGGTATGAAGGTCCCAGGATCGCCATACTCATAAACAGCCCATAGATCCAAACTACGAACTACCTATGGCGACTGCCAGAAGATAAAATATATATATATATAGTGGTCGCCACTGGGTTGTTATAGTTAGGTCTGCATTTTCATAGAAAAAGCATTTCTTGTTTTTCTAATATCTTTGGCGCTGTTTGACAAATCATCACTAAGCTTTAAAAGAAAAAGTCTCACCTAACTCAGCTCCTTCCTGAAAAAGTTTGGGTTGATCCGTCAAGCGAAGGAAAATAAGGGGTCGTCCCAAAACGTGTTTCCCCATTCATATTTCCACAGGAAATTGAACAGTGATACCCCAAAAACTACTGAACAGCATTACACCAAATTTGGCAGAAATCTAGATCTTGGAACAGAAAGAGTGCTTTTGTGATTTGGTGTAAATCAGTTCAGTAGTTTTTTTTTTTTTACCAAGTAAGGCTCATGAACTTTGTATATTTCATAATGCTGAGGATCTGCGGGGCTGATCAAGCGGAGATATGATTGGCTGCATCAACAAGAATGTAGCGGCAGCTATCTTAGAACTGGGCCTCAGCCCCGAGTCCTGGAAAAAAGGTAAAAAAAGAAAAAGACGTAAGTGGACACAGTAGGGATGCCATGAACCCCTAGGCCTCATGGAGGGCATGGGACCCTGTTGGAACCAATATAAATTTGTTTTTTTTACAAAAACATTTTGATGCAAATTTATGGAGGATCTGTGGCAAAATCTGAAGCAAAAAAGTGTGGGCTTCCTCTCTACTGAAAAGTGGCAGCGCAAGTCCTGTGGTGGTGGCTGCAACATTTCTGTGGATGTTGTGGCCAGCCAATCAGATTGCTTGGTCCTGTGGGATCAGTGCCAGTCCCATGGTACTCCAAGGAGACCACCCTGGCATGTACTCGTTTAGAACAATAGGTATGATTAAGTACCTGTGTGCTATCTGCCTCAACACATTTTCAATGGTGTTGCTGGAGCGCAGACAAGAAGAGGAAGAAACTATCTCTCCAGAACATTTGTCCACAAATGAAGAGGATTCAGACCCAAGACTTCAAGTATATGCCACTTATTTTACAAAATGCAAAAAAATAACAAATAATTCAATGAACAGAAGAGTGATGACCACACAAATGAATTGTCAATTGAAGGAACATCTTAATGTTTTTGTGTCTATGAAAAATAAAAAAAGTTTTGGGGGAAAAAAACATTATATTTTTAAACTACAAAATGTCTATATTACGATAAAGCTGCCAAGATGCGTATGGTAAAAAAGCATAGAAAACAGTTGCAAATATGAACCTTAAACAACAACAAAATACATGGCAAGGGTACAGCACATAAAAGAAGTTGAGTGATGGACCTGTGCAGCATCCAAGCCCTGCATTCAGCCCCTGTTAAGCATGGTCAAAGGCCATGTGCTGTGGTGCTAGCCACTTGGGTGCAGGGCCTAGTGAAAGGTGAGGCCCTGCATCCAACTCTGGCTGCACATGCTGTAGTCCATGCTTAGTGAAGGTTGGTTGCTTATGGTGGATTGGATACAGTTGGGTTGAGCCCCTTCGGATGTTGAGGTCTAACCCAATCATGAAACACAACTGCAGACTATGAGTATTGACATGGACCACATACATATCATACCTCATCGGAAGAACCCAGAGACTCCATCTCCCACCACTCACCTCGGAACCAATGAAGATCATCTGTGGAATCCTACAAGGATTATCCCTCAGCCCCACCCTCTTCAACACATACATGATCCCCCCCCGTTCAACACCGTCAGATCTCATAGACTCAAAATCATCTCCTACGCCGATGACACCAAGTTCACAGTTCATCCTCTCGCTGGCGGAAGACCCTTCCACCACCATAGCCAACTTCCACAGATGTACGATGAATGTCGCCGACTGGATGAAGGACAATTGTCTCAAGTTCAACACGGACAAGACAGAAGTCCTCATCTTTGGGAACAACACCTCGCCAAGGAACAACACTTGGTGACCTGCCGAACTCTGCGCTTCCCCCGTCCTGACAGACCACACCTCCAATCTCAGCATCATCTTGAGCTGCTAGTTATCTATGCAGAAACAGGTACAGGCAGTCTTGTCTGCCTACTTCCACACCCTACACAGGCTCTGTAAGATTTTCAGGTGGCTCCCAATCAATACCAGAAAGACTGTCTGTAGGAAAATGGCTCCCTGTTGCAGTTACCCCCCACTTTTTGCCTGATACTGATGCGGACTTGACTGAGAAGTGTGCTGGGACCCTGCTAACCAGGCCCCAGCACCAGTGTTCTTTCACCTAAAATGTACCATTGTTTCCACAATTGGCACACCCCTGGCACACAGGTATGTCCCTGTCACGGTTTTGGACAGGTCTGATCAGGACTCTGGTTGGGACACCCCTTGAGGTCACCGAATATCCTAAAGAGGTAGTGTACTGGGGCAGAAGAGCAGCTAAAGGCATACACGGAAAGGATAGCTATGGACATACACAGGAAACAGGAAAGTAAAAGCAGAGCAACCCTTGTGTGAACAAATAGGAAACAGATTACTAGTGGGCAAACACGCTGGGGTTGTACACAGAGTAAGGCGCAGAACCTCCCACAGTGACAGGGAATCTCAATGCCTCTGTGCAGTTTGCTCTTACAGATAGTCACCCTGCCAGCCCCATAGAAAGGAGGCAGCAGAAGTGATTCTGTCTCTGGACCCTAGAGCACAAACAAAGATAGTACTTACATACACAGGACACGCTCTTGTGGGTCCAGCTGGAAACAAAGTGGCGATTCCTGAGAAAACAGCAATAGCACACTGTCACTGTTAAGCACAAAAGACAACATATAACACTAGACAAGGATGGGGGCTGGAATTGCCTCCTGGAAACCAGGAGCCAACCCCAGTACAAAGGAAAACACTTATACACTGGTGCAGACTGAGAGCACACTTACCAGACACAAAGAACCAAGAAGAAACATAAACGAGCAAACAAAGAGGCAGAGGCAAGAACTGGGAACAGGCTCAGGCTGAAGTAAAGGCAGGGCTAGGACTTGAAAACAGGGTGCAAACTGCTGGCTGGAACAAACAGAGAGGACTAGGAAATTGAGAGCAGGCTCTGGCTGGAACAGGCAAGGACAGGACTGGAATACAGGGAGTAGGAATGAGTAGTAAACAGGACTGGGAAACAGAGAGCAGGTTCAGGCTGAAACAAGGCAGGAGCAGGGCAGAGAAACAGGGAGCAGGCTCTGGAAGAAACAAACAGGTACAAGGCTAAGAGATAGGGAGCAGACTCTGGCTGGAACAATCAGGAGCAGGGCAGAGAAACAGGAAGCAGGATCAAGCTGGAACAGCATAGGAACAAAACTGGAACACCATCCGACAAGGGGTCTGTAACACAAAGGAATCGAACTCCAATGCACGACGGGGATCTTGAGGAAATGGCTGCTTATAAGCAGTTCCAAGCTGGGCTGCACAGGAGAGGTCTCAGGTGTGTGTAGTTTCAAGTCCTGGAGGAGAGGATCCGGTGAAAAGGAGTAACTGGACTTCTCCCATAGAAAACAATGGGAAACAGAATCCGGGTTTTCCTGACTACCAAACTGTGCATTATGGGATTTGCAGTCCCAGGAAGCAAATGTAGTACTACACAAGTGTACCATGGAGAAAAGAGAAACAAACAGGAGTCAGCAAGGGACTCTAGATAAGTGTTTAAGGTGATTCCCAGGCTTCCGACAGTCCCCTTACAGCGCCCCCTAGAAATGGGATGACAGAGTCGTAACAGTATACCCCCTCCCACCAGTCTGCTCAAGAAGAGAAGGCAATCCTTTGGCTGAAAAAAGTTGAAGAGGAAAAGCCACAGCAAGAAAATCCAACACCAACCTTGGTGGATAAGTTTACAGTCCTGCCATAGGTGAATCTTCCAATGAGCAAAGCATGTATTAATACCCATATGGGCTCTGATGTATTTCCTCTTTATTGTTCAATTGATATGGGAGGAGTGCATGGAGTTGGTTTCTGGTGAAGTGGATTCAGGAGTACGGAGATCTGAAATGGCATTATGGGCGGTATTCTTTATGACATTAGTTTCCTGTTCAATACTTTCTTTTTTTGGAGGAGATAATTGGTGTATTAGTAACTGTCAGGTCTGTAACACCTTCCGACAAGCAGGATATGTCTATTTCAGCACCAGTATTTGCATGGATTGTGGTCTGAGGCTTGCAAAGCATAGAGACTTGGGAGACATGGGTAACTGGTATTCTCAAGGTAAACATGAAAAAGTCAGAATTTTCAGTTTTGGATGACTTCGGAGTATCAAATTCAGGATCAACAAGAGTTTTTAAGTCTTTAGAAACTGGATTAACATCTGAAAATGTAGAAGTTCCACAAGCTAATTCTTTAGGGTGATCTTCAGACAAGACTGAGATTTAATCATTGCAAGTGCTCTGTGGTGTATTCATGGTGTCAGAAATGGTTTCTTTGCAAAGCGTTTCTACTACAGGTAGTGGATCTTCAACTCTGTTAACACTGAAAGGTTGTTTTTTGGAAAGAAATGGAACCGGAGTCTCTTCAGAAATCGTCTTTACATTGGTATCTACATTTTCAGCTCTTGCCTTTGAATTGATGATGGTTTCTTGCAATAAAACACTAAGAACAGTACTTATCAGATCTTCGAATACAAGATTCAAATTCAAGTCTTTAGTTTTAGTGGGAAATATTACATCTTTCAGCACTTGAGCTTCGGTTTCAGATTGCTGGTTTTCAGGAGTCTTTAGTTTGAGGGACACAGCAGGTGACATTGGTGAGGCTGATTTTACATCAAGATCAGATACCAGTAGCTCAGAGATCTGTTCTTCACTAATCGTGGAGCTGGAAACAGGATACACATTGTCAGGGATCAGCAGGTCAGGATCAGTGGTTGAGACTGCAACTGTGTCCAGTTCTAGGAGAAGGCTCTCATTTCTTATGACAGGCTGTTTAGTTTCAGATTGCTGGCTTTCTTCCTTGTCTGAAACCTCCACAGTTTGCTTTGACACAGAAGAGATTTTTAAACTTTCTGAGAAGTCCATTACATTCTTAGTAATTGCGGGTATTTTTTCACGGTCAGACAAATCCATTAGTTCACTTGAAACAGGAACTGTCTCTTCATTATCTGAAAATTCTATGATATTGTTTGAAAGGGCAGGAGTATCCCCACAATCTGCAAATTCTGGTGTGTGCGCCATTTGAACAGCACTATCTGCAGGTTTGTTCACTGCAAGGCAGAAACCACTGTCATCACTAGATTCAGATTCTTCAACACTGTTGTACAACTTGCCATTAATCTCCAGTAAAGTCATATCTTGGTTTCTTAAGGTGCAGCTATTGGAGTCTGCATCAGAACTCTCTTCTTCCTTTGGCTTTATTTGTTCTGATAGAGGGGCTGAGACACTTCCTTCTGAAGACTCTGATCCATCCTTTGAATCAAGAGGTGTCAAATCTCTCAGAGATGTCAGAGATTCAGTCAACTGTACAGGAATTTTCACTGGAGAACAACAGGCTGAGAGAGAGTCTGAAGAAGAGGCTGATATATTTATAACTGGAGCTGTCTTTGGACTGTCATTAATAAAAGGGACAATCTGCTCTATAGAAGTCTTTGGAGAGGCACACAAAGTAGCATACTGTTCTTTAAGCCAAAGCTGGTGATCATTTTCTTTTTTCAGGTTTTCAAATTGCCTTGCAGTAGTTTCCATCAGCTGCTCTGTTACTTCTTCTACCTTACAGATAAACAAAATGTCTGGTTCTGGCAACAGTGAAATATGCATTGATGAAAAGAGCCCACGTGCACGATTTCTTGTGTATGTTACAACATATTCATCATAGAAGTCCAATATCTGCCTTTTAATTTGCTAAAACTGCTCTTTTAGTGTATGTATGTCCATATTGTTATCAAACCCACTCAGAATAGAAAAGGGTTTAGCAGAGCTTTTAGGGATTGAGACTGGTATATTATCATCCAGTTTGGGAAGAGCACAAGCCTTTTGAGTTGAACTAAGGAATCCCACAGTTTTTACTGATCCCTTTGATACAGGTTCTATCCTGCTGACTTGAAAGCACTGAGGGACTGGTAGATCCTTACACGAGTCAGCACAACACTTAGGAATTGAGACTGATGTACTGTCATCCAATTTGGGAGGAGCACAAGCCATTTGAGTTGAACTAAGGAATCCCACAATTTTTACTGATCCCTTAGATACAGGGTCTAGCCTGCTGACTTGAAAGCTCTGAGGGACTGATAGGTCTCTATAAGAGTCAGCACTGCACTTTGAATTCTGAGAAACTGGCCTAGATGGGCTGAAGCACTCAACAGAAAACAAGGGAATCCCTAGTGTGGCTTCTTGAACAGGGTCAGATTTCTTTGTTTTGACAGAGTCCTGGAAGTGAATTTGGGATGCACTAGCATGGGGCAAGGAATTAACCAGGTTTTCTTGAGAGTAAATGTCTTGTGCAGAAGTAGCAAAAGCACTTTCATGGTTAGGAACATTCTCCCCTGTTTGAGGTAATGGAACCTCCAAAAACTCATTATTACTTTGTAATTCTTCTACAGACAGGGATTGGGGGTCATAATCACAGATATTATAATAGTTGAACATTGATGGATCAACAAGCCACGCAATGTAGTACTGCATTTGCAATCTTTGATTTTCTTTAACAAGTCTATCCTTTAAACTAAGGCCTTTTTTAGAGGTCTTCAGAGAATGTCTAGGTTTAGAAAGGGGTGTCTTAACATGACAGGAAAGCATTTTAGGTCTGTGTGTGCCTTTGCTGCCTGGAGAGCTTGAAATATTTGGTTTGTGCATTCTGTCACGGTTTTGGGCATGTCTGATCAGGACTCTGGTTGGGACACCCCTTGAGGTCACCGAATATCCTAAAGAGGTAGTGTACTGGGGCAGAAGAGCAGCTAAAGGCATACACGGAAAGGACAGCTATGGACAGACACAGAAAACAGGAAAGTAAAAGCAGAGCAACCCTTGTGTGAACAAATAGGAAACAGATTACTAGTAGGAAAACACGCTGGGGTTGTACACAGAGTAAGGCGCAGAACCTCCCACAGTGACAGGGAATCTCAATGCCTCTGTGCAGTTTGCTCTTACAGATAGTCACCCTGCCAGCCCCATAGAAAGGAGGCAGCAGAAGTGATTCTGTCTCTGGACCCTAGAGCACAAACAAGGATAGTACTTACATACACAGGACACGCTCTTGTGGGTCCAGCTGGAAACAAAGTGGCGATTCCTGAGAAAACAGCAATAGCACACTGTCACTGTTAGGCACGAAAGACAACGTATAACACTAGACAAGGATGGGGGCAGGAATTGCCTCCTGGAAACCAGGAGCCAACCCCAGTACAAAGGAAAACACTTATACACTGGTGAAGACTGAGAGCACACTTACCAGACAGAAAGAACCAAGAAGAAACAGAAACGAGCAAACAAAGAGGCAGAGGCAAGAACTGGGAACAGGCTCAGGCTGAAGTAAAGGCAGGGCTAGGACTTGAAAACAGGGTGCACACTGCTGGCTGGAACAAACAGAGAGGACTAGGAAATTGAGAGCAGGCTCTGGCTGGAAAAGGCAAGGACAGGACTGGAATACAGGGAGTAGGAATGAGTAGTAAACAGGACTGGGAAACAGAGAGCAGGTTCAGGCTGAAACAAGGCAGGAGCAGGGCAGAGAAACAGGGAGCAGGCTCTGGAAGAAACAAACAGGTACACGGCTAAGAGATAGGGAGAAGACTCTGGCTGGAACAATCAGGAGCAGGGCAGAGAAACAGGAAACAGGATCAAGCTGGAACAGCACAGGAACAAAACTGGAACACCATCCGACAAGGGGTCTGTAACAAAAGGAATCGAACTCCAATGCACAACGGGGATCTTGAGGAAATGGCTGCTTATAAGCAGTTCCAAGCTGGGCTGCACAGGAGAGGTCTCAGGTGTGTGTAGTTTCAGACACTTGCAAGTCCTGGAGGAGAGGATCCGGTGAAAAGGAGCAACTGGACTTCTCCCATAGAAAACAATGGTAAACAGAATCCGGGTTTTCCTGACTACCAAACTGTGCATTATGGGATTTGCAGTCCCAGGAAGCAAATGTAGTACTACACAAGTGTACCATGGAGAAAAGAGAAACAAACAGGAGTCAGCAAGGGACTCTAGATAAGTGTTTAAGGTGATTCCCAGGCATCCGACAGTCCCCTTACAGCGCCCCCTAGAAATGGGATGACAGAGTCGTAACAGTCCCCTGTAAAAGGTACCAGTGGTACCAAGGGCCCTGTGACCAGGGAAGGTCCCTAAGGGCTGCAGCATATGTTGTGCCACACTAGGGGACCCCTCACCTAACACATGCGCACTGCCATTGTAGATTGTGTATGTTGATGGGGAGAAAAAGACAAAGTCGACATGGCATCCCCCTCAGGATGCCATGCCCACAAAATACTGCCTGTGGCATAGGTAAGTCACCCCTCTAGCAGGCCTTACAGTCCTAAGGCAGGGTGTACTATACCACAGGTGAGGGCATAGCTGCATGAGCAATATGCCCCTACAGTGTCTAAGTCTATTCTTAGACATTGTAAGTACAGTGTGGCCATATTAAGTATATGGTCGGGGGAGTTTGTCAAAACGAACTCCACAGTTCCATAATGGCTACACTGAATACTGGGAAGTCTGGTATCAACCTTCTCGGAATAATAAACCCACACTGATGCCAGTGTTGGATTTATTAAAAAATGCACACAGAGGGCATCTTAGAGATGCCCCCTGTATTTTACCCAATCCTTCAGTGCAGGACTGACTGGTCTGTGCCAGCCTGCTGCTGAGAGACGAATTTCTGACCCCCTGTGGTGAGAGCCTTTGAGCTCTGCGAGGCCAGAAACAAAGCCTGCATTGGGTGGAGATGCTTAACACCTCCCCCCTGCAGGAACTGCAACACCTAGCAGTGAGCCTCAAAGGCTCAAGCTTCGTGTTACAATACCCCAGGGCACTCCAGCTAGTGGAGATGCCCACCCCCGGGACACAGCCCCCACTTTTGGCGGCAAGTCCAGGGGAGATAATGAGAAAAACAAGGAGGAATCACCCACCGGTCAGGACAGCCCCTAAGGTGTCCTGAGCTGAGGTGACCCCTGCCTTTAGAAATCCTCCATCTTGATTTTGGAGGATTCCCCCAATAGGATTAGGGATGTGCCCCCCTCCCCACAGGAAGGAGGCACAAAGAGGGTGTAGCGACCCTCAAGGACAGTAGCCATTGGTTACTGCCCTCCCAGACCTAAACACACCCATAAATTTTGTATTTAGGGGCACCCAAGAACCCAGAAAAACAGATTCCTGCAACCTGAAGAAAGAAGAAGGACTGCTGACCTACAAGCCTGCAGAGAAGGCGGAAGATGACAACTGATTTGCCCCCAGCCCTACCGGCCTGTCTCCAACTTCAAAAACCTGCTCCAGCGACGCATCCAACAGGGACCAGCGACCTCTGAAGCCTCAGAGGACTGCCCTGGACTACAGGACCAAGAAACTCCCGTGAACAGCGGCCCTGTTCAAAACCAGCTACTTCTTTGCAACAAAGAAGCAACTTCCAAGGACTTCACGTTTCCCGCCAGTAGCGTGAGACTCTACACTCTGCAGCCGACACCCCCGGCTCGACCTGCAGAAAACCAACACCTCAGGGAGGACTCCCCGGCGACTGCGAGCCCGTGTGTAACCAGAGACGACCCCCCTGAGCTCCCACCGCGACTCCTGCAGAGAGAATCCAGAGGCTCCCTTTGACCGCGACTGCCTGTAACAAGGGACCAGACGCCTGGAACCAACACTGCACCCGCAGCCCCCAGGATCTGAAGGAACTGAACTTCAATGCAGGAGTGAGCCCCAGGCGACTCTCTGCCTAGCCCAGGTGGTGGCTGTCCCGAGAAACCCCCCTGTGCCTGCCTGCACCGCTAGAGTGACACCCGGGTTCCTCCATTGAAACCTATACAAAACCCGATGTCTGCCTTGCACACTGCACCCGGCCGCCCCTGTGCCGCTGCGGGTGTGTTTTGTGTGCCAACTTGTGTCCCCCCCAGTGCTCTACAAAACCTCCCTGGTCTCCCCCCAGAGGATGCAGGTACTTACCTGCTGGCAGACTGGAACCGGAGCACCCCTGTTCTCCATAAGCGCCTAAGTGTTTTGGGAACCTCTTTGACCTCTGCACCTGACCGGCCCTGAGCTGCTGGTGTGGTAACTTTGAGGTTGCCTTGAACCCCCAACGGTGGGCTGCCTATGCCCCAGGACTGAGACTTGTAAGTGTTTTACTTATCTCCTAATCTAACCTTTACTTACCTCCCCCAGGAACTGTTGATTTTTGCACTGTATCCACTTTGAAAATAGCTTATTGACATTTTTACAAAGACTGTATGTGATATTGATTTTATTCAAAGTTCCTAAAGTATCTAAGTGAAGTACCTTACATTTAAAGTAATAACTGTAAATCTTGAACCTGTGGTTCTTAAAATAAACTAAGAAAATATATTTTTCAATATAAAAACCTATTGGCCTGGAGTAAGTCTGAGTGTGTGTTCCTTATTTATTGCCTGTGTGTGTACAACAAATGCTTAACACTACCCTCTGATAAGCCTACTGCTTGAACACACTGCCACAAAATAGAGCATTAGAATTATCTACTTTTGCCACTATCTTACCTCTAAGGGGAACCCCTGGACTCTGTGCACACTATTTCTTACTTTGAAATAGTATATACAGAGCCAACTTCCTACACCGTCATGCAAGCCCTCATCACCAGCAGGCTGGACTACTGTAGCACTCTTTATGTAGGAATCACTGCACACCTCCTGAAGAGACTACAGACAATACAAAACTTAGCAGCAAGGCTCATCCTTGACCTCCCTAGACGTACTCA
This sequence comes from Pleurodeles waltl, assembly GCF_031143425.1. Classification (NCBI taxonomy): domain Eukaryota; kingdom Metazoa; phylum Chordata; class Amphibia; order Caudata; family Salamandridae; genus Pleurodeles; species Pleurodeles waltl. Next base: position 659,206,361 of record NC_090437.1, read on the forward strand.
CATCACCCCACACCTCAAGAAGCTACACCAGTTCCTGATCTAGAAGAGAAGGCAGTTCAAGGTGTAGACCCATGCATACAAAGCCCTGCACAAGGAAGCCCAGCATACATCAACAAACGAATGACCTTCCACCAGCTGACCAGACACCTGCAATCTACCTCACTCTTCCTCGCAGACACCCCCTGGATCTGTCGATCCAACAGAGGAGGAAGCTCCTTTTCTCACCAGCGGCCAAAGCTTGGAATGACCTTCCCCTGCACCTCAGAAATGCCACATCGGTTCAAGAAAAGACTCAAGACATAGCTGTTTGAATGAACAGAGCACAGCAAAGCAGCTAGCAACTCCAGCGCCTTGAGACCCTCACAGGTGATTTGCAGCACTTTTTAAATCCTGATTGGGCTTCTCCCTGTCTCTGGTGTATGTACACGAGATATAAACAATTGTCATTGGAGTTTAAGCATTTCAGGAAGGAATTACGTTTTTTGCTAGGGGGTTTCCCTCACTAGGATGGGGTGTGTAACCACTCTCACAATCACAGAACTGCAGGGTCTGCGGAACGAGGGGCAGCGCTGGGAGAAATTGCTCAGGTCATAGTCTTATCCCAAGATTGTGAGGGCTTTAAATTTAGCTGAATCTTGCACGCCACTCTTGCAATTCGTCAAATTTCATAAATCTCTCATTTGTTCCACTCATTACAGAATATCACCTCAGCAGCTAACTTAGATGTTATATGCAAAGTGACATCCTTTGCCTTTCTGTCCTTCTACACTGCTCCTGATTGAGGCACTACAGCCCTGATCAGTGCTTTAAAGGGGACGGTACTGTCCGGTACTGAGTAACGGAACTTTCTTATTTTGAGAGGAAGGGTGTTGGAGTGTGACTTTCAAAATTAATATTAACATGAAAAGCTTGCAAGATAATGTGTAATGAAGCCGCATAGAAGATATGTTAACCTAGAAGAAAAATAATGTACGCGTTTGAAATGTGCCCTCGGGGAGTGGCCACCAATGTATACGATGAGTAATGAAACTGACTAATAATGAATTAACAATATACTAATGTATGACTTTGTATTAGCATTAAGAGTTATGTGTTCGGTTATGCTAAATTAATCACTAGGCCTTAGTTAGCGAGGGTCTGGGCCTAGCTGCCTGGTCTCATATTAATTGTGTTTTTCTAACATGCAATGTGTACTTTTCCAGAAGCTAGAGATATGTGTGTAGCTGTAGTAAATTCTTTCTCATGGGACCCGACTTGCTCAAGGAGACATTCTTGCTGAATGCAACAGTGTAATTCGCAACAGGTGCAAGGTCGCCTGGACTAGGAGAAGACAATGGAACTACTGACTGGAACGACAAGTGTAACTTTTCTTACCTGACATTCCACCCGTTGAAGACGTCAATCACAGGAGCCAATCAACTGCATGAGAACTGTGTTAGGTGAAAATTCTAGTAAGGTGTGTGGAGAATTATTGGACAGAGATAACGATGCACCAAACATTGCCCAATGGGAAATTAAAGACTTGTTCGACAGTTTTGATATAACGGCGTGACCCGAGGAGAAATCAGCCATTCTTAGCCATTACTTTGCCACACTTGAAGCCATTTCTCACCGTTCTTCCTCACCAAACCTTGCCATTACCATTCTGAGAGACTTTGTCTTTAGCTATCTTATATTTTAAACCATCCTCACCCTACCCTTGTTCGATATGCGCTTCTCCTCCTTATGAGGGAACAGTCTTTTCTTGCTATGCCCTACTGAGACTTACCTGTTCTATCCTGGCTGATGGTGAATCGACTGATGTCCTGAAGACGAAGACTGATGCTGTTTGCTGACTCATTCGGATGGGTAACTATCTGATGATAATTTGTAATTGTCTGTTTGCCTTTTCCTTCTAGGTACCAACTGCTCTTTTGATAGAGGCCATTGTCAGATGTTTTCCAAATTTGTGTTTGTTAAATTGTTTTGCATGAAGCCCAACATGCTGATGCTAATTCGAGGTTAGTTAAGGAGTTCACTAATATCGGATGCAAATAGACAAATGACGAATTCTTGCTTGGTTGAATAATGTACTAATGATACTCTGCTAAAGTTGCCTCATGTTAATGTTGTGCTTTGTTCTAATGTTCACAATCTTTGCTTTGATAAAGTTTTGTTCGAGTTGCCAAATTATAGTGGTTTTGATGTGCTTGCTATTGTTGAGACGAATAAACATGATATTAGATTGTAACTAATAGAGAATAAATATCCTAACTCTTACTAAATTTGTTGTGGTTATTCATGGCTGAAAGGTCATGGTGCGTTCTTTGTATTGATCTATATTAAATGCTATTGATTAGCTTTGTTGATTAGTATTGTGAATATTGATGAGGTTATTGCTCTATTGATTGTGATGCCAAAAGATATCTCGTCCTGGGAAGTCCCCAAACGCGGTCAAAAGGTTCATTGGCCTAGACGTGTCTCCTTGTAAGTTTACTTATCAAGGTTCTGACGCGTTATCAAGGGTAATTGCACTTTTCCAGAAAAACCTAATACTTTCAGATGGAGCGCACCGACACTTCTCAGAAACAAGCAGGTACTCTGGCACACAGTACCTGGACTTCTATTTTTCCATTTCAAGCACTGGCCCAGATTACGAGTTAAATGATAAATCAGGTGCGGTTAAATCGGCCTGGATTTCCCATGGGTGATTCGGATGAGAAAGGGGGAAGGAGTGGACAAGTTTTGTGTAATCAACCGAGGTCTGACCCTGAAAACAATAGGCCGACTTCCCAACGCTACACCGCCCACCCCGTTGTCACGGTGTACTTAGGCGCAGCAAGGAAGGAATGCAGGCGGGACAGGCGACAGGGGGGCAGTGAAGGTCTCCGTCGGGACCAATAGAACCTCTACAATATTAAATTCTACTTATTGTATTTTAACCATGAAACATCTTACATCTTTCTGGTCACACATTGAAACTATCTTTGTCTTCTGATTCTAGCCACTGCAGTTTTGTTACTCCTCGCTATAAATACAGGGCTTCAAGTACAATGATGCAAAGAAAACGCGTACTTGAGAAATTAATGGAGATAGTGGTTTGCTCCTTGTATAACTTATGTTACAGGCTACAATTAGGATAACATTCGGGGGCTTAAGGAGTGCGAAATTTACTTCTGTACTTCTGTCAGTAGGTCCGCCTTAATCCCAACAGGGATTAAGGCGGACCTACTGACAGTGGGTCTCGTAAAATCGCTAGATTAAGAATATTTATGTATCCTGTGGAATCCGATTTACTGGACTCGATTTTACCACACCTGATTTCATTGTATGAAATTGTATCACGTGTGATTTGAAGTCCCACGAAAGTCATACATGCGTGAAAAAAAGGGCATCAATGGCAAATGACATATAAAAACTGGAAATTTGTAATTTGCTTCTCAGCTCATTACTGGTGCGGAGCAGAGGAAAATAATGATCCATCTGTTCCTAAAACCAATCTTTCTTTCTCCATCTGGTAGCCATTTTGTGCATTTATTCTCCATTTCAATCCATCAAAACAGAGATGCATCTCTTGGTCTCTAAACACTGAAACAACCGATTTAGATAAAGGGCGTCGCGACCTGAAGGGGAAAGTGTGCTTTGCTTGACGGATGTAGTGGTGGCGACTGGAGACTGTTCAGTGTGATGGTTAGTGGCTGAGTAAAAGTGTGATCTGAACGAAGATATGAAAGCCTCCTTAATAACTGACAACTTGACTGTAAGGCACTGCGTTGCGAAAAATGTAAACCTTAATAAAATTAGCTGTTAAAAAAACAGACATGCATCTTTTCTGCCTATTGTACTGTGAAGCATGGCTCCCGAGACAAAAATATAATTTTAGTAAGGGAGACTTACAAGTCCCTACAAAGTGCAAGTTCGACGAATGGAGCATTTGGGGGCATATTTATACTCCGTTTGCGCCGGAATTGCGTCGTTTTTTTTTACGCAATTTCGACGCAAAACTAACTCCATATTTATACTTTGGCGTTAGACGCGTCTAACGCCAAAGTCCAAGGAGTTAGCGTCATTTTTTAGCGTGGACACCTACTTTGCGTTAATTATATGCAAGGTAGGCGTTCCCGTCTAAAAAATCGACTCCGAGGCATGTGCGTTGGATTTATACTCCCGGGCAAAAATCACGCCCGGGAGTGGGCGGGTCAAAAAAAATTACGTACGGCCGCTTTTGCGCCATTTTTTTGCGCCTGCAAAAGGCAGGCGTTAAGGGACCTGTGGGCTCTGAAGGAGCCCAGAGGTGCCCTCCCATGCCCCCAGGGACCCCCCCTGTCACCCTTGGCCACCCCAGGAGGACACCCAAGGCTGGAGGGACCCATCCCAGGGACATTAAGGTAAGTTCAGGTAAGTGTTTTTTTTAAAAAAAAATTGTGGCATAGGGGGGCCTGATTTGTGCCCCCCTACATGCCACTATGCCCAATGACCATGCCCAGGGGACAGAAGTCCCCTGGGCATGGCCATTGGGCAAGGGGGCATGACTCCTGTCTTTGCTAAGATAGGAGTCATTTCTATGAGGGTTGGGAGTGAAAAAAAAATGGCGCAAATCGGGTTGAGGCGAAAAAATTGCCTCAACCTGACTTGCCCCATTTCTTGACGCCCAAGCCCCATATCCCCCTACGCCGGCGCTGCCTGGTGTATGTCGTTTTTTTTAACGCACACCAGACGGCGCCGGCGGCTAACGCCGGCTAACGTCATTCAATAAATACGGCGCCCGCATGGTGCTTCAGAATGGCGTTAGCCGGCGCTAATTTTTTTGACGCAAAACTGCGTTAGCGCAGTTTTGCGTCATAAAGTATAAATATGGGCCTTGGTGTCCAAGACAAGCGCCAAAACAAGATCGAATTATGAAAACAAATAACTAATAAGGTAAATGTTATGCCTGCACACCGCAGTACTATGGATACGTGCGTAAAAGGCTTCCAGGACCTCAAACATCAGGTAGGTAAGTTGTTGTCAAAGCACAGATGGGAGAGCGTGGCCGCTGGTGGAGGGTCTGCTCCAGAACTCAGATTAACTCTCTAGGAGGAAGAGGTGCACAGTGTAATAATTACAACCAGCACTGAAAGAACTGAAGGAGGAGCAGAAGCTGGAGGTGTAGAGTAACCAGGCGAGTGCCATTCACTACAATCCCATATGTATATGCATTAATACCACACCTAGGCCTGCATGGCATTTTGAGCAAACAGTGAACCCCTCCACAGGAACAAGCCTGTTATGCACCCCTGCCCTCAACCCACACTCCAATCCCTCACTGGTCCCTGCTGCCACTTTCTACGTTTTCAAAACTGGTTGAAAATGCCAGTGTTTTTCTCAAAATGGTGAATTTATATATATATTTAAAAGGGCATGGTGTTTTCAGTTCCCTGCAGTTATTCAACATTCCAGCCACAAAATGGCCAGTTTTTTGATGCATGGCTACAGAACAGAATCTGAGATTCCATCGTCCCAGTATTGCTGTACCAACAAATGGTACATGATTATCAGGCCTCAAATGTAGGTATTAGTAGTATGCTTTAAGGTTGCCTTTGTCAAAATTTCAACGGTTTTTTTCACACTTTTCATTGCAGAAAACACATCAGAAGAAGGTTTAGAAAAGCTCTCTACCAGTTTTTCATCATCATCATCCCCTGCGAAGTGCTCAAAAGCAGTCATTCAAAGGAGTCCATGCCATTATTGGAACTACAGCACATACATTGTCAAATACTCACCCAACTACTCCATCTGTACCCTCAGTCACTGTGACCACCACCACAACTGGCAAAATAAAATAAAGCAAAGCAGGCATGCCCTAGGAATTGTGACCAACACAACAGGTCCATTCTCTATTACTCAACTACGTTTGTTGGCACCCATTCCCCACAGTGTATAAATGCGCCCTTGGCTGAGGGAGAAGATGAGGAGGAACATGATGGTATGAGATAGCCATATGAAGAGGTAGGCATAGAGTAGAGTCCATCAGCCAAGGAAGACATACGACCTGTTCCATCCGAAGTTCCACCACCTGTTGCCACCTCCTCTTTAGTAGACACCAAGGCACATATTTCTCAAAGAATTTATGCCATGGAGGAAACCCATGCTATTTTACAGCACAATTCACATAACTTCACAAGGGCAAGATGTGCAATTGGCAATCTGATGAAGAATCAGTGTGAGGAGTCAATTAGTATGCCTTTGGCAAGAGAAAACTACACTTCATTGCATCCAGTTGCAATGCAACATGAGGTTTGCTCAAAGACAAAGATTGGGGGACTTTGCTGAAGAGAGGGCTAATCAACCAGCATTCGCCGAATGGCACACGCAGAAGGAGGCTCAATAATTTTGAGCATTTTTTTCATTTACTTTGTGTGTATAGCGTGTTAATGTATCCAACAAAATGTAAGTATCATATTTTGTGTCTTTCTAGAAATATTTTTTCAAAACTAAGACGGAAGAAAGAAAATTTACACAATGTTAAGCTGTTGCCAAGATAAAGCTATCTATATGAATTTTTTATGTATAATATATTTCGGTTGTTAAATAAAAAGTATTTTTGAAATTAATATATTAATATTTAAAAACATATTTTACTTTCATCTTGTTTGCGTGTCATTATTTCATCTAACATACGTGTATATGCATCTGTGTTAATGGCAAAACATTTCATAGTTATAAAATTTTTAAAAACAAAACTTAAATTCGGTAATGTTTAATTTGTTTTGAATTTTTTTTTTTAACTTGCCATTTTACAAATTCTTAGATTTATGTTTTTCCACTTGCTGTGGGCAGTTGATAAATGTAGGTGCTAAGCCCTCATTCCTACAGGGTTATCATTCACCTCAAAATAGCAATTGTACATTTAGTGTATGTAATTTTACAATGAGGTCAATAGGCTGTTTCCGCATGTGATTTTGTTCACATCCGATTTTACCTAGCGGTATTTCCACATGTGAAAACAAGCATGTGGCAAACTTGTGATCGGATGGAGCTGAATTAATGCATAAAAAATGCTGTGATTTCACTTCAAATGACTTTCAATCAGGGCCTAAGTGTGTGAAGGCTTATCAGTGGTTAGTGCACTGCACAGAAACCAAAAACCTAATACTGGAAAGCAGTGGGCCCTGGTGCTGATCCTGTGCCCCGCTGGTGACCACGTCTGCAAAGAGTGCACTTCATTAATATAAACACTGTTGGGAAGGTGGCCCTAGGGGAGGTAGGCAGCATTTAATAAGATTTAGATTCACAAGCGATGACATTAACGCTGAGACCTACTAGGAATGGCAGGTACGAGGAATGGTAGGCAATTAAATATCATAAAGGAAAATTGCACATCAGAACTTGTTAGTGCAATTTAATGTCGGATTGTTGGCCACCAGGAGGCCAGAGGCAGCTGAGACACAATACATTAATGCTGGAATGGAACTGTGAAAACCTGATACAGCAAAGATGCCATGACGACTCACAGTGCAAGGTGGAGCAGACGTCACAAATAAACTTGCCACCAGGTAGTGATGGCCCTAGAGCGGTAGAAGCCCATTAACACACGCGTATTTGTTAGAGATACTGCTTGTCTGACATAGGGTGGCACCGGAACATAAGAACTTCTTCCTGAAAATATTCATAGACAACGCTAAGACACAGATCAGTATGGTGTTTATTAACGAAATAAAGAAGGTACACGAACTTGACAAGCACACCATCAATGGGACAAATACATCGGTATAACATTTTAACACCCACTACCCTGAATACAACGTGACCTGTACAACATGCCTATGCTAGAGACATAAGACCAGCAGAAGCTCGACAGTGTAATATTGCGTGTGACCTTGCCGGGTACCTGGCATATGGAAGTGTCCTGAGCTTTCAAACCACGTTGAAGCCATACAGGGAATAAACAGGCACTTTAAAGCAGAATAATGGGTGATCGGATAAAGTTCAATGTATATGCGTCACCTACTCCCTGGAACAGCCATAATTGTGCTTTGGACAGCTTTTTATTACAGCTATTTTACCGAGCCCTTGTCTTTGAACCTAGTTTATCAACTCTGCCATAAGAGCTGTAGTTTAGACACTGCTATTTCCTGGTCTACTGTTCAAGCAACAGTATATTGAGAGAGTTTGGAGATGGCAAACACTGATGTTGGACCTGACCCCCTCTGCACGGTCAGCCCGAAACTTTTTTACCCTCTTCTACCTATCATTTTGCTGCCCTTAGGACTCTGTACTTGACCACTGCTAACCAGTGCCAGATGCTTGTGCTCTCTCCTTAAAATATGGTTGAATTGGCCTATGCCCAATTGGTCTATTTAATTTACTTATATGTTCCTAGTAAAGTACACTTCATGTACCTAGGGCATGTAAAATCAAATGCTACTAGTGGACTTTAAACATGTCTCAGGCCTGCCATTGCACAGTCTGTTTATGCAGTTTAAACTGCTAAGTCAACCTGGAAAAATAAACCTTTTGTTACACTAAAACCTTCCTTTTTGTATACATATAAGTCACCCCTAGGGTAGCCCTGGACCGTCCAGAGGACTTAGTGCAGTGTATTTAAAAGGCTGGACATGTACTTTTTTGTTTTAAATGTCCTGGTAGCAAACAACTCTTAAAATTCGTTTTTCACTACTGGAAGGCCTATCTCTTCCGTAGGATAACGTGGTATTTACCTTACTGCAGTTTGTAAGTGTAATTTCCAAATGGAAAGCGATAACCCATTCAAGTTTCCTGTCTCTGGAATCACAATTTTAAATCTTAAATTAGGGTGAAGTCAGGTTTTAAGTTGCAATTCTGAAAATGCTGCTTTTGGAAAGTTGGCATTTTCTTGTCTTAGCCATTTGGTGCTGGCAGCCTGTCTCTGGTCACATGATTGGGTGTAGCTGACAGTTGGTATTTTTTTATTCCTCCTAGACATCCACATTCGAGAGCTTAGGTGTGACTGAGGGGCCATCACAGGCAGGATGGGAGGGAGGAGCTGGACACAGCCTCACTGACACTTGAGGAAGCTGTGTCAAAAGGGCCTAAAGACCCTGCATTCTCACTGTCATGACCACGAGCCCCTACACTAACACGTCTCATATGTGCTTCAGAGGCAGGAATCAGGCTCTACCCACTTTAGAAAATAGTGGGGAACGAAGGGAGCCAGCCTTAGAGGAAAAGGACTTGGGAGGTGCTGGCAAGATGGCGGCGACAACAGACACAAGTCAGGATTCTATAGTCATTATTTCAGATGATAAAGGTGAGGGACAGGGGGAGCAAATGAGTGAGGATTGTGGAGGTGGTCTCCCAACAGGGCTTCTATACTCAAGGGATGGCAGGTTGATGCAGCTGGTTCCGAGATTAGTAAGTCCTATGCTTCATAAGGTGCAGGAATGGGAGGTTGCTAACCAGACTGGAGAACAGGTTGAATTTGTGGATATCAGTGGTGTAGTGATGAGGGGTACTATTTGTGGGGAGGCAAGTGGTGATGGCAAATCAGGTATGGCGCAGGTGAGATTAGATTTCTGGCAGCCAGTGAATGGAGCGTCCCAGTCTGGGTGTGACAGTCCTCATGTTTTGGGCGGGCATGAGGATCAGGTGGCGACACGGCTGCTTGGGCAGCCTGCTTGTGGCAAAAGGTTACCGGTGAGGGTCGGGGCCTTCTCGGGACACCGGCTGGAAGAAAGGGCGAGACCTGGAGCGGTTCGCTTGACACCGGGGGATGTATCCAGTCCTGGTTCTGGCATCCAGGATTTTTGTCCAGGGGCGGAAGAGGTGCCGTCTACTAGCCGGGGTGCTGGTTTTCGCTATGGAGCAAATCGAAGAGGAGTTGTTAAACTATGAGGGCGAGGAGGAGGTTCAGGAGGTGGAAAGGGGACATCAGAGGGCAGTGCATAAGGATGGAACATTGGCGATTCCTCACGTGGTGAACAAGAAGGCGGTCCAGAGCGGTCATCCGGTGGGAAGACATCATCAGGAGTTGGTTGCTGGAAATTTACGTAGAGGTGAGGAATATGGTACAAAGTCAGTTAAGGTTGGTTGCTTAAAGGTCGGGTTGGACGGTAAGACGAAAATTTCGGGTAAGGATATGGGAAGTCAAACGGTCGTATGTCATAGGAATGATGGCACAGATGCTTCAATTCAGGTGGGTAATGGTTCAGCAGTTGTGTCAGGTGAGTCGAAGGTGAGTCAGGTTGCTAATTTCGTTTCGACAGGCGAGGTGTCTGGGAGTGAGATTAAAAGTAAAAAGTCGCCATGCATGGGAGTATCGATGCCTTTGGGGGCACATCTCACTCAGAGTTTGAAGGAGAAAATATGGAAAGGTGAATTTATTGATGTTTTTAAGCTTTTACATAGGGAATTGCAGGCAAAGGAGGATTCCAAGGAAGAGGAGTGGGAACTGGCACGCAGGCCCAGAGTACCTACAACGATTGAGAATTGGACTTCAGCGTTTTTGATATACGCTAGCATTTATTGTGAACATTATCCAGAAAGTTGTGTGGCATTATTTAAGTAAATGGATATAGTACGAAGGGCTCAAATGGATTATGGTGGTTTTGGCTGGTTTAGATATGATGAGGAGTTTAGAGCACGGAAGGCCATTTATCCGGATAAGGTTTGGGGAGAAATTGATAATGAGTTTTGGATGCAGTGGCTGACAACGGCAAGAAATGCTCCAACGACACACACAGCGAGTGGTTTACCTTTACAATATATGCCCTTTTAAGGGCGTCCCACCCAATTTGGGGTGGGTTTTGCGCAGCGAAGGCAGTTCCCTCATAACGGGTCATGTTGGTTGTTCAATAGCGGAGTGTGTGCCAGACAGCAATGTAAGTTTCGCCACAACTGCTCCAGTTGTGGAGGCAGGCACCATGCGTTCCAATGCTTTGGAGGGCTACATTGAGGATGGCAGGGGGCACACGGTAGAGGAGGTGAGAGGGGGAGGGGACGTGCAGCAGCTGGCAGGTAAAGGACCCTACGCCTATTAAATTGGAAGTTGTGAGTTACTGGTTGCAGTTTCACCCTCGGGTGGCTGAAGCCAAGACTTTGTTGAGGGGTTTCACAGAAGGTTTTAAATTGTGTTATCAAGGTCCAAGGATAAGAAGAGGGGCTAATAATTTGAAGTCAGCAAGGGAGTATCCTGAAGTAGTGAGGTCTAAGCTGCGGAAGGAATTGGAGTTGGGCAGAATTGTGAGCCCCTTTCATTGTTGGCCATTGCCTAATTTGACTATTTCCCCTTTGGAGGTTGTGCCTAAGAAACAGCAAGGTGAGTTTTGCTTGATTCATCACTTGTCATGGCCAGTGGGGTTTCCATTAATGATTATATTGCTCAGGAGGACTCAGTAGGGCATTATGCTTCCGTTGACGAAGCTGTCTCATTGATAAGAAGATGTGGTAAGGGTGCGGAAATGGCAAAATCCGACATCCAGTCAGCTTTCAGACTCCTTCCGGTACACCCAGAGGATTTCTCCTTCTTGGGCATGCAGTTTGATGATGCCATTTATGTCAACAGGATGTTGCCCATCGGTTGCTGTGTCTCTTGTTCTTTGTTTGAGATGTTTAGCACTTTTTGCAGTGGTTTTTCCAGTTTCGGTGTGGTTATAAATTTGTAACGCATTATCTGGATGATTTATTTTTGGTTGGCAAACCTCATTCGTGTGAGTGTAGCAGGGCTTTGTCAGAATTTGAGGAAATAATGTTCCAATTTGGGGCCCTCGACCTGTTTGAATTTCTTAGGCATTGAGTTGGATTCCGTGAAAATGGAGGTGCGGTTACCTCGGGATAAGGTGCAGCAGCTAGTTTCTATGTGGAGGAGGCTGTGCAAAGACCTAAATTGGAGTTACAACAGGTCCAAAGTTTACTTAGTCGTTTGAATTTTGCATGCAAGGTTGTGAGGGTTGGCAGGGCTTTTTGTAGAAGATTGGGTTTTGCGATGTGAGGAGCTGTCTTGCCTCATCATCACATTCGGCTTCGTGCAAATGTTAAGGCAGACTTGAGGATGTGGATTGGTTTTCTCCAAGAGTTTAATGGTGTTACTATGTTGGTGGAGAATGATGATTGGGTTTGGCAAATGACATTTTTTTCTGATGCATCTGGAGCTCATGGTTTTGGCCTCTTTTGGGATGAGCCCTGGGCTGCCGAGAATTGTCCGGCGACTTGGAGGATAGCTAGACATAGTATTGCTTTTCTGGAATTTGTTCCGTTAGTTGTTGCATTGTCCATTTGGGGGCCCAAATTTGCCGTAAGGACGGTATATTGCATTCGGATGTGCAGGTAAGAGACGGCAAAATTTATATATGGCTGCAGTCATCTCTGATGGATCAGTTGGGAAGGGGCCAAGAGGTGGTATTGAGAAGTAAAGGGTCTCGGATGTGCCCATTTCAGCTTTGGGTTTCCTTTTCTAGGTGGTTACTGGCAACCTCCAGGTTAGTATTTGTCCACCAAGATGGTTCCGTTTTGAAGGCTCAGCAGTTCCTTTTGGTTTTAAAGGTGGCAATTAGAAGATTGAGGATGGATCCACAATTTTATGGTACACATTCTTTTAGGATTGGTGCTGCTACAGAAGCTAAACTGATGGGGAAATCAGACATGGTGGTTATGGACATGGGGAGGTGGAGGTTGCAATGTTTTCAGCGTTATGTTAGATTGAATAAACAGTGAGCTAGCTGACTTGATTATTCCTAATATTCTGGACGTTGTGGGTAATTTTTGTGTTTTTTTCTACCTCCCTCCCTTTAACCCCCCACCCACCCACAATCTTTTTCAATGTTTCTTTTGTAGGCTGTGTGGCTGGCCCTGGCAGAGCTTGATCAGTGTGGATAGTGGGGCATTCATTCGTACGTTGGACTGCAAAGCAGGCTTCGTCAAGACATTCTGGAAAGCAATTGGGTCTGGATGGGACCAGAATTAAGATTAGTTGGGAGGGTAAGAGCGGCATGAAGTGGGGGGAGCTGTTATATGTTCTTTCTAAATGATTAGAGCAAGGTGTTTGTCCGGATTTATCATTAGTTCATTTGGGGGAGAATGATTTGGTGGCTTTGTCAGGTATTTGGTCTTTTGAAAGCTATGAAACTTGATTTAGTGAGGATAAAGCAGCGATGGCAAGGACACATATTGTCTGGACTAGTTTGGTACCATGGCGTGTTTGGAGAGGAACAAACTAATTTACAGGTATTGAGAAGCAACGAAAGAAAGTTAATAGAGAGATGAGGATTTTTTGTCATTCACAGGTCTTTTCAGTTTTGCAGCACGAGGAGATTGTTTTTTTGGATGCTGAGCTGTTTAGGCAGGATGGGGTGCATCAGTCTTTTTTGGGTAATGAGCACTATTTGTTGGACCTTAGGATCATGATTGCAGACCTGTTGGGTGAGAAATTATGGTATCGTTAAAGCATGCAGAGTTGTTGTGGGTGGGGCAGGAAAATGCCTGGGGGTTTTTCCTGTGTGGTGGTTTTTTTTCACAGAAAGGCTTTGGGGGGGGAAAGGGATGGATGCAAAAAGATGAGAGGGCAGGGAGTTTTCACAAGGAACACAAGGGAGGGAAGGCAAGGGTAACTCGAGAAGGTGGACAGCAGGACAGATGGGTAATGGATTGGTCGGGTCAAGGTGGGGATGGGAAAGGGGTATTGATGAGGGTTAGGTTTAGAGGGTGGGGGTGGGGTTTAGGAAGACATATTGTATTAGTGAGGAATTTTAGTTTTGTAAGGCTTGAATGCCAAGGTTAATGTGTTATGCCAGACCTGTATTATTAAAGCGGCCTTTTACCCCCTTTAATTGTGAGTTGTGGTTTGTACGCTGTTTCGCCCGATTAGCGTCTCAGCTAGTTCTAGCGCACGACATATCGCTGTCACAGCTGCTCTTCTTAATAACAAACAATTCTGATTAAAGTCACCTGATCCAGCATTTTGACATGCTGGGTAGTTTCGGGAGTGGCGCTTCTACGACTGCAAGCAGGATAGGAAAGTAAGTTCCACCTTGAACCATCTCACCCAAGCGTGTCATTTCCTCTCAGGGAGGGGCTGAGAGCCACACCCTATGTTTCAGCTCTGTTAAGGAACAACATTATCAAACATCAAGAGGACTGCATGGCATGAGTACAATCCACTGCTGGGTATATTCCGTGTAGAAATCAACCAAATTCAAATACAGACCTGGTCAGCATGACAGGATCTTTATAATAACTGGAAATTCAACACAGCAAACTACAAGACATCACAACAAACACTTTACAGACATATTTCTGAACAAATTAGATTAACAAATACATTAAAAGATGGCAGCAGCAAGCATGAGCCAACCACCTCCATTTTTAAATGATATAGGAGATCGGTCCAATATAACCATGGAAAGAGTGGATAAAGCTGTTTGAATCTTATCTTCTAGCAATTAGGTTGAAAATGTTTTCTGTACAGGAAACAACATATTCTACTGCCTAACCTAGGTATACAAGGCAGGAAAGTTTATGAAAATCTGATTGATCCTGACATAGACAATAAAGAAGGAGGAGAGCAAATCGATGTTCACCAAATAACTTTTAGGAAGCTTGAAGAACACTTTGGGCAAAAAATGAATGTAGTCTTATAATGACATAAGTTCTTGAGCGGAGTGCTGGAGAAGAATGAAAAGGTAACAAGTTTTATTGCAGTGTTAAGAGGTCTTTCTAATACTTGTGAGTTTAGGACATTATGTGACTCTCTAATTAGAGATCCACTAGTTAGGTACACTAATAATATAGAATACAAGAGAAATTACTCACTCACAATCCTGACCTTGGGGAAGCCACAGAAATTGCCAAGAGCATAGAGCATTCAGCTGAATGCACCAAAGTAATGAAACATCCTGTACCAGGTGAAGACATACAGGAAATTCAAGAATTACTGAAGGACAAGGATGAAGCAACAAAGATCGTGGAAGTGAACAAAAACACTTGTAACACAGTCTAGAAACAAACCCAGTATGGTAACTGAAAACTCTAAGTCTAAATATTATAGCTGTGGTAATGGTAACCATTTTGCAAATAATCCCAACTGTCCTGCCCATCTGAATGTATGCAGAAAATGCAATTAGAAGGGGAAATTATGCAAGAGGATGCACAAAAATTCAGACAATAAACAAGTACATACTTACAATAGTGAATTTTGAAGAAAACAAAGGGAAATACATTTTCAGAACTGATCTGCCTGTGAAGAGTTCACATAACATATATCCCCATGTAAGGTAGCCCTAGATAGTGTGGAAATATAGGTTACTGCAGGTTCACGGTCTCCTAACGTCCTTATAGAGAAGAGTGTGTTTTAAAAAAAAATTGCACAGAAAGGGTATAGTCTGCAAGAGCTGATGTTAAACCAAGGGGCTACACCATGGATCCTATCCCTTTAGTTGGCATGACCACAATGTGTATTTCTTTTAGAGATTGTTCCACTACTGGGAAGAAATATGTTACAGAACAGAGATCTAACTTGCTAGGGTGGAGAAACCAGAAAGAGTTGGAAATAAAGTTAGACCCGAAGAACCAT
The DNA here is from genome assembly GCF_031143425.1 of Pleurodeles waltl. Classification (NCBI taxonomy): domain Eukaryota; kingdom Metazoa; phylum Chordata; class Amphibia; order Caudata; family Salamandridae; genus Pleurodeles; species Pleurodeles waltl. The sequence continues at coordinate 659,221,863 of NC_090437.1, forward strand.
GAGCAAGTTCTTCTTTGCGAGAAGCCTTTCACAGGTCAGGAAGTATGTAAAGAATTCCCAAAAAACACACCAGATCTCTCACAGGAATTTCAGCAAAGAAAAACATTAAAAAAACATAGCAACACCTATTTACACAGTCAGACCCATTCCTCATCTGATGAAAGAGATATTAAAGGAAGAAATCGGGAAACTAGAAGAGCAAGCGGCTATTGAGCCCATAGAATTCTCAGAATGGCCTACGCCCACAGTATTAAACAATTAGCCTGGGCATAAAGGGATACATCTTTGTGTAGATCTGAGGGCCCTCAATGCTAACATCTGAGTTGACAGGTTTCCACTCCTCATAATTAACTAACGAGATGCCACGCCTAATTGGGGATACTGTTGTTTCAGTGCAATCTATTTATCATCATAATACCATCAAGTAGAGCTTCATTCTGATTCTAGGTGATATACACCTTTTATCACCCCTTTTGATGCTTTTGGGTACTGACAGATGCTGTTTGTGTGGGTATCCGCCTCTGTATTTCAAAGAATAACGCTGAAGGTCCTGGGTGTGTTAAGTAAAGTTTTATGCCTCCAGGATGATATTCTAGTATGTGGCAATTCAGAAAAGGAACACAATGAAACACTAAGGAAAGCATTGTCAGCCTTGAGGAAAGCAGGGTTAACCACTAAATTGGATAAATGCCAAATTGGAGTGGGTTCTGTCATTACCTATGGCACACCATATCTAAAGACGGTTAAAAGCCCAAACTTGATTGGGTAGAAGCAGTCAGAGAAGCCCCCCACCAACGTCTAAGGAAGAAATTTGTTCCTCTGCTTAGTTTAATATATGTCCGAATTCATAAGAAAGTTTGCAGACAACGTATCTCCCCTGAGAGTTCTCCTAAAATGGGATGCCACTTCGAATGGAATGAGGGCTGCCACAGAACGTTCAATGAAATCAAATAATTCTTTGCCACACCACCTACACTGGAAAATTTTGATGTCAAGCGTATAACCATTTTGACCACTGATGCAAGTACCAAGGGAATAGGAGCCACTCTCACTCAGATAGTAGACAACAAGGAGATTATAGTTGCTTTTGCATCCAGTGGTTTAAAAGATTCAGGGGGTCATTCTGACCCTGGCGGTCTTTGCCGCCAGGGTCGCGAATGACGGAAGCACCGCCAACAGGCTGGCGGTGCTTCCAAGCCCATTCTGACCGCGGCGGTAAAGCCGCGGTCAGAAAACCGGGGCTGGCGGTTTCCCGACGTTTTTCCCCCGGCTGGGTGAATCCGCCAGGGTAGCGCTGCAAGCAGCGCTGCCCTGGGGATTCTGACCCCCTTCCCGCCAGCCTGTTTCTGGCGGTTTTCACCGCCAGGAAGAGGCTGGCGGGAACGGGTGTCCTGGGGCCCCTGGGGGCCCCTGCACTGCCCATGCCACTGGCATGGGCAGTGCAGGGGCCCCCTAACAGGGCCCCATGAAGCTTTTCACTGTCTGCTTAGCAGACAGTGAAAAGAGCAACCGGTGCAACTGCACCCGTCGCACGCCCGCAACACCGCCGGCTCCATTCGGAGCCGGCTTCTGTGTTCCAGGCCTCCTTCCCGCTGGGCCGGCGGGCGCTAACATGGTTAGTGCCCGCCGGCCCAGCGGGAAGGTTGAAATGCCGGCAGCGGTCTTTTGAACGCGTAGCGGCCAAATGGCGGTTCCCGCCTGGCGGGCGGCAACCGCCGCCCGCCAGAGTCAGAATGACCGCCCCAGAATCCAACTATTTTACTATAGAGAGGGAAACATTGGTTTACAATTGGGCAATACTCCATTTTAAGATTTTCCTATGGGGTCTGCCATTCACGTTACGAACAGACCATAAACCACTTACATTCATCTTCTCATCTGAAGGAATAGCACGCACCATACCACGCATTGCCTTGAGTGATATAATTTTAAAATTGAATATTTCCCAGGTAACAAGAACTTAGCAGCAGACTGCCTTTCTAGGACGACCCAAGTTAAAGACACTTGTCAACAGCATAGTACTGAAGAATCACCCCCAGTTGCTATACCAGACATATCAAGGGAGGAATGGGAGAGAAGTAAGAGTAAATATTGCACCCCAAACTTTGTAAAGAAAATGTAGTTCAGGGATGGCAAACTAAACAATGTGACCTGCCAAATGAAATTCAGAGTTACTGGGGAATAACAGAAGAATTGAGCATTGAGGGGAACCTAGTAAGGAGAGAAGACAAACTAGTTCCCCCTAGAGGTTTATGGGACAGGATAACTGCTCTTGCTACTGAGGGACATCCAGGCAGAGATGTCACTAAAAACAGTGCAAGGGCTAATTACTGATTTCCTGGTATGGATGTATTGATTCTTTACTAGAACTAAAGTAGGGACTGCACAAGTTGTATCTTAAGTGAGAAAGCAAAAACTGTTGGGAAAGTCCCATTCTCACCTGTAAGCATCCCCAGCAAACTATGGGGCACACTAGCTTTACATACTGTAGGACCTTTCAGACAATCTGCATGGGTGGTCAAATAAATGATAGTGCTGGTAGATTATTACTCTCACTGTGTTGTAACCAGGGTAGTGAACTCCATCAGCATGAAAATACTGATTGACCTTTTGACTGATACCTTTTTATAAAAGGCATTCCCAGTACACCTGTAACAGACAATGGAGTACAATTTACCTCGGCTCAAATGAAAGCATTCCTAACTAAAATGTCCATAAAGCATTACAAAACAGCCTTGCGCTGTCCAAGGGCTAATGGGCTGCTTGAACATGTGAATAGGATGATCAAGGAATGTGTTCAACTATCTAGCATTTTTTAGAAAGCCAGTGTTGGAGGCTGGCCCTCTATGTAGTGTACAAAACCAAGTACACTATGCAGAGGGTCCAGACACCCACATGTTAGTTTCCAGGGGTAAAAGTCAGACCACCTAATGCTCTAATTGTTAAGATAGCTGGTCTAGCAGTTAGGCTAATCCAGGAGATGTGCTAAGTATTTGCTGTACTCACAAATCCAATCATGCACCCCCACACTCAATTATTAACTTGAGACCAGAATGTATAAACTATATTTGCTTCAGACTTTTATATAAGTATTGATATCAAATTCTTTAAAATAGGTTAAGTACTTTTCTTGTTATGACTTTTTAGATTTTTAGCAAAGTTAGTCTTTCTGTGCGTAATTACGCACCATTGGAATCAATAGGCAGCCACTTTTGAAAATGCAGTAAAAATCGCACAGTTAAGTTATCAGTCTCTTCTTTTGCAGGGTAGTCGCAGGGGTCGGTGGGCACCTCGTGCCAGCTGGAGAGCCTCGAGCAGCTCCCGGTTCCAGCGGGAGCAGCATTGTAAAAGTTCTTGCCACAGGCACAGGGCCACCTGGATGGGCCACTTGGAAAAGGAGCTGGTTTACAAATTCAAAGTGGTGCCTGGGGGTCCCCTTTGGCTGTTAAGGTCACAAGGGGTTGGAGAACCAGGGCACAGAGGAGATCCCGCGATGCAAGGCACAGGGTGGCCAGGTGCAGGGCGTTTTGGAGGTCTTGGATGCTGTGTGCAACAAAGTCCACTGGAGCTGGAGGTAAGCTTCTTTAAGGGCTGCTTACAGGACAACGGGGGCACTCTGGTCGGGGGTCTGGGCTGTTCCTCAAGTCCCTCCACTGGGGCTTCCTCCTGATCCTTTGTCTGCTCCAAGGGAGCTGGTTTTCTCCTGGACCGCTGTCAGCTGGCCAGGACCCAGGATATTGCTCTATCTTGGCCACTGGGGGTTGCAGCGCCACCAAACTTGGTACAGTTGGGAGGCACCTTCGGACTGTCATCTCTGTGGTATATTTAGGAATACTTTTCCAAAGAAATCAGCTAAATATGCAGTCTGTTCTAACAAGTTCCAACTATTAGAACTGAGTTACACACTGCAAATGTCCCTTCTAGTGACTCTGGAGGATGGCAACCAGTGCCAACCACAGAAACCTGGTTGGATGGGACTAGGGTGGGGAGACCTACTGACATCCGCAGTTAAATGCCAGTGGCCTTACTAGGGAATACAATAAATATAACTAATGGCACCCAAAACAAACAGCATGGGGATGGAGCTTGGTGGTGAATTTTGTTGAAATTAGAAGTAGAAAGCATGCAAGACCCCTACTAAAGCAGTGACACGCTGAAGAATAAACCTAGGTGCAGATTTACAAAAAGTTCAGCGCCATTTTCTTGTGCTTCTTAGCGCCCCCTAACACCACCATGTGTGAGGCACCAAAAGACTGCATCACTGGTCCTCTGGGTCACCTCTCAGCACAGCGAGCGTGGTCCCTGGAACTCAGCAACTCTGTCCAAGTGACTCCCACAGTCCAGTGACTCTTCAGTCCAAGTTTGGTGGAGGTAAGTCCTTGCCTCCCCACGCTAGACTGCATTGCTGGGTATCGCGTGATTTGCAGCTGCTCCGGCTCCTGTGCACTCTTCCAGGATTTCCTTCATGCACAGCCAAGCCTGGGTCCCCGACACTCCTTCCTGCAGTGCACAACCTTCTGAGTTGTCCTCTGGCGTCGTGGGACTCCCTTTTGTGACTTTGGGTGGACTCCAGTTCACTTTTCTTCTAAGTGCCTGTTCAGGTACTTCTGCGGGTGCTGCCTGCTTCTGTGAGGGCTCCCTACGTTGCTGGGTGCCCCCTCTGTCTCCTCTTCCAAGTGGCGACATCCTTGTCCCTCCTGGGCCACAGCAGCACCCAAAAACCCTTACCTCGACCCTTAAAGCTAGCAAGGCTTGTTTGCGGTCTTTCTGCGTGGGAACACCTCTGCAAGCTTCATCACGACGTGGGACATCCATCCTCCAAAGGGGAAGTTCCTAGTCCTCTTCTTTCTTGCAGAACTCCAAGCTTCTTCCAACAGGTGGCAGCTTCCTTGCACCCTCAGCTGGCATTTCTTGGGCTCCTGCCCACTCTCGACACTGTCGCGACTATTGGACTTGGTCCCCTTGTCTTACAGGTACTCAGGTCCGGAAATCCACTGTTGTTGCATTGCTGGTGTTTGTTCTTCCTGCAGGATCCCCCTATCACGACTTCTGTGCTCTCTGGGGGTAGTAGGTGCACTTTACACCTACCTTTCAGGGTCTTGGGTTTGGCTATTTTTCTAACCCTCACTGTTTTCTTACAGTCCCAGCGACCCTCTATAAGCTCACATAGGTCTGGGGTCCATTTGTGGTTTCCATTCCACTTTTGGAGTATGTGGTTTGTGTTGCCCCTATACTTATGTGCTCCTATTGCAATCTATTGCAACTTTACACTGCTTGCATTACTTCTCTTGCTATTACCTGCATAATTTTGGTTTGTGTACATATATCTTGTGTATATATCTTATCCTCATACTGAGGGTACTCACTGAGATACTTTTGGCATATTGTCATAAAAATAAAGTACCTTTATTTTTAGTACTTCTGTGTATTGTGTTGTCTTATGATATTGTGCATATGACACCAGTGGTATAGTAGGAGCTTTACATGTCTCCTAGTTCAGCCTAAGCTGCTTAGTCATAGCTACCTTCTATCAGCCTAAGCTGCTAGAAACACTTCTTATACACTAATAAGGGATAACTGGACCTGGCAGAAGGTGTAAGTACCTCTGGTACCCACTAGAAGCCAGGCCAGCCTCCTACACTTTTCATAAGAAAAACATATACCAAATACTTCAGAAGATACACAGTTAACCTAAACAGTTTAACTTTCTTTCTTTAAACTTTCTAAAAAGTTTCTGAAAAGTTTTGAAAAGTTTGAAAAACTTTTTCTGTTTTCTTTAAAAGTTTCTAAACTTTTTTCTCTCTGTCCTAAACCCTTTCTAACAGTCATGTCTGTAGTAGAACTTACTCCCACAGTTGTCCAGGCAACCTATGGTGGTTTAAATTTTAAAAGTTTGAGGAGTCTCTGCATTGAAAGAGGTTTAAGCATTGGTAAGAACCCTACCAAAGATCTTCTCCTTAGCCTTCTCCTAGAAAGTGACCAGAACCAGTCTGGCCCTTCCCAGGATCAGGAGGTAGAGGAGGGGGGTACCCAGCAAGACTCAGAGGAGTCCCCTGAGGATGCTGGGGAGGGTTCATCCAAAGACCTGCCAGCTAACAGGCCTCCTAGTGACACTGGTAGTGGGAGGGGGGTCACACACTAGTAGGGCACCTTTCACTCCAAAAGGCCAGGTTACTAGAGCCCAGCCAGTTAGAGACAGGTCTCACTCTGCCAATTCCCATATTTCTGCTGTGTCTCAGAATTCCCCAGCCTCCCACCCTGAGGATAACACTATGGAAAGAGAACTTAGAAAGCTGAGGTTGGAAGAGGCCAGGCTGAAGCTAAGACTGCAGCAGCTGGCCTTAGACAGGGAATCTCTAGATGTAGAGGAAGAAAGGCAGGGGTTGAGGTTAGTTCCACATGGTGGCAGCAGCAGTGTTTTTGATAGCAATATTGTAAGAGAACAAGATTCCAGAAACCTGCATAAAATAGTCCCCCTCTACAAGGAGGGGGATGACATTAACAAGTGATTTGCTGCACTTGAGAGGGCTTGTATGGTACAGTTGGTCCCTCAAAGGCAGTGGGCTGCTATCTTGTGGTTATCTTTCACTGGCAATGGTAGGGATAGGCTCCTTACCCTCAGAGAGAGTGATGCTAATAATTACAAAGTTTTGAAGGGTGCACTCTTGGATGGATTTGGCTTAACCACTGAGCAATACAGGATAAAGTTCAGAGATACCAGAAAAGAGTCTTCTCAAGACTGGACAGACTTTGTAGACTGTTCAGTGAAGGCTTTGGAGGGTTGATTACATGGCAGTAAGGTGACTGACTATGAAAGCTTGTATAATCTAATCCTGAGAGAGCATATTTTGAATAATTGTGTTTCTGACTTGTTGCATCTGTACTTGGTAGACTCAGATCTGACCTCTCCCCAAGAATTGGGAAAGAAGGCAGACAAATTGGTCAGAACAAGAGTGAACAGAAAAGTTCATACAGGTGGTGACAAGGATGGCAAGAAGGAAGATGGTGAGAAATCGCAGGATAAGCATGGGGATAAAGGTAACAATAAAGATCCTTCTCCACATCCTAAACAATCTTCAGGGGGTGGGGATAAAGCATCTTCTTCCTCTTCTTCACAACCCAGACACACTAAAAAGCCTTGGTGCTATGTGTGTAAAAATAAAGGCCATAGGCCAGGGGATAAGTCCTGCCCAGGTAAACCCCCTGAGCCTACCACCACTAATACATCACACTCTAGTGCCCCTAGCAGTAGTAGTAAAAGTGGTGGGACTGCTGGCAAAAGTCAAAATAAGGGTGTAGTTGGGTTCACTTTTGGGTCCATAATAGAAACTGGGGTAGTCAGTCCCAAGACAGTTTCTGTCACACCTGGTGGCATTGGCCTTTCCCCACTGGCTGCTTGTCCCCTTACAATGGATAAGCACAGGCAGTCAGTTTCAATAAATGGTGTTAAGGCCCAGGCCTACAGGGACACAGGTGCCAGTATCACTTTGGTGACTGAAAACCTAGTGTCTCCTGAACAACACATCATTGGACAACAGTACAAGATTATTGATGTCCATAACTCCACTCACTTCCTCCCCTTAGCTATAGTTCATTTTAGTTGGGGTGGAGTTACTGGCCATAAGCAGGTGTTAGTATCACCTAGCTTGCCTGTAGACTGTCTCTTAGGTAATGACCTCAAGACCTCAGGTTGGGCTGAGGTAGAGTTTAATACCCATGCATCCATGCTGGGTATCCCTGAGGAATTGCTTCCTCTCATTTCAGCTGAAATTAAAATGCAAAGGAGAGAAAAGGGCCTGAAATCTCAGGATCCCTCTCCAACAACAGGTAAAAAGGGCATCAAAGTATCCCCTACCCACCCTGCCATCAAGGATACCATTCCTGTGGTGGGAGAAACCTCTCCTAGGGTGGAACCTGTACCAAGGGAACCATCAGCTAGCACAGCTGTACTCCCTGAGGTGAAAGTACCTCTCTGTGGGATAACTAATATTGGTGAGAAAAAGGGCACCATTTTAGTTAACATGGAGCATCCCTCCATCCCTCCCAGAGAAACTTTATTGCAGCAACCCTGCACTGCCTCACAACACTTAGGACAGCAGCCCTGCCCTACTGTGGAGTTTATAGGACAGCAGCCCTGCCCTGCTCCTACTCAAGAGAAACAGCAATCCTGTTCTCTCTTACAGCCATATGGACAAAGTACAAAGTGTTTGCCCAGCTATGGCTTTATTGAGCCAGCATCCCTGTCTGGCATTCTCATCACTTAATATAGGCCCAGTGGACAATTCCCACTGCTCTAAACTAAAACATACTAATAGGAACTCTGAGAATATAACTTCACATTGTTGGCTAGCTAAAAAAAACTCCAAACAGGGTGGTTTACATCCCCACAGGGAAGTAACCATACAGTGGATGATAAAGGGAGTAACCAATCTATTGCAGAGCTACTCTCCTCTTATCACCACTTAGACAATAAAGACTCAACTGGTAAGGTTAACCTTATTGTCCTTCGTTTGGGGGGGGGGTGTAGGAAGGTAGACTCTTTCTTGCCTTGTTACCCTCACCTTTGGCCTGTTTGTGAGTATATGTCAGGGTGTTTTTACTGTCTCACAGGGATCCTGCTAGCCAGGACCCCAGTGCTCATAGTGAAAACCCTATTTGTCAGTGTGTTTTATATGTGTCACTGGGACCCTGCTCTGCTAGTCAGGGCCCCAGTGCTCATAGTTTGTGGCCTGAATGTGTTCCCTGTGTGGTGCCTAACTGTGTAACTGAGGCTCTTCTAACCAGAACCTCAGTGCTTATGCTCTCTCTGTCTTTAAAATTGTCACTGCAGGCTAGTGTCCATTTTTACCAATCCTGATTGGCACACTGGAACACCCTTATAATTCCCTAGTATATGGTACCTAGGTACCCAGGGTATTGGGGTTCCAGGAGATCCCTATGGGCTGCAGCATTTCTTTTGCCACCCATAGGGAGCTCAGACAATTCTTACACAGGACTGCCACTGCAGCCTGAGTGAAATAACATCCACGTTATTTCACAGCCATTTTACACTGCACTTAAGTAACTTATAAGTCACCTATATGTCTAACCCTCACCTAGTGAAGGTTAGGTGCAAAGTTACTAAGTGTGAGGGCACCCTGGCACCAGCCAAGGTGCCCTCACATCGTTCACGGCAATTTAATTGGACTTTGTGAGTGCGGGAACACCATTACACACGTGCACTACATTTAGTCAGTTGTTGCCTTTGCAGAATCTCCTATCATGACTTTAATGTGTTTCTGGGGAAGTAGGGTAACTTTACTCCTAATTTTCAGGGTCTTGGGGTGGGGTATCTTGGACGCCCTTAGTGTTTTCTTACACTCCCAGTGACCCTCTACACACTACACTAGGCCTGGGGTCCATTCGTGGTTCGCATTCCACTTTTAGAGTATATGGTTTGTGTTGCCCCTAGACCTATTGCATCCTATTGTATTTACAGTGTTTGCACTACTTTTCTAACAGTTTAATTACCTGATTTTGGTTTGTGTGTATATTTTGTGTATTTTACTTACCTCCTCTGAGATATTTCTGACATATTGTCACTAAAATAAAGTACCTTTATTTTTAGTAACTCTGAGTATTGTGATTCTTATGGTATAGTGCTATATGATATAAGTGGTATAGTAGGAGCTTTGCAAGTCTCCTAGTTCAGCCTAAGCTGCTCTGCTATAGCTACCTCTATCAGCCTAAGCTGCTAGAACACTACTAGTCTACTAATAAGGGATAACTGGACCTGGCACAAGGTGTAAGTACCATCAGGTACCCACTATAAGCCAGGCCAGCCTCCTACACTACTTCTGCAGGCGCTGGGCTAATAGCAAACTTTCTGTACAGCTTGAAAGTACTGTTCACAACCCGTTGTATGATATAGATGAGTAGCAGAGCAGGCATGTTAATGGAATTAATCATCAGAGCAAAGCTGTTCAAAAGGGGCAGCAAATTTCACTGTACACATTTCTATAAATGTTATTATATTGGTCAAAACATGATCCTCGTAGTTGTTTTGCAGTCTGCATAAAATTATCATAATATTAACATTTAAAACACTATCACAGCTGTAACTGTCAATACCGATCTCCACAGGGTGTTCACTTATAGCTTCGAAGGGACTGTTCACCGCCTGAAAGAGACTGTCATATGTTTAACTATGTGTATTATTTTCATCATTTTATCCAGCACTGCAATTTGCCTAATAAATGCAGTTTAGTAATTTTTCTGTTTTTAACAATTGTCATGTGTAAATGTTACTAATGCTTGTAAAGAGATTTTCGTTTCTACCACTCCTAAAGGGAATGTTATAGGGAAGAAGCAGAGCTGGACTGTTTGAGACAGCAATGGATATGACCCAATTTGCTCTGGCTTGGTTAGTTAGCATTTGTGAAACATCAGACCTCTGATACATATAAATCTATCATTCGCAATAGAGCACAAACACCTATTTACCATCTTCCCCCACCTCTTCATCTGCCCTTTTCTCCTTCGAACTCATGTCAGAATAGGACGGCTGGCCAAGAAAACCAAAGTCACCTATCAGCGGAACCATGTCTAGCTGTATTCATGAAGAACGTTCTTTCATCCTTTGCAGCTTAAGTCACGCGCATAAGTAATGCTTCTCCTGCGAGTTGCTCAGTTCCCGAATCTTTGAAACAAGCCTTCTTTACTCCCTCTAAGAAATATTCCTACAGCAAATCCAAACGTGGTGTCCACCTACTGCTCAAATACATACCTCCCAAATCCAAGCAAAACATTGGAAAGAAAAATCGTAAAAGAACTAACTGCAAGAGTACAAGGAACAACACATCATCCTTAGTGATCACCACTCTAGTTTTAGAACGTCTCAATTCACAGAATCAGTACTGAAAAATAATACAGAAGACCTTTGTATCTCTCTCTGTGGTGACCAACAAGCAGCTTTGACACTACTTGATCTTTCAGTGGCCTAGGACATAGTGGACCTCACTATCCTGCTCAGCAGAGTTAAGGAAAATGCACGGTATTCTGGTTGGCTTTTGAATGGATTCGCTTGATCTTTCAGAACTGTAGTGAATTAATACAACTCGGATCTTCTGTCTTTCTGTCTCTTACTCCAATAAAGTGCAACAGAGTTTCCTGCAGTGGTTCTCATTCTCCTTTCATCTCTCCAATATCTACATGCTAGTCTCAAGTATTAAACCAACATTGGGTGTCTGGATGATAACCAGATACATTTAAACGTAAGGGACAGAACAGGAAAGCACACTAATAGCGAGGAGTATTTAGATCCTGTCTACTTCTGAATGAGGAAATGTTACCTCTAGTTTGGACAGAACCCAAAGACAAAAGTGCTTATCACACGACCGGCCTTCCGCTCATGGCCCAACAACCACCTTATCACAGAATGTCACTAACCTGTGCTTCCTATTTGGCTTGAAGCACAACTTCAATTCTTAGATCAACTCAGTTGTCAGAAGAGCAAAACGTTATCTGTTTCTCCCCTAAAAGTTTCTCCTGCTGCTTTGAAACACCCACAGTCTAGAACTTACACACTCACATGTACTATATTGAACTACTGTAATGTAGTACACACTTGCATCCCAAAAACTCATTGCCAGACTGGAAAGAATGGAAATTAAGCAACCACAATATGTCTGCACTTATGTGAACTGGCCAACATTCAGGCTAACATTTTAAACACTGTGATATATACACAAAGCATAGAATGGCAACAAACCTGGCTTCCATCAGACACTGGCTAACACCTGTATCCCAGACACAAACCTGTGATCATCTTTGATTCTTTTGTTCGTACAATGTTCTGTTCAGAGACTTAAGTATGGTGGATGATCCTTGAGGGTCCAGGATCTGAAATTGTACATAAACCTTAACCCTGAACTCCAAAAGCAAGCCCATTACCCAGTGGCAGCTGGTAAAGTTTGAAAACAGTAGGGGGTAAAATGAAGTCATCAATTTTCCTAATAAGTTATCAAGCATGAGTAATGTGAACGCTGAATTTTAACTAATAAATATTCATGTATTCTGAATTATGAATCTGCATAGAATTTGACTAATATAGGAAATAATGTGCAATTTGGAAATTGTACCCATTTGAGTGGCCACCATTTTTCATGAAGTTTCTTTATTAAATGCATGTTAATAATTAATGAGGTGCCTATGTTTAGGTTAATCTAGTAGTGTGTTATATTAATGAATTTGCTTTTTTAATTGTAGGCATTAAGTTAGTGAGGTTTTGGGCCTAGTTTGCACAGCCTCATGTTACGCAGCACTGTTCAAATAATGCAGTGAGAAATGTATGCCTGAAGACATTAAAACATGTATTGTTTGTCACTGAGTTGACCAAATGTTAGCAGATGTCTTTAACTTCCTTATGAGAACTGCTTGCTAGAATGTCTTGTGTTAGTAGTAGAAACAATGTATAGTTTAGTGCATTAGAAAGTGACGTTCCCAAGAGCTAACAATGGATGCACTGACTGGAGTACAGATGGATACAAAAATTTTACCTGACGAGCCTGACAGTGGGAACAGAAGAGGAGCCAATCGACATGTGAAAGACAGTGTAGTTATATCTTATATTTGCACTTTTAATTCTATTGGACTAAATGTAAACATACGATTCTTTGACCAATGACAACGTAGGAAGTGTTTCAGACTACTTTAACTTAGCCGGACTGCACAAAGAGAGAAGCACTCATTTTCCTATTTTTCTGCCTAAGAGAAGTGTTTATTCCTATTCCGATCTTCCTCTTGAGAGGGTTCTATCTTTAACTTTATTGCTTAAACTTCTGATGCTGAATGCCTATCCCTTAGACATTGCTTTCCAAATTGTTCGGATAGCTTAGAGTCCCCATTTCTGAACCATTCCCCTTCACTGCCCGTTGCTGATGCTGACCAAACAGATGTCCAACTGACGAACATAATCGTAGCTTGCTCATTTATACTGAGGAGAGTTATAACGAAATGCTATTGTTCTCGTTATAATTTTGTCTTTTGTTTTTAGGTACCAACCGCTATTTTGATAGAGCCATAGTTAGATATTTTTACAGATTTATGTTGACTAAAATTGCTTTGCATGAAGCCCAAAAATGTTATTCTAATCAGAAGGTTAGTAAGGGAAACCCTGAACCGTTGCTATTCATAAATAATTGATGTTGCCCAGTTGCTAAACCTAGATGTATGCTATTTCTATTGCGAAGTTGTTCTTGCTATTGATTTGTACTGTAACTCTTGAATGCGTAGTGATCTATGCATTAGTTAAATTGAGATTCTTTAGAAGATTTGGTCAACCAGTGTTGTTTTTGTACGTGTACCATTTGATTCTGAGACTAAGCTACATAATATTAGCATTGTTAATATATGGAAATAAACATTCTAACATTTACATAACAGTATGGTTATTCATGGCCAGAAGGGGTCATGGTGCGTGGGATTACTGACTCCAAAGGTTATTGATATTGTTGATGATTTGTATTGTATTTGTGACTTATGGTGGGAATTACTCTACGCGTAGTCAAGGGGTCCATCAAATCTCTAATGAGTCCCCTTATAAATTAAAGATAAGAATCCAAATAAGGTCAGATGCGCTAACAGTAAGCATAGGCTAAAGATGCATGCAGGCTGTAACGTTTGCGCAAATCATAAAAGTACCCAGCACCAAGTATCTTTGACCTCTTCTCTTTTTTTTGTTATTTAAACTGTTGATTGTAGTCTGCACCAGTGGTACCAAACTAGACCTGTCAAGGCAACAAAATGCCATGCCTCCCTGCAAGTGCTTGGTGCTTTTGTGACATCTTCCATGAGTCAGACAAATAAGCAGGACAAAAAATGTGTAATATAGCTAGCCCTTTTAAATTCCCAAAGGAAACAACATTTTGTATTCTTGTGACTTGTTTAACCCAGTTCATCTGGTTGGCTCTGTAAAGTGAGATGGTGAAAGAATTACAAATCATGTAATTAGAAAACACACACACCACCACTGACCATTTATTTAATCTAGGGCAGTTGTTCCCAACCTGTGGTCCGGGGACCCCAGGGGTCCGCAAAGCCTCCTCAGGGGGTCTGTGACTGCTTAGAAAATTAAATAATATTAACAGATTAGGTCCCCATCTTTCAGAAATGACTCAGTGGGGGTCCCCAGATTCCAATAATTATTCAATGGGGGTCCCCCGGTTCCATTAGGGTGACCACCCGTCCGTAAATTTCACAGACTGCCCGTAATTTCGCCCTGCCGTCCGTTGTCTGTGATGAAAGGTTTAACGGACGGCATTTGTCCGTAATTTTTGCCTTTCACCTAAAGGACAAAGGACGCCAGGGCGAAACTACAGGCAGATTAGTTTCCCCAGCTGCAGTGAACGGCAGGGGGTCTCCTGTGCTCTGAGGGATGGAGGGGTAGGCAGATAAGATAAGGCCTTCTTGCCAGGGGGTCTCCTTCCCTAAAGAAATGCAAATGTGGGCAACTGGTAAATCTGCAAATGTAAAGGGACTTGAAAACCCACACCCACTTTAACCAAAGGAGTCACTTAAAGCTTTCTAATGGCAAATATATTTTCATTTAGAGAGGTACTGCAATGGTGCTCCAGGGTGAGTTTTGGAGTGTGTGGTTTTAATGGAGTGTTATAAAAAATATTAGTACTAGGTATAAACTCTATATTATTCAAATCTGTATTTGAGAAGCACTTTATTTATTTAACCAAAATGTATTTGCGCATTTTGTAGCAGCCTATATATGACGTGATTGTATTTATATAGGGCTTACTATCCCTGACGAGGCGTCAAATGCATGTTTAAAATAAGGACTTGTATATTCACAGTTCTTTCAGGGGCCTCGGTACCTCATAGAACTAGCAAACATTGGCAAAACCGGTAGGTCTAGTCTATGCAAGACTAATTGGCTTTGCCAATGTGTTCTAGCCATGGTGTACACCAGAGTGGCTGCTGTTCATGGCTAAGAGTTAGTGGCATAGTGGTGAGGAGTGGAGTAGAGCGGCATAGGAGCAGTGGCGTAGAGCGCAGTGGTGCAGGGTACAGTGCAGTTGTTTAGAGTGCAATGGCGTAGACGTAGAGTGCAGTGGTTTAGAGTGCAGTGGCATGAGTGGCGTGGGACAGAATAGAGTGGCACAGAGTGCAATGGAGTAGAGTGGCATACAATAGAGTGGCAGAGAGTGCAGAAGTGTGAAGTGGTGCAGTGGCATAGAGGGCAGAGTAGACCCGTGTAGCAGAGTGCAGTGGTGTAGTGTAGAGTGGTGCAGTGCAGAGTAGAGTATAGTGCTGTAGAGTGCAGTCGCGTAGAGTGGAGTGATGCAGAGTAGAGTGGCATAGAGTGCAATGGCATAGAGTGCAGTGCCGTAGAATGCAGTAGTACATAGTAGATTGGTGTACAGTACAGTGGCGGAGAGTGCAATGTTGCAGAGTAGAGTGTCAGTGCAGTGATGTAGAGTGGAGTAGAGTGGCACAGAGAGCAGTGACGTAGAGTACAGTGGTGCAGAGTAGAGGGCAGTGGCGTACAGTTCAGTTGTTTAGAGTGCATTAGCGCGCAGTGCAGTGGCATAGAGTGGCATGGGGTAGAGAAGCCTGGGGAAGAGTAGCATAGAGTAGAGTGGCATACAATAGAGTGGCAGAGAGTGCAGTAATGCAGAGTGGTTCAGTGTCATATAGTGCAAAGTAGACTCATGTAAGATAAATGTAGAGTCCCTGACATACACTCTAGTGCTGTGAGACTACAGACAAGTTGTGGGTACCTCACATCCTGACATTAGGTGTGAGACTGTCGCCCAAACCATCTGCCCTGCCTCTTTCCTTTTTTTTTAGGTTGAAAGTCCATGGGCGGTTGGGGTAAGCCAGAAGTTTTTGTTCAATTTGTTTAAACTAGCATAAAGTTAATTACCCTAATGTTTCCCCAACTGTTTGCCAGGGGTTTTAAAATGTTCAGAAACAATAAAACAATTGCTGTTACTTTCTCTTCAAGAAAGAATGGGTAGATTTGGGTAGGGTTGATGGCCTTGCCGCAGTACTGAAGGGCACTAATTTACTACTGAACAAGGACGTAATGTGACACCTGAATGTAGCATACCAGGAGACAATCACAAAAAGACCAAAGTGAATAAATAGTGCTATGTTAAAAAAGAGTGAATAAATGTCCTGACAACATAGTGAGGCATGGCCTCTCTTGCGTAAAACTGATGTTTGTTGTTGAATTTTTGTCCTGAATTTTGGCCCTTTGTCCTGAATTTTGTCCTGAATTTTGACCCTTTGTCATGAATTTTTTGCAGTCCTGTCCAGAATTTGTATCAATGCCAGGTGGTCACCCAAGGTTCCATTAATGATAAAGTGGGGGTCCAAAGAAGTCAAAATGTAGGGAACCACTGATCTAGGGCAATGCCATTAATCTTTTAAACTGCAAAAGAAAATCTTGCTGGCCCTACATATTGACTTTGAGACAAGCACAAAGAGACAGCAGTTAAAAGGTTTCCAGGTCATTCTGCAGGCACTCGGACAATGCCAACCCTTCTCTTATGGGTTGGTGTTCCTATTTTGCGTTGCGCCGCTGACTCTTCTAATGCACCTCCTCAGATTATGTTTCTTTTTCTTCTAATTATTGAAACATATTTCACTGGCAGAATGGCGGAAAACCGGAAATAAATGCCAGTATACACGACCATGGGAGAAGAGAAACCACACAGCACACAATGAAACACTCATATATAGGCACTCCAAACTGAAAGTACATGCCAGGCGTTGTGCCATGGCGTCCTGATAATCAACACTGCAAGATAACGAGCCCGGCTGGAAATTCTGAGCCATGCTGGACGAGCTGATTTGTATTCAGCGAGATCGTGGGGATAACTAACCACATTTTCACACTTTTCTGGTGAAAACAACCAGGTGCAAGGGAATACATAGAAAAACGAAGCCCTTACGCTGTGGGTCTCGCTTGATGTGCAAAATACATCTGTGTTGCCCTTTTATTTTTCCATCTCTGGGTTTGCTCGGCTATGAAAAGGACTCTAGGCACACCTCTCTGACCTGTTCACTGCACCTCCTCTCAGCGACGTTCTGTTTTTACATGCAGCGGCACAGGAACCGCAACAGTTTGTCTTCAAATTTCGCAAACTGCACTGATTGCAGGCCTCAGTTTGCCGCCTTTCGCCTCTAAACCCACCCCCACACAACTCCCAACTTGTCCCTGATGGACACAGGTCTTCGTCAGAAACGCCCAAAAACAAACTTTCCACTCATGTCTTCAGGAGGTGGAGCTAAGCGCAGGATGTAATGATTTTGCCGAGCTGATGACCCCCACAGCCTACAGGGGTGTGAACTAGTCAGCCCGGCAAATGGTATTTGATGCAAGCTCCACTGAGACAGGTGCGCAGGTTCAGCAGAGGATTGCTAAAAGAGTGTTCGACTGAGGGTGAGTTATTTTGAGTGCTGCCCCAAAGCACACCTTTTTCGGTAAAGAAAATTCTATTTTGGATAACGTAATAAAAGGAGCTGAGCCGCAGCGCCCACGTGGGGGAACCGCCCATGTTACCTTCAGGACAAGACACTCCTGAAAATCAAACTTTTTTCATGTTTGGTTTAGTGCTATCAAGTGGTCTAGCTAATGTGTAGAACTCAATCTGTGTTTAGTTAACACGAATAGGTTGTAAATAATATAATTGGGCAGTTTTTAGCATGACAAAGCATGACATGTTGTATGTTGTACATTTTAAAATGAACATGTTTTTTTGTTTCTGTGTCTGTGCAGCTCCAGCTAAAAAATAAGTCACTTTGCATCTTGTAAAAATACCGTTAATCCAAGCAACTTTATGGCCTTGTCTTGTGCTATCTTAAAATGTATTCTTCTGTTTCTGATGTTCCTGAAGGAAGCCCGCACAAAATCCTGAAAATGTTCAAGGTTAATGTTGCTTTCTGGTTAAACCAGTTTGTTGTTCAGCAGTGCAGTGTCATTTCCCCTTTGTTCGTAAATTAGAGGTTCTCAATTATTATTCATTTTAGGAAGGTTTCTAGAGTACCTTGTTTTATATAATATAATTTCCAGAATGATTTTCTTAACAATCAAGGAGTCTATATTAGGACAACACAGCCTATGGTGCAACTTCATACTATGAAAAGGGCATGATTCTACACTCCTGTACACCTATAAAATATGCTGTTTTTGAAAAGTGAGCCAAGTCTTGTCCCTGTTCTTTTTGAAGGAAAACTCCATGTATGTCCTTTTATTAAATTTATACTTAGAGATTTTACAGGTTTTTCTTGTATATTTAGCTGAGCATCTCTGTGACAGTTTGCTCTTTAACTGTATACATAAAAGAGTAGTTTAGTATTATTATACTTGTGCTAGAGTTTATGGGGTTGATAGCGCGTCCAGTCCTTGTAGATTACTTATACTTGGACACGCCGGAGGTCGGTGAACCTTTTGACCGGGTTGAGTTCTCCTCATCCGAAGAAATCGTCAGATCTCTCAAATCAATAATCATTTATAACCAATAACCAGTACTCAATTAGTAATCAAACAACAAATTAGATCAATAGAAAATAGTAATTTGACACACCATGACCTTTCAGTCATGAATAACCACACCTGTTTATTAAAAGTTAATGAGTTTATTTCCCTATATTAACAAAGCTAATACGATGTACGTAAGTCTCAAAATCAAATGATACATATATACGAACATTACTGGCTGTCCATAACGGCGGAAGAAACGCAACCTACACAAAACTTGGATTATAATACACTCAGATATAGCAGTGCAAATCACTAATAAAAGCAACTGAGATTGAATAATGGCATACATTGATCAGCATAACAAGATTTCAATTCAGCACAGTGCATTAAATGAATACCTCAACTAACCTCTGATTAGCATTGGCATGTGGGGCTTCATGCAAAACAAATTTAGTCAACATAAATTTAGAAAACTTCTAGCTTGGGCTCTGTCAAAATAAGCAGTTGGTACCTAAGAAGGAAAATACAATGAATAATACATTTATCCTTTCATAATTACCAAATACAATCAGCATTCAAGATAAGTCTTCGTCCTTCAGATACCGGTTCGATCAGCATGGGGCAAGTCAAGTTTTCCTTGCAGCAGCAAGGAAAAGGGGGCAAAAGTTATCGTATGGGCAAAACGGGGTAAAGTTAAAGTTAAAGTCTCTAGGGTGAGAATTCTTTAGAGTCTCTCTCTCTGGGATAGAGAAAAAGCATCAAAGTGTCATCAAAGTAACAGTGGCAATGGCATCAAATATGGCTTCAAAATGGCGTCTCAAAATGTTGCTTTCTTCTCTTTGTTCGGTGGGATTAAGTAAGAAAAGTTCCAAATTCTTCAGGTTCTTCCATTGGAGGGTCCATGGGGTGATTTCTCTTTGACCACTGAATAGTGTCTTTTCTCTTAATACTCATCTACGTGTAAGGTGTCCTTGGAATTTTGGAACATAACTAGCAACAATGTTGCCAATTAATTCTGCATCAGTGTCTTCATTGTCTGCACCTGCAGAAACTGACCTTGAGCTTCAAAGGGGATGAAAGTTGCCTAGCACGCAACTTTGAGATAAGTGTATTAGTCATTCTACTGGAAAAATACAGCTTTTAAACATTCAAACACGTCTTTTTAATACAAGTGAAAACTACGCAGTTAAAATTGAGACCAGGCAACTAGGCCAAAGCCTCTGCTAAATTTAAGCTAAGCATGTAACAGTTTCAATGAGAAAATCATAAAGTACAACTTCAAATATGACATATTAGTATTTTTGTCGTTTTTCATGATTAAGTAAGCTTGTTTAAACTAATGGTGACCTACTTCGTGGGCACATTTTTCTACACATTTTGGGCCATATTTATACTTTTTGACGCAAAACTGCGCTAACGCAGTTTTGCGCCAAAAAAATTAGCGCCGGCTAACGCCATTCTGAAGCACCATGCGGGCGCCGTATTTATTGAATGGTGTTAGCCGGCGTTAGCCGACCGGCGCTGCCAGGTGTGCGTGAAAAAAAACGACGTACACCAGGCAGCGCCGGCCTAGGGAAAAATGGCGTTTGGGTGTCCCAAAATGGGGCAAGTCAGGCTGAGGCAAAAAAATCGTCTTAACCCGATTTGCGACATTTTTTTTGGGCGCCCAGACGCCATTAACATGACTCCTGTCTTAGCAAAGACAGGAGTCATGCCCCCTTGCCCAATGGCCATGCCCAGGTGACTTATGTCCCCTGGGCATGGTCATTGGGCATAGTGGCATGTAGGGGGGCACAAATCAGGCCCCCCTATGCCACAATTTAAAAAAAAAAAAATACTTACCACAACTTACCTTTTCTTCCCTGGGATGGGTCCCTCTATCCTTGGGTGTCCTCCTGGGGTGGGCAAGGGTGGCAGGGGGTGTCCCTGGGGGCAGGGGAGGGCACCTCTGGGCTCATTCTGAGCCCACAGGTCCCTTAACGCCTGCCCTGACCCAGGCGTTAAAAAGAGGCGCAAATGCAGGGTTTTTTGCCCCGCCCACTCCCGGGCGTCATTTTTGCCCGGGAGTATAAATACCACGCACATGCCTGGGAGTCATTTTTTAAGACGGGAACGCCTACCTTGCATCTCATTAACGCAAGGAAGGTGTTCACGCAAAAAAATGACGCTAACTCCATGAACTTTGGCGCTAGACGCGTCTAACGACAAAGTATAAATATGGAGTTAGTTTTGCGTCGAATTTGCGTCGAAAAAAACGACGCAAATTCGGCGCAAACGGAGTATAAATATGCCCCTTTATTTTTCTTTGCTAAAACACATTGCATATACGGTTTTGTTGCATGATATATAAATGTTTGTTAGTCTTTCTTTTTCCGCTTCATCAATCCCTCCTCTGATGACTAATCGTTTCATCATACTAAATCTTCCTTCACAAATTTTATTTTATTGAAAATTCTGTTTCACTATTCTTTCATTTCAATCATTTCTCTTTTTCTTTTTTCTCCATTTGAATTTTCTCTGTATAATTTTACCATTTCTTTTTGTTCTTTCTTTTCAGTTCTTCTTTTTTTTCTTAATCTCAATATTTTAATAGCTTTCCATATTCCCCAAATACCTATTAAAAAAAATAATATTATTAATATTCCTTTTACTATATTCATTAATATTCCGTTCCAAATGTTGCTGAGCCAATTTCCCACAGAAGCAAAACCTTTTCCAACTTTTTCCCATACTCCTGGTTCTTTCAATTCTTTCAGATCTGTACTATTGTTAGTTACATTTGTAAGCATATTTCTAATTTGTTTACTGTTGTCAGGTATATATGAGCAACAGTGACGTGCACTAAGCATTTTGCAAACGCCGCCATTCTTTGCTAAAAGAATGTCTAAAGCAAGCCGATTTTGAAGAGTCATAGCTCTTTCTGCAGCAAGTTCAGTATCCATCAGGATCATTGCTCCTGAGAAATTTGTCAGCATGTTATCCACCACAATAGTAGACAACTTTCGTATTTTAATTGAATTCAATATAACTCCTACTGAAGGAATTATTGCTCCAAATATGTCTCCTACCACACCAGAAGCTGTCTCCCTTTTCTGAATACTATGTAATTCAGATAGCTTCGGAAATTTCTTTAAATCATCTAGTTGATAAATCTTTGGAAATACAATTCCCAAATAACATCTCCCATACCATCCTTTAGGAGGATGATAAAAGGCGTTAAGTCCACAAATATAATAGACCCCTGGAATAGCTGGGTCTTGTCCATTCAACATGAACCTCCATTTACTCTGGAATAAAAACACGTGTTTACATTCACTCGTTCCCACAAAGATTTTGTCATAATATGATTTAGGTCTATATATACAAAGTTTTCCTATATGTAATGCATCTAAAGCTAATTTCCCTTGTGTTTTTATTGCGGCAAAAGCATAGTTATCTACAGATGTCCTTTTTTGCAATTCTTTTTCTAATTTTTCTTTCAGCTGTTTTCTTCTATCCTCAGTGTGATCTAAAAAGCTTTTCTCTACGGGTGAAAGTAAGCATGTAAGGTTGTTTCTATGAGTGTAAACTGTAGCAAAAGGCGAGATTGGCTCAAAGAAACCTCTAACTAATTTTATATAATAGTCTCTTGCTATTTTACTCAAGTACTCAATTATGGGGACAAAGGAAAATACGACATCCTGATTGGAATAGAAGTATTCAATATACTCCTGGTTATAAAATCTGGTTAGTAACAAACTACATGTTATTCCATACGTAAGGGGTATGCTATGATATGTAACTCCTTCTAATACTGATGTAGGGATTTGTGTACATACATAACAATCCTTCGCGTCCATTGTCTCAACATACTCATTCTGCATGTAAATATTTTTCGTCTTGTTCGAGTCTTTCTAAAGGAGTTAATTCAGTAGTAGTTTTAAAAGTAGAAGCATCATTCGCGTCTCTTTCATTCCCTCCATGCATTCCAAGAATTATTGCCATAATTATTAGTACACATGCAATTATCAAACCTATACACATATATTTACAACATTTCATCCTACGTCCTTGTGTAGTATTGTCAGTCATGATCTAACGAGAATCAGAAAGTTGAAGATAGTTTATCAAATCAAATTTGTAGATATATATATATATATATATATGGGATCAACGAGGTCAAAGTTCACACGGTTTTCTTAGCAACTTAGTCTCTTATCGGTTTAGCAGCTTTGTCTCAAAATCGGTTTCAAAGTCAATCAGGTTATCAATGTCTTATCCGGTAATGTTCATGGAATTATATTTTCAAGTGCCAAAGTGTCGTTCTGCTTCTTGATTCTCAAGACTAAGAGATAGAAATTCGTCTGACCAATCGTTAGTGGCTGTGTATGCCCATTCTGGACCGGAATATCTTCTGTTTGCTACTCTTTTTCTTTTCAATTTTGCATCTCCTTTCGATTCTCCTTCGCTTATGTCTTGTTCTTTGGCTGTGTCTTTTTCTTCATTCAATGTGGTTATGATAGATTCTTCTTTTCTTTTCTCTTTCGATTCTGGACTTTTGTCTTTATTTAATGTTTCTTTAGTCTTTGATTTCACTGGTGATATGCTTTGTCTTCGTTTCGCGTTGTTCTCATTTGACGGACCTGCAACCGGTTCCGGAAGAGTTGGAACAATTTGACTTTGCTCCTTTTCGTCTCCTTCACCTGGGAGATTGGTCAATTTTTCTCCTTGTTCTCCTGCATTGTCTGCTTCTGGGAAAGCCCTCCTCTGAGTAGGCTCTCCTGCTTCTTCACATGAGATAGGATCTTCGTCACCTCCTGGAGCTTCTTCTCTGTTGTCCTCGAAAGGAGTGACTGTGTCTTCTTCAGTGAATAGTTCTTCTGCTTCAGTTTCTCCTTGTTCGCTTTCAGGCTCTTTTCGTTCTGTCTCAGTGCCTGGTACTTTCCTGTTAGTTGTCGGTAATTTCAGTGCTTCAATTTCCTCTTCTGTGGGACACGTCACTTTTTTCGTGTGACTGGCGTGAATCCAGTTGGGAACTCGCACACTTCACAGCGAGAATCACTTGAAAAGGTCCTTTCCAACGGGGTTCCAAGCATGACTTCCTCACGTGCTTCTTTACCACAACCCAGTCACCTGCTTTCAGCGTGTGTCCTGGACCTTGGATCTGTGGCAAGGTGGTTGCCTCCACCTGGTGAGAAAAAGAGCGGACCACATCAGCCAGACCTTTGCAGTAGTCCAATACCATATCATCTGTAATATTTACAAGGGCATTAACAGGAACTGCTGGAAGTCTCATGGCTCTGCCCATGAGAATTTCATGCGGTGATAGTCCTGTCTTTCTATCAGGTGTGTTTCTCATTGACATTAACACCAAAGGCAACGCGTCAGGCCATTTCAAGTTTGTGGATGCGCATATTTTCGCCATTTTTGATTTCAGTGTGCCATTCATTTGCTCTACTAGTCCTGATGCTTCAGGGCGGTAGCTACAATGCAATTTTTGCTCAATGTTCAATGCTGCACATAATAATTTGATGACTTTGTTATTGAAGTTACTTCCCCTATCTGATTCTAAAGAGATCGGCAATCCGAAACGTGGAATTAGTTCTCTCAACAGTAGTTTTGCAACTGTGAGACTGTCATTTCTACGTGTAGGGTAAGCTTCAATCCAGTGGCTAAAAATACACACAATCACCAACACATATTTCAAGCCTGCATGCATAGGCATCTCAATGAAATCCAGTTGCATTCTGCTGAACGGACCACCTGCTCTTCCAATGTGGCTCAAATTTACCACGGTTCCCTTCCCTGCGTTCATTTGTTGGCAAATGACGCAATGATGGCAAACTGATTCTGCAACTTGGCGAAATTTAGGATTAAACCAGTCAATTTTGAATAATTTAATCATGGCATCTCTTCCAATGTGTGCTTGTCCGTGATATAGCCTAGCTATTTGCGTCAAAAGACTGTCTGGCAAAACCAATCTCCCTTCATTTGAAACCCACAAATCATATGTTTTTTTTACACATTGTAATTTATTCCATAAGAGTTTTTCATCTCTACTAACATTATTTTGTAGAAATTTCAATTCTTCTAGTGTGTCTACAACTTTTAGAGCAAAGGCTTCATTTGGTTCAAGTTCTGGCTCATTTATCAAATTCCATTTGTCTCTGAGCAATATACAGTTCAGTGCGCAAAACCTTGCGACTTGATCTGCATATCCATTTCCCAAAGAAACAAAGTCTTGTGATTTCAAATGTGCACTGCATTTTACCACTGCTATCTCCTGGTAACTGGATAGCATGTAACAAATCTTTGATTTTTCACCATTTTTCACTGGTGATCCAGAAGAGGTCATAAAGCCTCTTTGTGACGACAATTGTCCAAAGTCATGCACTATTCCAAATCCGTACTGACTGTCAGTGTAAATGGTGACTTTCATTAATGCAGAAAGTTGGCAAGCTCTAGTAAGAGCTACTAGTTCTGCTACTTGTGCAGAATAGATTCCCTGAAGCCAAGATGCTTCTAGAACACCAGTTATTGTACATACAGCATATCCTGCTTTCAATTTCTTGCTGCATCTCTTAAACATGAACCATCAACAAAGGTAGTCTGATCATTTTCTTCCAATCGAGTATCTTTGATATCAGGTCTTGGTTTAGTACAAAATTCAGTCACCTGAAGACAGTCGTGTTCGATGTCTTCTGCATTTTCAATTTCAACATTTTCACTGGGAAACAAAGTTGCCGGATTTAATGTAGTGCACCTTTTTAATTGCACGTTAGGCGATCCCAAAATTACTGTCTCATACAGGGGTGTGGAATTTATTAAAATATCTACTTGTCCGGGGGACAGGTTGCTTCTCAAATCTACTTGTCCTGTAAAAAGATCTACTTGTCCCTTTGGTGCCATGTAGTGTGGCGACAAATTATGGCAGCAATTAATAGCCTCTCTGATTATGCCAGGGCTACTACCATAGTAGGGCTTGAATACTTGCAGTTTCAATTCCTACTGTAGCAATTTCCTTATTTTGCCACCTTTCTGCAGATCTGCATACTGGGGCTGGAGGAAACAGTAAGCAATAGTTCCAGGGCTGGAATGCCTTTGAGTCTGCAAGCCTACTAACCTGCATGTTTTAAAGATTTTTACCAGCTTCTCTCGAATATTTTCCCATAATAAGAAAGGTTGGACATTTACTCCGGACAATAGCAGAATTAGAACTTCTTCCAGAGTTGGGAAGAAAGTGGCTGGAGGGAAAATGAACTTGCAAATGCTCAATAGATTTTCACATGAGCAAATCTACACATCGTATTTACCCATGCTAAAATACAGTTCACAAATATTTTACAGGGGTACAACATATACCATGGGTGCACTTTTGTGACTTTCTTTAAAAATTTGGGGCCACATGTAGGTAGGTTCAGATTTGTGACCTGCAAATTGCGAGTCGCAAATCCGAATGTAGGATGGTGTCCTTGACACCATCTGTGATTTGCAAGGGCTTCGCAAATGCCCACCTCATGAATAATCATGAGGTGGGTCGCAATTTGCGACCCCCTCGCGAATGGTGGCCTGCTGGAGACAGCAGACCACCATGTCTGTGACTGCTTTTCAATAAAGCAGTTTTTTTTTGTAATGCAGCCCGTTTTCCTTAAAGGAAAACAAGATGCATAACAAAAATGAAACGTTTTCGTTTCATTTTTTCAGAGCAGGCAGTGGTCCGCAGGACCACTGCCTGCTCTGAAAAAATGTTTACAGTGACATTCACAATGGGGAAGGGGTCCCATGGGGATCCCTTCCCTTTTGTGAAAGTGTTAGCACCCATTTGAAATGGGTGCAAACTGCGATTGGTTTGCGCCCGCGTTCGCGGTCACAAAACAATCCTACATTGCACTGCGAGTCGCAATTAGGAAGGGAACACCCCTTACTAATTGCGAGTCGCAAACCCGTTTTGTGATTCGGTAACCAGGTTACTGAATCGCAAAACTGGGTTTGTGCATCGCAATGTGCTTTTTGCATGTCGCAAACAGCGAAAGTCGCTGTTTGCGACATGCAAAAAGCTACCTACATGTGGGTCTTGGTCCCTAATTAGGTCTGGTGTGAACAAAGACATTTTGTTTTTATTAAACTTCTATTTCTCTCTCTTTCGGCTGGCTTTACTGTGAGTGATCACATTCTGCTCTTCCACAAGGAGCATATTGCCACACAAAGTAGTTTTGTTCAGTGTCAGGAACTACAGTGGCAATCAGTGACGTAACGAAACTGGAGGGTGCCCCTTTGCAAAGAACATGGAGGAGCCCCCTCTCCAGACTCACTCAGGGCAGGTGCTGTGCTGAAAGGGGCCCCTGGAGGGCGGCTGCGGGCCTTTGTTATGCTGCTGGTGGCAACGTGTGCTTTTAGAGTTCAAAAACTTTTTGGGGGGGTTTTGCCAGTGTTTGTTACAATGTTGAGGGCCTGGTAGCTCCCACAACAATAAAGTGTTACAAAAGCCAATGCAAAACAAGACACGCATTGATGAAACTAAAAGACTTATAAAAATATGTCAGATCAGTTGGCTTTGTCAGTGTTTGTTTATTTTCATGCTTCCTATAATCGTGTTGAAAATGGTTACACAGATTTTCCATTAGAAATATTTTTGGGAAATACTAGCATGTTTCAACACATTTTACTAAATGACACTTCATTTGCATATAATCAGAGAGCATTCTGGGAGCATTATACTTAGCAAACATGTATGTACACGTATTTTTTTTTGTACTGGAACCAACGTCAGTAGTGAAGTGTGACCTTAAAACATTTATTTACAGCACTCACTCTAATAATGAAGACTTTCAAATAATGAACCATAAATACAAGTTCGAACAGCATTATCTTTTGGAAACACATTACCTCAACTGCAGAGAGTTCCACGCTCTGTAAACAGGCAGCCAAAGGGTTTGGTCTGCAGGGGGTTGGGCCTACTTGTCCCAAGGACAAAACAAACATAAAAACTTGTTGCCCTTGACCCCAAACAAGATGTCCCGGGCGTCGGGCTATAGGAATTCCACATCCCTGCTCATATCTCGTAAGCCTAGCACCAGTCATGTGCTGTGTTCGGGAACGTGTCAGAAGGATTTCAACTGAGTGAGGGACCAAGACTGTTACAGGATGTCTCATCACTATTCCTTCACTTTGATTAAGGCTTATACCAACTGCTGCTACAGCACGCAAGCATCCTGGTAAGGCTGCTGCGACTGGATCCAAAGTAGCTGAAAAATATGCTACTGGTCTGTTTACGCCACCATGGGGTTGAGTCAAGACAGACAAGGAACATGCATCACGTTCATGACAAAACAATGTAAAAGGCTTTGTGTGATCAGGCATACCTAAAGCTGGAGCTCTGCACATGCATTCCTTTAATTCAATAAAGGCATCCATTTCATCTTTCTTCAACATTATTTCATCTTGCACATCTTTCTGGGTCAGTTTCAGTAAAGGCTTAGCTAGAGTTGAGAAATTGGGAATCCATTGGCAACAGTAGCTCACCATTCCCAAAAACTTTCTCACCTCTTTTCTTGTTTTGGGTGGACTCATTTGAAGTACAGTCGTTATTCTTTCTTTCATTATTCTTCTCGACCCTTTTTCTATTTGGTGACCCAAATATTTCACTTTCTTTTGGAAGTATTGCAATTTCGAAGGAGACACTTTGAGGGTCATTCTGACCCTGGCGGCCGGTGGCCGCCAGGGCCACCGACCACGGGAGCACCGCCGACAGGCTGGCGGTGCTCCAATGAGCATTCTGACCGCGGCGGTTCAGCCGCGGTCAGAAGCGGAAAGTCAGCGGTCTCCCGCTGACTTTCCGCTGCTCATTGGAATCCTCCATGGCTGCGGAGCGCGCTCCGCAGCCATGAGGATTCTGACCCCCCCTACCGCCATCCAGTTCATGGCGGGAAAGCCGCCATGAACAGGATGGCGGTAGGGGGGGTCACAGGGCCCCTGGGGGCCCCTGCCGTGCCCATGCCAATGGCATGGGCACGGCAGGGGCCCCCGTAAGAGGGCCCCAAAATGTATTTCACTGTCTGCCTTGCAGACAGTGAAATACGCGACGGGTGCAGTAGCACCCGTCGCACCTTCCCACTCCGCCGGCTCGATTACGAGCCGGCATCCTCGTGGGAAGGTCGTTTTCCCCTGGGCTGGCGGGCGGTTTAACTGGAACTGCCCGCCAGCCCAGGGGAAAACTCGTAATACCCGCCGCGGTCTTTTGACCGCGGCGCGGTAATTTGGAGGGCGGGATCCTGGCGGGCGGCCTCCGCCGCCCGCCAGGGTCATAATGAGGCCCTTTGTGTCCATTCCTTCCCAAATTATTCAGTAGGGCAATAGTGTCAACTGTACAGTCATTTTCTGTTTTGGATGCAATCAGTAAATCGTCAATATACTGTGCTAAGTTTGATTTAAAAGGTAATTCCAATGATTCCAAATTTTTCTTCAGAATCTGATTGAAAATAGATGGTGACTCCGAAAACCCTTGAGGAATTCGACACCGACAGTAGACTCTGTCTAAAAATTTGAAACAAAAGAGAAATTGTCTGTCCTCATGAAGAGGCACAGAAAAGAATGCTTGTGACAAATCAATGACTGTGAACCACTCTGCATCACATGGGATATGAAACATTATTACAGCTGGATTTGGTACTACGGGACAACATTTGACTATTATGTCATTTATTTTTCTCAAATCTTGAACAATTCGGACATTTCCACTTGGCTTTATCAGTCCCATAATTGGTGAATTACATGGACTACTCAGTACTTCTTTCAGTACTCCCTGTTTCACAAATTCGTCAATGAGTTGGGCGACTTTCATAAGGATATCTTGTGGCATATGGTATTGTGGAGTCTGAGGAAAGTTTACATTAGGTTTTACAGTCACTTTCACTGCTTCTGCTCCTTTTATCAATCCTACTTCTTTCCCTGTCATATCCCACACTTCTTTTCCAACAGTTTCTTGTAAATCAGCTGGAATATCTGCTTCAGTGAGCATAGGATAAAGAGTAATCAGGGGATACTCTTCATCAACAGTTTACATTTCTTCTTCTTCTGTACTGTCCTCTTCTTCCTCATCACTGTTTGTCTGAATTTTAATTCCATTATGTGAGCCCATAATCGAGCATCCTAGTTTGTATAATAGATCTCTTCCTAATAAGGATATTGGACTTGAGTCACACACCACAAATTTATGTAACCCATTGAAAGTTATCAAATTCGACTTGTACTGGATCTGTAATTGGGTTTGTCAGATACTGATTTGCTACTCCCTCTACTTGAACTGTTCTCCCTGAAAGTGGCAAATTTGGTACTTCGATACTTCTAACTGTAGAGCGTGTAGCTCCTGTGTCAACCAAAAATGAAACTCTGTGACCCATAACTCTTCCTTCCACATAGGGTCCCTTTTGATCAACTTCCAAAGATGATGCAAGCATACAATTTCCCTCCTCATCTGAACTTTCACTCTCCCATTCATTGTTTATTCCATTCTCACTGTGTAACTGGAATTGGTGTTACTTTGATTCATTCCTTGACCTGTGACCCGTTGAGGAAGCATTAGTTGTTGCTGATTCATTGGTGCTAAGGGTACTTGCATTTGCTGATTAGGTACCATAGGAAACTGCTGTTGCATCGGCTGTGATTGTACCATTTGTACACAGGGCATTTGCACCTGCTGTTGTTGTATGGGTTGTAGACCCTGCATCTGATTTACATTATTTTGGAAATTTGGGTTTGGACCTCTCAATTTTGGTCCTCTCACATTTTGAAATGTATTGACATAATTGTTTTGCTGACCTACACCTTCCTGCACCAACATTGGGCACTCCCGTTTCCAATGTCCGACGATTCCGCACGTGTGACATGGCATCACTTTCTTCATTGCCTGTATACCATTTGGAATCACAACAGTATTTAAATCAGGACCATTATTTACAAAACCTCCTCGGCCTCTGCCTCTCATCTGTGGCTGAAACATAACATTTCCCTGCTGTTGCTGCTGCGGCAATTGCTGTTGAAAACCTTGCAAACCTGTCTGAGCTGCTCTAATCTGCATCACCATCACTTTTTCCTTCAACTTTTTCTGCTTTGGTTCAATCTCATAACTGCAGTATTTTGCATAGTTCAACACTTCATCAATCAATTTTGACTGCCAACAAATCAAATGCATTTTAATCATCTGGCTAATTTTGGGTCTCAATCCTTCCACAAATCTGAATACAAAATGGAGCATGTCTTTCGCCTCAATCGTTTCCGTGCCACTATAATTTTTAAATGCTTTCAACAATCTCTCATAGTATGCATGTATCGACTTTTTAACTTCCTGTGCTGTTCTGTCAATTTTCTGCCAATCTACATTTTTCGACGCAACTTTTGCTTTCAAATACTCAATCACCTTATGGTATATTTTCATTACCTCAGGCGATGGTGCACCTGTGTCCTTATCTCTTTCCGGTTCTTTTGTCGGCCAATCTATAGCTCTTTTACATTCTTCCCACAAATCTGCTGGAACTACAGTGTCAAATAAAGTATTCAAGTCTTCCCAAAGACACTTTGCGAGTTTCACAAATCTATTTGTTTGTTGATACCATTCAATCAGTTTCTCTCTTAACCTGGGGTAATCATCCGTAAAAGATTGAATATCACACCTGGGCCATGGTATGTGAATACATTTTCCTCCTGCTGTTTCTCTCATTGGTAACATGGTTATAAGGTCATCATTCTGTTGTGTTCTAACATTTCGATCTGGGGTACTTTCTTTCTTCTTATCCTTTTAAACCCATATGCTTTCCCACTTGTCTAAGCATCTCCAAACCTGCACGCTTTGCAGTATTTCTTTAAGGTGCGTTTTCATTTCTGCAGATCTCATGTGTTCAAAGTCTTTTGTTTCAAAGTCTAGCCTGTAACTTCTGCTCAAGTGCTTGGTTTTATTTATGTCTATTTGATATCTATCTGCAATTTCTTGTAACCTCTTATGTACGCCGGTTACTTCTCTTGTAATTCTAGGGCAAATGTATCTCAGCTCTTCTTCTGTGTATGATTCTAACCTGTTCAGACCCATTGTTCCATCTACGAGTTCACCTGCTTCCATGCCCAATCTTATTTGATTCAAATATTCTTCTCCTTTTCCCTTGGGTGTACTCTGTGGAGTATTTAGACTGTTCAACCATTGTGTTAACTGTTGTACATTTAGTCCCAATAATGTAGCATCTACATCCACTGCTACTGATGGTTTCTGTAATGTTTCTGTTTTTGAAATTTGCAGTATTATCAGTGGTGGATTTGACCTTACCACAGTTGACGGAACACAAATTGGAATCGGACTAAATTCCAACAAAGATCCAGATCTGTTAGAGAGTGTTCCCACGGGAGTCATGTCATGGATATTTTCTACATATCCTCTTCCTGTCTCATTCTGTGTCATTACACCTTGATCGCATACACTTGGCTTTGCTTGTGCATATAATGGTATTGGCGGACCTACAGTTATAGGCAAAGATATTGCATCCGGATTCTGTCTGTTACCCAAATTCTGTGGCATGTTAATTCCCATATTATGGTTCATCATTGCTGACATGTCTAACTGTGTTTCTGCTGTTTGAATGTACCTTGGCATTTCTTGTGCCTGCCTTTGAGGCATCACTAAATTAGAATTTATTTCCAATTTATGCTCATCATAATAGCGTCTTTGGACCTGTGGCTTGTAATTATTAACAGGTTCCAGTTTAGTTATGTCAGGATATATTCTCTGAACTTGTGGTATTTCCTGTGTAAAAGGCATATTAGGACTACTCTGCATCTGTATTTTTCTCAATTTCGGTGTTACAATACCCTGTATTGGTTCTGGAGGGGCAGTACTAGTGCTTGGGCCATTTTCGTTTTCCACATATGGTGGTGGACGGTCATTTAGCAATTGCAGAATGAATTCCTCATCATCTGATTCATCTGACCTTTTCGAACTTCTCTTGTCTTCTCTATCTTTGAACTGACCCCTGTTTGTTTTATGGGTAGCTTTCTTTCCTTCCGTCTCTACTTCTTCAGTAATTGCTGGAAACAGTTTAATTCCCTGCAATATATCTGATCTCCAAACCTTTTGAGCACTATCCCATCTAGCATCCGCTAGTGTCTTTTCTACTCTTCTCACTCTTGTCTCAAATTTCTTTTGTAGTTGCTTTGTAGCTGTTTGTTCCCAAATTGCTAATGCTTCAAATTGTGCTGGTCTTGGAGGTATTATCATGTCAAATAGCGCAAATCTTAAATTCTACAAAATTCTCAAATGAAACGTCCCATGGATAGGAAACGCTACACTTCCATGCTTTTCTGTTAATTTACACCATTGTTTTAACCAAAGACATGGTGCGACACCTTTTTCTTCAATTACGATGTATGCTGGTGTACCCTCGGGCGGTGTTTCTTCTCCTACATTTGCTTTAATATATACATCTCCCCTCAAGGCACTCTTAAATGCTTTGAAAAATGTCATCTTTCCGTCTTTTATTTTCTCAAAAATGTAATCAATAACTGATTTTAATTCCCAGAATACTCTTCGCTTGCCTTTCCCCACCAATTGCGCTTCACAGACTGCGTCCAATCCGTGCGCGACCCTTCTCACCAACCAACCTATCTCAGAGTGGCGCCAGTGACGTCACACTCACACACTGCGGCTGACAAAGTCTTGCGGCTTGTCCTCCTTCATTCAGCTTCACTCAAAACTATTTTCTGCAATATATCGCGAGCACTAATTAAAAAGAAGAAAACAAATCTGTCGGTTTACTACAGGAAAAAGGTAATACAATCGCTTCAGAAACCTTAGGGATTTTTCACTAGCCTTGGCAGTTATTCCATCTTTCTCGGTTTCCCACTTTTGCAAGCAAAATTTGACCTGCAAACTTTACTCTCAACTGATCAATGAACTATTCTAGTGCACCTTAGAATTCGTCAAATCTCAAAGTCGAAAATGTTCTTTTATTCCTCAAATTCGTACTGACTCGTTGACCACGCCCGATCAACCTATTAAACCCAACAAATTACAACATCAATCAAGTGTCTCATACACTTTTCAACATACTCTGGAGTCTCTTGACCTCGCAGGGCCCGTTTCAACATCAACAACCACGTGGACAATTTTTTCTGCACAAAGCGCTACATACATATGAAGTTCGACAACTTCCCCACTTTCACACTTTGGAGTACCACTCCTCTAAAAGTTTAATTGGAGTTCGTAACCCCCTAAAAATCCTCACAAACTTCACATTTGTCTGCGGCATAAGCTTTGCAAGCGCAAAACCCTAACCTCATTTATATTGTCACTAGAAACGCCGAAAACATCCTCACACCTCCATTTCCTCCATTCGCAAGCTCCGAGATTCCAGGGGATTTAGGGCATCATCATCTCTCCAACTTGTTTTATTAAAGAAAATTCTAACTTGGATCCGTCTATTGTTCGGATGGTGTAAGAAAATGCCTCCTTGGCATGGTTACCCCCTGACTTTTTGCCTTTGCTGATGCTATGTTTTGAATTGAAAGTGTGCTGAGGCCTGCTAACCAGGCCCCAGCACCAGTGTTCTTTCCCTAACCTGTACTTTTGATTCCACAATTGGCACACCCTGGCATCCAGGTAAGTCCCTTGTAACTGGTACCCCTGGTACCAAGGGCCCTGATGCCAGGGAAGGTCTCTAAGGGCTGCAGCCTATCTTATGCCACCCTGGGGACCCCTCTCTCAGCACAGACACACTGCTTGCCAGCTTGTGTGTGCTGGTGAGGACAAAACGAGTAAGTCGACATGGCACTCCCCTCAGGGTGCCATGCCAACCTCACACTGCCTATGCAGTATAGATAAGTCACCCCTCTAGTAGGCCTTACAGCCCTAAGGCAGGGTGCACTATACCATAGGTGAGGGCACCAGTGCATGAGCACTGTGCCCCTACAGTGTCTGAGCCAAACCTTAGACATTGTAAGTGCAGGGTAGCCATAAGAGTATATGGTCTGGGAGTCTGTCAAACACGAACTCCACAGCACCATAATGGCTACACTGAAAACTGGGAAGTTTGGTATCAAACTTCTCAGCACAATAAATGCACACTGATACCAGTGTACATTTTATTGTAAAATACACCCCAGAGGGCACCTTAGAGGTGCCCCCTGAAACCTTAACCAACTACCCGTGTAGGCTGACTGGTTTTAGCAGCCTGCCACACTTGAGACATGCTGCTGGCCACATGGGGAGAGTGCCTTTGTCACTCTGTGGCGAGTAACAAAGCCTGCACTGGGTGGAGATGCTATCACCTCCCCCAGGCAGGAGCTGTAACACGTGGCGGTGAGCCTCAAAGGCTCACCCCCTTTGTTCCAGCACCGCAGGGCACTCCAGCTAGTGGAGTTGCCCGCCCCCTCCGGCCACGGCCCCACTTTTGGCGGCAAGGCCGGAGGAGATAATGAGAATAACAAGGAGGAGTCACTGGCCAGTCAGGACAGCCCCTAAGGTGTCCTGAGTTGAAGTGACTCTAACTTTTAGAAATCCTCCATCTTGCACATGGAGGATTCCCCCAATAGGGATAGGAATGTGCCCCCCTCCCCTTGGGAGGAGGCACAAAGAGGGTGTACCCACCCTCAGGGCTAGTAGCCATTGGCTACTAACCCCCCAGACCTAAACACGCCCTTAAATGTAGTATTTAAGGGCTTCCCTGAACCTAAGAATTTAGATTCCTGAACTTACAGAAGAAGAGGACTGCTGAGCTGAGAACCCTGCAGAGAAGAAAGAAGACACCAACTGCTTTGGCCCCAGCCCTACCGGCCTGTCTCCCTCCTTCGGAAGAAAACTGCTCCAGCGACGCTTTCCCCACGACCAGCGACCCCTGAATCCTCAGAGGACTGCCCTGCTTCTAAGAGACCAAGAAACTCCCGAGAACAGCGGCCCTGTTCAACAAAGACTGCAACTTTGTATCCAGAGGAGCAGATTTAAAGACCCCTGCAATCCCCGCAAGAAGCGTGAGACTTGCAACACTGCACCCGGCGACCCCGACTCGACTGGTGGAGAAACAATGCTACAGGGAGGACCCCCAGGCGACTCCAAGACTGTGAGTAACCAAAGTTGTCCCCCCTGATCCCCCACAGCGACGCCTGCAGAGGGAATCCCGAGGCTCCCCCTGACCGCGACTGCCTGACTCTAAAATCCCGACGGCTGGAAAAGACCCTGCACCCGCAGCCCCCAGCACCTGAAGGATCGGAACTCCAGTGCAGGAGTGACCCCCAGGAGGCCCTCTCCCTTGCCCAGGTGGTGGCTACCCCGAGGAGCCCCCCCCTTGCCTGCCTGCACCGCTGAAGAGACCCCTTGGTCTCCCATTGAATCCTATTGCGAACCCGACGCTTGTTTGCACACTGCAGCCGGCCGCCCCCGCGCTGCTGAGGGTGTACTTCCTGTGTGGGCTTGTGTCCCCCTCGGTGCCCTACAAAACCCCCCTGGTCTGCCCTCCGAAGACGCGGGTACTTACCTGCTGGCAGACTGGAACCGGGGCACCCCCTTCTCCATTGAAGCCTATGTGTTTTGGGCACCACTTTGAACTCTGCACCTGACCGGCCCTGAGCTGCTGGTGTGGTGACTTTGGGGTTGCTCTGAACCCCCAACGATGGGCTACCTTGGACCCCAATTTGAACCCCGTAGGTGGTTTACTTACCTGCAAGAACTAACATTACTTTACCTCCCCCAGGATCTGTGAAAATTGCACTGTGTCCACTTTTGATATAGCTATATGTGTTTTATGTAAAAAGTATATATGCTATTGTGATTATTCAAAGTTCCTAAAGTACTTACCTGCAGTACCTTTCAAATGAGATATTACATGTAGAATTTGAACCTGTGGTTCTTAAAATAAACTAAGAAAAGATATTTTTCTATAACAAAACCTATTGGCCTGGAATTGTCTCTGAGTGTGTGTTCCTCATTTATTGCCTGTGTGTATGTACAACAAATGCTTAACACTACTCCTTTGATAAGCCTACTGCTCGACCACACTACCACAAAATAGAGCATTAGTATTATCTCTTTTTGCCACTATCTTACCTCTAAGGGGAACCCTTGGACTCTGTGCATGCTATTCCTTACTTTGAAATAGCACATACAGAGCCAACTTCCTACAGATGGCGTCCCAAAGGGCCAAACCATCCTCTGCTACCATCTACTGATAGCGCGTCCAGTCCTTGTAGATTACTTATACTTGGACACGCCGGAGGTCGGTGAACCTTTTGACCGGGTTGAGTTCTCCTCATCTGAAGAAATCGTCAGATCTCTCAAATCAATAATCAATAATTATTTATAACCAATAACCAGTGCTCAATTAGTAATCAAACAACAAATTAGATCAATAGAAAACAGTAATTTGACACACCATGACCTTTCAGTCATGAATAACCACACCTGTTTATTAAAAGTTAATGACTTTATTTCCCTATATTAACAAAGCTAATACAATGTAAGTAAGTCTCAAAATCAAATGATACATATATACGAACA
Organism: Pleurodeles waltl; assembly: GCF_031143425.1. Taxonomy (NCBI): domain Eukaryota; kingdom Metazoa; phylum Chordata; class Amphibia; order Caudata; family Salamandridae; genus Pleurodeles; species Pleurodeles waltl. The sequence continues at coordinate 659,258,849 of NC_090437.1, forward strand.
TTACTGGCTGTCCATAACGGCGGAAGAAACGCAACCTACACAAAACTTGGATTATAATACACTCAGATATAGCAGTGCAAATCACTAATAAAAGCAACTGAGATTGACTAATGGCATACATTGATCAGCATAACAAGATTTCAATTCAGCACTGTGCATTAAATGAATACCTCAACTAACCTCTGATTAGCATTGGCATGTGGGGCTTCATGCAAAACAAATTTAGTCAACATAAATTTAGAAAACTTCTAGCTTGGGCTCTGTCAAAATAAGCAGTTGGTACCTAAGAAGGAAAATACAATGAATAATATATTTATCCTTTCATAATTACCAAATACAATCAGCATTCAAGATAAGTCTTCGTCCTTCAGGTACCGGTTCGATCAGCATGGGGCTTCTCCAAAGGGGGCAAAGTTTAAGTCAAGTTTTCCTTGCAGCAGCAAGGAAAAGGGGGCAAAAGTTATCGTATGGACAAAACGGGGTAAAGTTAAAGTTAAAGTCTCTAGGGTGAGAATTCTTTAGGGTCTCTCTCTCTGGGATAGAGAAAAAGCATCAAAGTGTCATCAAAGTAAAAGTGGCAATGGCATAAAATGGCATCAAATATGGCTTCAAAATGGTGTCTCAAAATGTGGCTTTCTTCCCTTTGTTTGGTGGGATTAAGTAAGAAAAGTTCCAAATTCTTCAGGTTCTTCCATTGGAGGGTCCATGGGGTGATTTCTCTTTGACCAATGAATAGTGTCTTTTCTCTTAATACTCATCTACGTGTAAGGTGTCCTTGGAGTTTTGGAACATAACTAGCAACAATGTTGCCAATTAATTCTGCATCAGTGTCTTCATTGTCTGCACCTGCAGAAATTGACCTTGAGCTTCAAAGGGGATGAAAGTTGCCTAGCACGCAACTTTGAGATAAGTGTATTAGTCATTCTACTGGAAAAATACAGCTTTTAAACATTCAAACACGTCTTTGTTAATACAAGTGAAAACTACGAAGTTAAAATTGAGACCAGGCAACTAGGCCAAAGCCTCTGCTAAATTTAAGCTAAGCATGTAACAGTTTCAATGAGAAAATCATAAAGTACAACTTAAAATATGACATATTAGTATTTTTGTCGGTTTTCATGATTAATTAAGCTTGTTTAAACTAATGGTGACCTACTTCGCGGGCACATTTTTCTACACATTTTATTTTTCTTTGCTAAAACACATTGCATATACGGTTTTGTTGCATGATATATAAATGTTTGTTAGTCTTTCTTTTTCCGCTTCATCAGGGTCTTGGCTATTTAACCAGAATAGAGTCTGATCCCTATGCTAATTCTTATTGTTTGCATTTTGAGAATGTATTGTCATTTTGAAATGACTATTTTTGCCTTTAGTAATGATTGCACTCAAAGAATACTGCGAGTAATTGTGTGAAAAAGGCCGCTTTTATTGGCTTGGGTGCACAGTCACAACAACAAACCTGGCCTTTGCCTTCCAAAACTAAAAACCTCACTACACATGAACCTATCCTATAAACCTCCACACCCTCACCTAAAATACCCTCCCTGTCCCAACATTATCAATGCAAATTTCCCGCCTTTGCTCTAAACTCATTTCAACCATAACAGCACTTTGATATTGTAAACCTGTAAACCACTGAATGCATAACATTTGCAATCAAGCTTGAAAAGCTGTCCCGTCCATGTTTGGTCCTATGTACCCCGGTCTCTCCAGCCTGCCCTGCCCCAAGCCCAACCATGAACTGACAAAAGCGACAAAGCATGTACAAAACTTGTTAAAACAACATACCCCTATAACCAAGAGCAGTAGTTCTTGACCAAAAAACAGGGAGAGAGGAGTTTTCAACCTACACTACAACCAGCCGCCGGGTCACCAATTCTAAAATGGTGGCCCACCTTAAAATGCCTGGCTATCAAATGGGCTACAATAAAACCCAAACATAGACCAACAAAAGCCTGCTGTATCCCAGCACCACACCGTTCCCCACATTTCCTGGGGAGGGAGACTTCCTTGCAGTCTGCTCTCCCCTAAGTCCCAAATTGGGAAATAAGATGCACTCAAAAAATACTGCGAGTAATTGTGTGAAAAAGGCTGCTTTAATTGATTTAGGTGCTCAATCACAAAAACAAATCTGGCCTTAGCCTTCCAAAACTGAAAAAACTCCCTATACAGGAACCTATCCTATAACCTCCGTCCCCTCCCCTATTGTAACCTCCCTCTTGCAACCATTGTCAATGCAAATTTCCCGCCTTTTGCTCTAAACTCATTTCAAGCATAACAGCCCTTTGATGTTGTAAACCTGTAAACCGCTGAATGCATAACAGTTGAAACTAAGCTTGAAAAGTTGTCCCGTCCGTGTTTGGTCCTATGTACCCCAGACTCTCCAGCCTGCCCTGCCCCAAACCCAACCATGAACTGAACAAAATGAGGATAACCTGTCCTATGCCCGCCACCCAGGAAAAGTCCTTAAAGGACTTTCCTGCTTCCCTCCGAACACTAGGAGCCTCTATAACTTCAATGTAGCCATTAAAGTCTCTTTTACATATAATAAAAAGGTCCATGCCCATGAAGGACAAGTGCACTCCGTCTCCCCTGAAAAACTCTCTGTCTGTCTCTGTCCAATCCGCTTTTCCCTACAAAAAATCTACATTTCTTTATTAGGCTTCTTTCTTGCTTTTTTAATGGCAGCTGGGCGAGTATCCCCATGGCAAGCTTTCCTGGGCATTAATGGTGTCCATATAGTATTGCAACCATGCCATAATGCCAGGATGTCTTTTGAGTCCTTTTTCATTTGCTTAATCACTGCTAAGCCTTTGGATCTGGCTCAGTCATTTTCCCCCAAGTGTAATAATAACACATCTGGGCATGTTCTCCTCTGCAATAGACCATTTAGGCACGGTATCAAATCTCTACATAGCATACCACCCTTCCCATGCAAGCACAGGCGATAACACTGGCTTTCCAAACCTAATTGCAGTCCAAAATGTGTTTCTTGCACCTGTCTCTCAGGCATCTTAATTAAGAAATGCCCCATAATCCAGATTTCCAAGGCCGGGACACAGCTGGGCCTGACACCCAACCTGTAAAATAAACAAAAATATTCTCTTGGTGGTGTGACCAGCTCAACAAACTATTCGTTGCCCTGACATATATATGAAAACACTATTACTTCTACCTATGCACCTGCATAATTCTCTCCCTCATCCCTCCCAGTCTGCTTGCTTCCGTGGCCATCCCTATACGAAAAGAAAGTGTCCCAAAAAGTGACCCATCTTCACCAAGTCTCTTCAAACCTTTCCTCAGCACCACCAGAACTTGATATGCTGTCACTAGGCTCCCATTGCTGTGCACAAAAAAACCCAAATCCCCTTCACCCCAGGCAGCCTGAAGCCTCCACCCTAATTGGACAGAGCATATAGTCTTCTCTGGATAAGACTGCAAACTCACTTCTGTCCCCTGGCCTCGCTGATCTGTTTTTGACTTATGCACCCACAACCTTAGACCTTGTCTACTGAGCTGTACATCCTACTAGGTCACTCCCATCGTCCATTTCCTACCTAACAATTCGGAAACCCTAAAAGCCCAAAAAAACACCCAACACATAAGTGTGCTAAATAACAATGCTTCTTCTGTATTTGTGCAAATGTCAGAGAGAACCCGAATGAGTCGCCCCAGAAGTAACAATCCAGAGCTCCCACAGACACCTTTCCTCACCATATCTACAACAGAGTCAGCGCATCCATCGCCCCTGAACTCCGCAAGTCACTGAACTGCCCTATCACACAGCCACCTTCCCCAAAGATTGGAAACAAGCCGAAGTCCACCCCCTCCTTAAGAAGCCCACGGCAAACCCATCAGACCTAAAGAATTTCCGGCCCATTGCACTTCTACCCTACTAGGCCAAAGTACTGGAAAAAGCCATCAACTCACAGCTGCGACAATTCATCAAAGACAACAACTCTCTGGATACCTCTCAGTCTGGCTTTTGCAGCAACCACAGCACGGAGACAGCTCTTCTTGCAGCCACCGAGGATATCCACACTCTCGACCATGGCCACACTGCAGCACTCATACTCCTCGACCTCTCATCAGCCTTCGACACGGTCTCCGACATCACCTTATGCACCAGACTTCACAACGCAAGAATCTGCGGAAAAGCCCTGCAATGGATTCACTCTTTCCTCTCCGGAAGAACACAGAGAGTCAGGCTCCAACCCTTCATATCCAAACCAACAGAAGTCAGCTACAGAGTCCCTCAGGGATCTGTAACATCTAAATGGCCCCGCTTGCAGCCATCGTCAAAGGCAATAGAATGAACATTGTTTCATACGCTGATGACACACAACTCATCATATCCCTAACTGAAGACCCGGCCAAAGCTAAGAGGAACTTTCACACCGTAATGTAAGCCGTCGCCGCCTGGATGAGGGAGAGCTGCCTCAAACTCAACTCAGACAAGACCGAGCTCATCGTCTTTGGAAACCAAACTTCAGCCTGGGACAATTCCTGGTGGCCCTCATCGCTCAGCGCCCAGCGTACTTCAACTGACCACGCCCGCAACCTAGGAATCATCCTCAACTCTTCCCAATGAATGACCCGACAGGTAAATACAGTCACCTCTTCCTGCTGTCACACCCTCTGCCAACTCCGCAAAATCTTCAAATGGATCCTGGTCGACTGCCACAAGACAGCCACCCACGCCTTAGTCACAAGCAAGTTCGACTGCGAAAAAAACTCTACGCCGGCACCACAACAAAGAACATCAGGAAACTACAACTCATCCAAAATGCAGCCACCAGACTTGTCTTGAACCTCCTGCGCCAGGAACATATCTCTGTACACCTGAGGATCCTCCATTAGCTCCCAGTGGAGAAGCGCATCAATTTAAAACTACTCACCCACACCTTCAAGGCCCTTCACAAATTGACTAGCCTACCTGAATCATCGCATCTCTTTCTATAACCCCACCAGACTCCTCTACTCTGCCCAGCAGGCGCTGGCCGCCAACCCACGCATCCGGAAAACCACCACCAGAGGAAGATCTTTCACCTACCTCATAGCTAAGATCTGGAACAACCTGTCTACGCACCTCAGACAAAGCCCATCACTCACCATCTTCAGGAAGAACCTCAAGACATGGCTCTTCGAATGAGGCCCAGATCCACCACCAGCGCCTTGGGACCCTCACGGGTGAGTAGTTGCGCTTTATAAAAACTGATTGATTGATTGAACAATGATATCGGTTCCCTTTTCTCCCTTGCCACTCCTACCTCCCTATCCAAACCCTCTAGTATTCTCCTACCCAGTTCCTCTGTTGACGGATGGTAACTCCAAAGCATTTCACCATAAAGGCGATGCATGATAATTTTCCTGCAGTGGTAACCCTTGATTGTCAATCATCATCATTATGTATTGCACAGCATCTTTCTCCCTACCCCAAGCCTGCCACCTACAACGTGCCCCACAATTCAGGAATTCTGCCCATGCCTGGGCATATGCCAACCTGGTAGACTCCGCTATGGAATTCCAAACCAGTTGTAACATCCGCTGTCTCAGATCCTCCACAGCTCTATTGAAATCCGCATCCGAACCGGATCTGCATCCATGGCTAGCCCATGGAATCTCCTCCACTGTGAACAAGACAAAGCATCCCCAATGTCATTGTCCACAACTGGTATATGTAAAGCACGAAATGCAATGTTATGTTTAAGGCGATTCAAAACAAAAACCCTCAAAAGTTTCAGGTCTTGGGTATCTTTTGCAGATTGTCTATTGATAACCTGCACCACAGCCAAATTGTCAACTCGAAATACGACTCGTTTGTGTGCCAAAACTGACCACCACAACACCACTGCCGCCACCACCGGAAATAACTCCATAAATGTAATACTACGTCCCTCATGAGCCCACTCTGGTGGGCATTCCTCAGCACATCACTTGCCTTGCGAATAAATGCCAAATCCGCAGCCGCCGGCTGCATCTGAGAAAATTTGTGCTTCCCATTGTAAATCTTGCCACGAGCACAACGAAATGCCAGTAAAGGATTCCAAAAAGAAGTACCACATCCCCAAATCTTCCTTCACCCCGCCAGCAGGCGAACATGATGGTGGGGCAATTCTTTTCCTTACAATGAGATGCCCAGTTTTCTGCAAAAAACTCTTCCTTCCCGGACCACTCTGCAAGCAAAATTAAGATGGCAGAGCAAAATTAGTATCTCTTTAACTGTCAGTTTCTGCTTCCTCAACATCTCATCAATTAATAATCTCATTGCTACCTTCTTGTCCTCCGACAGTTTTGCTAACATTGCTTCTAAGTCAATTTCAATACCTAGAAATGACAACATCTGGGAGGGGCCCACGTTTTCTTCTGGCGCCAGAAGCACTCCAACATCTGCCATTTTTGCTTGAAATCTCTCCAACATCTCAAGACATTCCTGAGATCCCTTCCTGCCCCCAATGAAAAAGTCGTCTAAATAATGTGTGGTAACATTGTGACCTGTTACATTAGCGAAGAGCCAGTGCAAGAATGTGCTGACACACTCAAATAAAGTACAAGAAATAGAATAGCCCATTGGCAGAGCCTTATCCACATGCCAGCAACTTTCAAACTGTATCCCAAAGAGCTGGAAATCAGAAGGGTGTAACGGCAACAGGCAAAAGGCTGACTTTACATCAGTCTTCGCCATCAATGCCCGCTGTCCGACCAGCTCCACCAATTGCATGGCGACGTCCACTAAAGTGTAAGAAACAGACACCAAGGCAATTGAGATGAAATCATTAATTGACTGACCCTACAGCCAGAACAGATGACGAATCAACCTAAATTGTCCTTTTTCTGTTTTAGGAACAACCCTAATCAGTGAAACAATCAGGTCATCCAGCGGCCAGTCCAAAATCGGACCTACCATTCTACCTTCCCGAACGTCTTTATCCAACGTGTCGCGCACCACGAGCCTATGCTGACTCACGGATTTCAGATTTGTTGCCCATCTATGTGTCCTGGGACCTTGATATCCCAAACTAAAACCCCATAAGAAACCCTCCCTCAACAACCTAGCATCGTCCTTTTTGTCATACAAGTCCAACCAGAACACAAGCTTGTCAACATCAATTGGCGTAGAAGCCCTTCCCACAGTACCTCTGACCACTCCGACCTCCCCTGAAGCCACTCCCATGACTTGACTGTGAGCTGAAACCACTTTGCTGAGACTACCACTGTCCTGCTGCTGCACTGTTCGAATTGCCAAAGCAGTTGACCAATACGTGTCTCCTCTCGCATTTGGAGCATTTGTAACACAAGTTAAAGTTTTCTCAGGTACATGCTCTTTTGTTAAAGTCCCAGCATGCCCCGATGTCAGAAGGGGCCGATCTGTACGCTTGAGACTGTGACTTTATTGCTGACCCCACTCCCCCACGAGTGGGACTGCTGTGAAAGGGCCGATATACTATGGGCAAACCACTCGCCGTAAATACTGTTTTGCCGAACTTTGCCTGTCCCATCGTATGCTGCCATAAATCGGCATCAGTCTCCCCCTACTGCACTTTGGGATTTGCTGCCATTCTAGCCTTGAACTCCTCATCGTATTGCACCCAGGCATACCCACTGTAGTTGATGTATGCCTTACGGATAACATCCATATACTTAAATAATGCAATTGAGCGTTCTGGATATTTCTCGCAATATACGCTGACACATATAAGAAATTCCACTGCCCAGTTCTTAATCATAAACGGAACCTTCGGTCTTTTGGCCAACTTGTGTTCTTCCTCTTTTGAACCTCCTTTGCCCTTACTTCCCTATGTAACAATTTTAACATTTCACCATACTCTCCTTTCCAAATCTCTTCCTTCGCGGAAACCATCAAATGTGCCCCCAAAGGTTTAGAAGTAACCGTGTAGGGCAACTTCTTTCCTTGATCTCTTTACTCTTCAATTTTTCCTCTGACCCTGTTGCATCACCTGCGCTTCCTGTACGAGCCCTGACTAACTGCCCTTGCACACATGTCCTTTTCTCCTGCCCTTTTGCATCTAACCTCCCTTTGTTTTCTACTGTGCCCACACCTGTGTCCAGCACATATACTACTTTTTGCAAGCGGGCCTTCCCGCCTTCTGGCGGCCATTTCACACCAACTCTATTTTAACCTGCATCTCGAACAAAAAGGCTTACCTGGTGTCAAGGCTGAATCCCGTTCCTGAGCCGTTCGTCTTGACGGTTGCCTCTGCCTCAGCATGGCCTCCAAACCAACTTGTGGGGCTCAAGGCGGATCATGCTGAAACATATAAGGTACGACATGAGACTTACCCCTTTCCCCCCACTCCTGCACGCCACCACTCTTCCTCTTTATCTCATGCATCCCCTTCTCTGATTTCTCCTTCTTCCATACTCTCTTCATCATAATCCAAAACATCCACATCTTCAGTTGCAAAATCACCTGCCCAGTGAGTACTCGCCCGCGCCCTTACCTGCGCAGTTACCCCCGTTTGCACCAGTGTGATACCTTTGTAAGTCCTGAGGGAGGCCGCAAGTGACCACCCTTGCGCTCCCACAATACAGGATGCTTATTACTGTGTCTAGTGACATCAGGAGGTGCCCCAGTTCCCCCATCAGGCAGGTGATCCGCCGATCTGTCCCTCGCCACTGTCAGGCTTTCCGCACTGGGCCACACCCTGTCTTCCCCTCTGGGCTGTGGAGCCGAACAAAGCTCTCCCGAGTCTGCCACGCCCACGCCACCTTGCACTGCATGAATGATAAATTGTCCTCTGTGCTGGTCAGAACCTCTAACTGCTCAACCTGCTTACCCTCCACACCAACCTGCCTGTCTGCGTCCTCACCTCTACACCTTTCCACCTACTTTGTACCGCTGCCGCAACTACGCCTCTACCTTCACAAAACTGGACCTCTATCTCCTCATCCCTTCTCCTTCACTCCATTCTAACTGTGCTAAATCAATACTGGCTGTCACTCCACCTGCACCTAATGCCCCACCCAACCTTGACACTGAAGACTGCTTAACCTCATTGCCCTGAGAATCCCACCAAGACCCTCCTTGACTGCCCTTGTGCCCTGTCCCACCACTAGTCTCTGCAATCCCTTCAACCTTATGTTCTACCTTGGACTCCAGTAGGAATCCTCTGACTCTGACCATACACTTAACCTGTCCCTACCTTTAACCGTCCCTGCTTGCTGTAAACTTGAAGTAGACCTGACACTCTCCTCACTGCTTGAGCTGTCGTTATCCTGCTATAAACATACCCGCTTTAAACTCCCTTTCTCTTTTTCAAATACCTCAGAAGACAGCGCTAACGCTGTGTTGCCTACGGGGTTAATTTTGAACGCCCCACCTTGGCAAGCCCCCTTTGGCTCACAGCACGCATGTTCATTGCAGCGCTGCTGCACGCCACCAAATCCTCAGCCACTCCCCTTACCGCCTGCCGGCTGAGCTCCCCACTCGGCCCAGGCAACCGTGAGAAGTCACCAATGTCTACCTGGGCGGGCCCCACAATGTCAATATCACGTGGCCAACTGCCCCCATGCCCTGATGACACTCTTCTGGAGGCCGCGCCCTTTCCCCTGGAGCGGCCTCTTGCACGTACCGACGCTGCTGTCTTAGACATCGATCTTTCAGGCTGGCAGGCCCACACCGCGATGCGCCACGCCCCCGGCTGCCCTTTGCGAGGGTGCCCGCACTCCTGCACGATAATGGAGGCTGCTATGTCACCTCTGCCTGCCTCCTCCAACGCTCTCAACAACTTCTCCTCTGCCATGATAAGCGAAAGCCCATTGTTATAAATGTTAACTTTGTAAACTTAGAACACTAACTAAACACTAACCTTCTTATACTTCCAAACTTACTTTTAGTTTTTTCAACCTACACTACAACCAGCCGCCAGGTCACCAATTCTAAAACTGTGTCCCGCCTTAAAATAGATGGCTATATAAAGGGCTACAGTAAAGCCCAAACATAGCCCAAAAAAGCCCCACTGCAGCCCAGGACCGCACCATTCCCCAAAATCCCGTTGGAGGAGGGGGGAGACTTCCTTGCAGTTCGCCCATCCCCTAGTCCCCAATTCTGGAATCTGAATAAACCTTCATGGTTTTATTTTGAACCTAGTCTGGGGTAAGTCTTCTTTGACTTCTTTTATCTCAGTTTTATCGTTCTTTGGGTCTCTCTAAGCCCATTATCCCAAAAAGGAGCACTTTAGAATAATAATTTTGTTTCAACAGTTTTTTGGAGAACAAAATAAGGTCAACAGTTTTGATGGAGAATGCACAGGTGAAAAAAATGCGAACGGGGTCGAATGGGGATAGAATTACAGGGGTGTGGAATTTATTAAAATATCTACTTGTCCGGGGGACAGGTTGCTTCTCAAATCTACTTGTCCTGTAAAAAGATCTACTTGTCCCTTTGGTGCCATGTAGTGTGGCGACAAATTATGGCAGCAATTAATAGCCTCTCTGATTATGCCAGGGCTACTACCATAGTAGGGCTTGAATACTTGCAGTTTCAATTCCTACTGTAGCAATTTCCTTATTTTGCCACCTTTCTGCAGATCTGCATACTGGGGCTGGAGGAAACAGTAAGCAATAGTTCCAGGGCTGGAATGCCTTTGAGTCTGCAAGCCTACTAACCTGCATGTTTTAAAGATTTTTACCAGCTTCTCTCGAATATTTTCCCATAATAAGAAAGGTTGGACATTTACTCCGGACAATAGCAGAATTAGAACTTCTTCCAGAGTTGGGAAGAAAGTGGCTGGAGGGAAAATGAACTTGCAAATGCTCAATAGATTTTCACATGAGCAAATCTACACATCGTATTTACCCATGCTAAAATACAGTTCACAAATATTTTACAGGGGTACAACATATACCATGGGTGCACTTTTGTGACTTTCTTTAAAAATTTGGGGCCACATGTAGGTAGGTTCAGATTTGTGACCTGCAAATTGCGAGTCGCAAATCCGAATGTAGGATGGTGTCCTTGACACCATCTGTGATTTGCAAGGGCTTCGCAAATGCCCACCTCATGAATAATCATGAGGTGGGTCGCAATTTGCGACCCCCTCGCGAATGGTGGCCTGCTGGAGACAGCAGACCACCATGTCTGTGACTGCTTCTCAATAAAGCAGTTTTTTTTTGTAATGCAGCCCGTTTTCCTTAAAGGAAAACAAGATGCATAACAAAAATGAAACGTTTTCGTTTCATTTTTTCAGAGCAGGCAGTGGTCCGCAGGACCACTGCCTGCTCTGAAAAAATGTTTACAGTGACATTCACAATGGGGAAGGGGTCCCATGGGGATCCCTTCCCTTTTGTGAAAGTGTTAGCACCCATTTGAAATGGGTGCAAACTGCGATTGGTTTGCGCCCGCGTTCGCGGTCACAAAACAATCCTACATTGCACTGCGAGTCGCAATTAGGAAGGGAACACCCCTTACTAATTGCGAGTCGCAAACCCGTTTTGTGATTCGGTAACCAGGTTACTGAATCGCAAAACTGGGTTTGTGCATCGCAATGTGCTTTTTGCATGTCGCAAACAGCGAAAGTCGCTGTTTGCGACATGCAAAAAGCTACCTACATGTGGGTCTTGGTCCCTAATTAGGTCTGGTGTGAACAAAGACATTTTGTTTTTATTAAACTTCTATTTCTCTCTCTTTCGGCTGGCTTTACTGTGAGTGATCGCATTCTGCTCTTCCACAAGGAGCATATTGCCACACAAAGTAGTTTTGTTCAGTGTCAGGAACTACAGTGGCAATCAGTGACGTAACGAAACTGGAGGGTGCCCCTTTGCAAAGAACATGGAGGAGCCCCCTCTCCAGACTCACTCAGGGCAGGTGCTGTGCTGAAAGGGGCCCCTGGAGGGCGGCTGCGGGCCTTTGTTATGCTGCTGGTGGCAACGTGTGCTTTTAGAGTTCAAAAACTTTTTGGGGGGGTTTTGCCAGTGTTTGTTACAATGTTGAGGGCCTGGTAGCTCCCACAACAATAAAGTGTTACAAAAGCCAATGCAAAACAAGACACGCATTGATGAAACTAAAAGACTTATAAAAATATGTCAGATCAGTTGGCTTTGTCAGTGTTTGTTTATTTTCATGCTTCCTATAATCGTGTTGAAAATGGTTACACAGATTTTCCATTAGAAATATTTTTGGGAAATACTAGCATGCTTCAACACATTTTACTAAATGACACTTCATTTGCATATAATCAGAGAGCATTCTGGGAGCATTATACTTAGCCTCTTAGCCTAAACTTTTCAAACATGTATGTACACGTATTTTTTTTTGTACTGGAACCAACGTCAGTAGTGAAGTGTGACCTTAAAACATTTATTTACAGCACTCACTCTAATAATGAAGACTTTCAAATAATGAACCATAAATACAAGTTCGAACAGCATTATCTTTTGGAAACACATTACCTCAACTGCAGAGAGTTCCACGCTCTGTAAACAGGCAGCCAAAGGGTTTGGTCTGCAGGGGGTTGGGCCTACTTGTCCCAAGGACAAAACAAACATAAAAACTTGTTGCCCTTGACCCCAAACAAGATGTCCCGGGCGTCGGGCTATAGGAATTCCACATCCCTGAATTATTTGTGATATTTATTCTCATTCCTGTTTTCATTGTCCTGGGCCCAGTTGGAGTAGTGCAGTGTTCCTGGGGCTGTTTTAAATTGAAGAATCAAAGCATAGGTATGGATATTTGTGAAATCGCTGGATGAGTGTATTATAATGAAAACTGGTGCATTGTAGTTCTTGTAGTTTCAGAAACACTTTGTGGTATTGTGTTGCTATGAAATATTGTACACAGGTGATTTCTGGTGATTAAGGTTAGTCTATGGATTATTGCAAGGCTTGGCTATTGTGAGTTTGTCAATTTTATATGGTTTTTGAGACATAGGGGGTTATTCTAACTTTGGAGGAGTGTTAATCCGTCCCAAAAGTGACGGTAAAGTGACGGATATACCACCAGCCGTATTACGAGTTCCATAGGATATAATGGACTTGTAATACGGCTGGTGGTAAATCCGTCACTTTTCCGTCACTTTTGGGACGGATTAACACCTCCTCCAAAGTTAGAATAACCCCCATAATGTTGATGTTTATTGTTGCACATGCATCAAATATTTTTCCATTGTGTTTAAATTTTGATGCTTTTACATTGTTTAGAATTCTAATAAAGAGTTGTGATTTTTTTGAGACTTTTGTGTTCTAGGTTTATGTGGATTTGGTTACCAGATTTGAAGAAATCGAAGCTCTTATGGTATTGTGGATAATATTGAAGTTGACTTCTAAAAGAAGTGTGAGTTGTGAGGCACCACAGTAAGGGCCTCATTTACGAGGCCTTTGTGCCACCATTGCATAATTTTTTTTTTACGCAGCGGTGGCGATAAGCAGTGCTTACACTGATCCAGATTTACTGCACTAAAACAAAAATGTTGCACTTGATAGAACTGTATGTTTATATAGTTGATGAGTGGGTCCGAACTAAGGTTTGACTATTTTTTTTGCTGCAGCCCTAATGTATGTTTTCTTCCTACTGTTCATCACACATAATCAAAATGTGGTCTTTAAATGCAGTACTCGAAGATCCGCAGAGGAAGCCTTTGCTACTTTCAAGGCTCTTCCTGTCAGCCATTTTCTTGTATGACTTCCATTGTTTTGTAACTATTTTTCTTGTCACATTTGAAGATATTAGCGTAGAATCATGGACCTTAAAATTCAAGTTAGGGGCTAGTGTTAGAATGGTAGCATTAGATGATATTGTATAGTTCTGCAATTAAAAGCAATGCATTTCTGAAGATGAACCAGACTATCTATTCCGTTACTTTAGAGGCAGAACCTTTGTACGTTCAGGTTCAACTATTGCGTTGAACTTACGATTGTTGTCTTGACTTCATGTCAGTCCAAGGCTGCATTTGATTGCTAATTCCCGATATTGCTTTATTATGCGACTGCTTTTTGCCTTATGTATTGTACCTAAACGATTTTAATAAACATTCATGGTTTTCATGTTATTTCTGAAACATGAGGATCTATTTCCTTAAAATGCAGTTTATTGAATTTGCATTTGTGTACTGTCTAGGGACCCATTGTCTCAAACATACTTGAAGTTTGACACCGTTCTCGATCCTGTGTCAGCACTTCATCTGCTGAGATAGCATGAACACAAGCAAAGTCTTGGGATGAGATTCTCAAATACTCAAAGTATTATAAGAATTGTTTTGATGCTAAACAGAGAAAAATCATGGAAAAGTTGGTAATATGCAGGCAAAGTATTTACAGAAAGGAAAGGTGCTAAGAAAGGTTCTCACTTCTCAGATCCTGGTTTTAATTCCAGTTTTTTGTAGGTACAATCATTGGTATGGAAGGAGTTGGTGTGCAGAGTAAATATTTTCAATTTATGCAAACTGGAAATGTTGTTTCACAGGGCAGAGGTAGAGGATTTATTAATACCTCGAACATGGGCAATAATAACATTAACTTGGAGAAAAGAGCTGTACCATGTCATGTCTGAGGAAAGCTTCAGCACTGGAAACAAGAGTGTAAATATAATCCAGATAGAGCACAAAATGACTTGCAAATGTCCCTCAAGTATGACAAAACATGACTCAAACTGCACAGAATAGGATGATACAGTCAATAGTACCAGCCCAACTACTTTTGATCTAGCAGAATCAAAGGCAGTTCAATGGAAATGCATTCCGCCCCAAGGCTACATAATAACCTGCACAATAAATTGAGAATTCTCAACAAATTCCTGGTTTTCAGTAATTAATAACAATTTCCCAAAATTGCTGTTACTCTCAGAGTTCCTAACGGACTGAGTCAGGCACAAAGAAAGTGCCTGATGGGGGATGAAGATTGCATGATTGAATACTTGGTGCAGTCCTTGAGGTAGGCTAGAATGGCCCATATGTAAATGCCACTCTGTTAATTTTAATCAATACAGGTACTTCCCGCTCTATGGTAAGACCGATGGAGGTTCCCAACCTACACATCTCATGAAAAAAAGTCAAAGTTTCTAACAGACAAATCACTAATAAGGTATCAGAAAAGGTTTCTATACAAATTGGATGAATTGCAAATTACCACAAATTCATAATATGTAACATGAGTCCTCTTAATTAGTTGGGTTGTGATTTACTTTGTAAAATGAACTGTGTAATTTACTGCACACTAGATGGTGCAGTGATTCAAATACAAGGCGAGGTACTGAATCCTGCTGTCATTCTGTTCTAAATCCCTGCAAATGCTCAGTGGTTTACAATTCTGGAATTGGGTCAAACATTGTTCTCAATTCCTCTTCATGAGGATAGCCAGTATCTCTTTGTGTTCTGATTTTTAAATATAGTAACAGTCTGGTGTACTGCACAATTTTTTTTTTTTTTACATTTGCAAAGGGCAGGAGGACCCGAGGTGGCCCTTTCCCATTTGTGAATGAGTTACCAAATCCTTTGAGGAGTCAGTAAAGTGTAAATGTTTTGCAACTGGATTTTGATTGCAAAACATCAAGGCATACCTTAATAAAATGCTATTTGGAAAAGACGCCAAAACATATCTTGTCCAAATGGCGGTTTGTTATGATTTTTTAAACTCATTTTGCGATTTGGTAGCTTGTTATTGAACCACAAAATGGGTTTAATACCTAACAAACAGTAATTTTGCACCAAGTGATTTTGCGAATCCCAAGCTTTTGGACAGAAAAATGGCTTTGTACATCAGTCCTCTAGTTCCTTTTTTTAGCCATGGTTACTGTTCCTAACTTGTAGAAATGCAGCTACCTTAAGTGGGCTTTTTGAGAGTTCTTTGTTGTGTTCTTTGTTACACGTTACAATACAATTGTAAATAAGAAATGCAGTAAGGTGTTACTGGTATTGCTGCCACGCAACTTCCACCAGGTGGTAGGTGCACTATTCTGGACCTTGATGTCCTCAAGTGCATAGCATGCTCTGTTTGTTTTTTCATTTGCAAATACGCCTCAACCTTTTCTTTCAGAGTTGATGGGGTATTTTTCACTTGTAAGTTAGGGGCCAGTGTGGTAGGGAGGAGGTATTCAGAAGACTTGTTGCAATCAACATGTCCCCATCAATGGTTTAAGGTCCATAATCTTCCCTGTTTGTGGCAACATCAAAATATGGGTCACATTTAAACATATAATAATTTATTTGTCGATTAGATGGTGAATAAGAAGCAAACATTCCAATTTCATCCCCATAAACAAGGCAAGTCCTGACATTTTTAGATAGGCATTGCAATATTGTGGCACTGCTCCAGACTATGTATCTGACCATAAATGCAGGACAGCAATTTGCATGCAAATAGAACATTTGCATGTGTTGCAGCGTGCTCATGTGGTATTACTAGTGTAATTAGGTGTGTTAAGAGATTCTGCCTGCTGAATGTTGAAGCAGATATTGTTCTTCAATATTCCATACCCACTAACTCAGTGCTCATCTTTGGTTAGAAATCTAATGATCAAAATATCTTTGGATGGGTAACAACTTCTCTTTGGATGGGAAATTCTAACTTTACCTTTTATGTTAGGCAAATCTGGGGGCATGGCAAGATGATGACTGAGTAAGTCACAGAACTCAGAGTTCCTTGGCCTTCATCCTCATAATAGGAATCCTGTGCCTCCCTGAGAGCCTTAGAGACATGGAGATTGCTCTCCCAACATTTCCCAGACCAGTCTGTGAGACAGCACGGCCTTGATCCAACGCCTATCGTTTGCTGCAGCTCCCAAGTGAACTAGTCTGCAAGATAGCCAAACACCCCTCAGCCTTCTCCATACTTGGGTGATGCATAAAGCCTATCCCGTGGGCCATAAGAAGACCAGTCAGCAAAACAATGAGGACTTAGGGGGTGATTCTAACCCTGGCGGTCGGTGTTAAAGCGGCGGCCAACCCGCCAACAGGCTGGCGGTAAAAAATATGGGATTCTGACCCTGGCGGGAACTGCCAACACAGACAGCCACTTTAACACTCCGACCGCCACGGCGGTACAAACAAACAGCGCGGCGGTCACCGCCAACAGCCAGGCGGCAGACAATGTACCGCCCACACTATCACAACTCACCAATCCGCCACCTTTTCCGGGGCGGGAGCACCGCTGATAAAAACACGGCGGAAACAGACTACGGACGGGAAAACGCTCACCACTACGCACTCCAGGAGGAAGGAGGACAGCATGGAACCCGAATTAAACATCCTACCTGCTCTCGTCTACCTTCTCATCTACCACGAGTACGAAGTCCGGCGCAGACGACAACGGTGAGTACTGCACCTACGACACACGGGAGGGGGGAGGACGAAAGGTTACGGGCACACACATATGCGACCCCCCCCCCCCCCCAACTATGTACACACCAATGCAGAGCAACAAGTCACAGTGACACCACCCAAACACCCCAGAAAAATGCTAGGACATAATCAAATTTGGAATAAATATTTATGTACCAAAAAGCTCCTGAAAATTATCGTACAACCATGAAAGATATTCACAAGAAAACTAATGACATACACATCAGTGTATAACTGAAGTAACAAGTCCTGCACATCCTACGAATTCATCATGTCCGTGGGCCAAAGTTTTGAGAAACAAGGGCAAAGCCCACACAGGAGACCTGAGTCCTTTGGAGAGAACACTGCAGGGGCATCAGATGTAAAAACTACAGGCACCTCAGGGGGAAGGGAAGGGGGGGGCACCACAGCCACATGAGTCCACGACGCCAGATCCACGAGGAGCCACCATGCCCACTGTACCATCCTGGGGAGTGCAAAGCCACAGTCTCTCAATGTCTCTACAGTGGGTGGGCTGCCCACTGTACCATCCTGGGGAGTGCAAAGCCACAGTCTCTCAATGTCTCTACAGTGGGTGGGCTGCCCACTGTACCATCCTGGGGAGTGCAAAGCCACAGTCTCTCAATGTCTCTACAGTGGGTGGGCTGCCCACTGTACCATCCTGGGGAGTGCAAAGCCACAGTCCATCAGGTGGATGACAGTCTCCACTGGTCAAGGAGGAGGCATGGTGGGCACAGTGAACCCTAAACAGTGATTGAGACGGCGGTGCCCAGCGGAGCGGTGCTTGACAGGAAGGGCCCAGCGGAGCGGTGCTTGACAGGAAGGGCCCAGCGGAGAGGTGGAGAGACAGCGGGGTCCAGCGGAGCGGTGCTTGAGATGAAGGGCCCAGCGGACCGGTGCTTGAGACGGCGGTGCCCAGCGGAGCGGTGCTTGAGAAGAAGGGCCCAGCAGAGCGGTGCTTGAGAAGAAGGGCCCAGCGGAGCGGTGCTTGAGAGGAAGGGCCCAGCGGAGCGGTGCTTGAGAAGAAGGGCCCAGCGGAGCGGTGCTTGAGAGGAAGGGCCCAGCGGAGAGGTGGAGAGACAGCGGTGCCCAGCGGAGCGGTGCTTGAGAAGAAGGGCCCAGCGGAGCGGTGCTTGAGAAGAAGGGCCCAGCGGAGCGGTGCTTGAGAAGAAGGGCCCAGCGGAGCGGTGCTTGAGAAGAAGGGCCCAGCGGAGCGGTGCTTGAGAGGAAGGGCCCAGCGGAGCGGTGCTTGAGAAGAAGGGCCCAGCGGAGCGGTGCTTGAGAGGAAGGGCCCAGCGGAGAGGTGGAGAGACAGCGGTGCCCAGCGGAGCGGTGCTTGAGATGAAGGGCCCAGCGGAGCGGTGTTTGAGACGGCGGTGCCCAGCGGAGCGGTGCTTGAGAAGAAGGGCCCAGCGGAGCGGTGCTTGAGAAGAAGGGCCCAGCGGAGCGGTGCTTGAGAAGAAGGGCCCAGCGGAGCGGTGCTTGAGAAGAAGGGCCCAGCGGAGCGGTGCTTGAGACGGCGGGGCCCTGTTCAGCGGTGCTCTTCTGCACCGCGGGCCCTGTTCAGCGGTGCCTATCTTCACGGCGTGCCCTGTTCAGCGGTGCTCTTCTGCACGGCGGGGCCCTGTTCAGCGGTGCCTATCTTCACGGCGGGGCCCTGTTCAGCGGTGCCTATCTTCACGGCGGGCCCTGTTCAGCGGTGCCTATCTTCACGGCGGGCCCTGTTCAGCGGTGCCTATCTTCACGGCGGGCCCTGTTCAGCGGTGCTCTTCTGCACGGCGGGGCCCTGTTCAGCGGTGCCTATCTTCACGGCGGGCCCTGTTCAGCGGTGCCTATCTTCACGGCGGGCCCTGTTCAGCGGTGCTCTTCTCCACGGCGGGCCCTGTTCAGCGGTGCTCTTCTCCACGGCGGGCCCTGTTCAGCGGTGCTCTTCTGCACGGCGGGGCCCTGTTCAGCGGTGCCTATCTTCACGGCGGGCCCTGTTCAGCGGTGCCTATCTTCACGGCGGGCCCTGTTCAGCGGTGCTCTTCTCCACGGCGGGCCCTGTTCAGCGGTGCTCTTCTCCACGGCGGGCCCTGTTCAGCGGTACTCTTCTCCACGGCGGGCCCTGTTCAGCGGTGCTCTTCTCCACGGCGGGCCCTGTTCAGCGGTGCTCTTCTGCACGGCGGGGCCCTGTTCAGCGGTGCCTATCTTCACGGCGGGGCCCTGTTCAGCGGTGCCTATCTTCACGGCGGGGCCCTGTTCAGCGGTGCCTATCTTCACGGCGGGCCCTGTTCAGCGGTGCTCTTCTCCACGGCGGGCCCTGTTCAGCGGTGCTCTTCTCCACGGCGGGCCCTGTTCAGCGGTGCTCTTCTCCACGGCGGGCCCTGTTCAGCAGTGCTCTTCTCCACGGCGGGCCCTGTTCAGCGGTGCTCTTCTGCACGGCGGGGCCCTGTTCAGCGGTGCCTATCTTCACGGCGGGCCCTGTTCAGCGGTGCCTATCTTCACGGCGGGCCCTGTTCAGCGGTGCTCTTCTCCACGGCGGGCCCTGTTCAGCGGTGCTCTTCTCCACGGCGGGCCCTGTTCAGCGGTGCTCTTCTCCACGGTGGGCCCTGTTCAGCGGTGCTCTTCTTCACCGCGGGCCCTGTTCAGCGGTGCTCTTCTGCCCCGCGGGCCCTGTTCAGCGGTGCTCATCCAGCAGGTCAAGGGAGCCAGACCTGGCCTGGACTCCCTGCTCAGTCGCCCTCGGACCGTGACGTTTCTGGACCCTTCGGGGACGGACTCCTGGCCTCCTTAGTGTCCTCCTTCCCAGCTGGGATGTGGCATGTGGGGTCCACCTTCTCCGCGCTCCTGCTGCCCTTCCGCTCCTTTGATGTGGCTCTCGGGCCCTTGCCTCCCCTAGATGGTGTGGGTGGTGAAGTGGCCGCACATTGCTCCTTGGGGGCAGCCCTGTCGGTCCTCGCACGGCGGCCCTTGTTTTTGCGGGTCCTCTTGCCGGGGGGGGGGGCTGGACGTGTCCTTGCTGCTGATCGATGTGTCACTGCTGGCAAAGGGTGGGCTCCAGAACCCATGCACAACAGTGACACCCGAAGCTGGGCTGGTGGTGGCTGCGGTGCTCTTGGGACTCTTTGAAGATGGATGGGGGAGCTCATCGGGGGGAAAGAGGTCAAGGTTAGCCATGAAAAGTTTTTTAGGGCCAAGGTAAAGGGTAGGAGAAGTGGAGATGGAAGTGGAGGTAGAGGAGGTGGTTGTAGGAGAGTCAGGTGTGCTGTCATTGGGTGAAGGTGCTGGTGCTGTAGGCTGTCGTGAGGTGGATGGCTGTTGGGTGGGTGGCTGCCTGCGTTTGTGTGTCTTGGAAGAGGGGGTGACAGACACAGTGGGAGAGGACACAGGGGACGTGTAAATGGCAGTGGGGGTGGTGACTGCACGAGTGTGGACTGTACTGGAGGGTGAGGTGGTGATGGAAGCACTGGCTGATGTTGGGGTGCATGCAGGTGTGAGTGTAGACGTCACAGGGAGGGAGGAGGGAGACGAGGAGGAGGGGGACACAGGGGTGGCAGTGGCTGTTGGCATGTCTGCATCTGGGTGTTGCTTGGGTGAGTGTTTGTGGGATCTGTGGTGCTTGTGTTTGGATGAGCTGCTCTTGGGTGTTGAGGTGTGTGCAGGCTGGTCTGATGGTGTGGATGGGATAGGCTGAGGAACAGGAGACAGAGAAAGGCTGGAGGCAGTAAGAAGAGGGAGGCTGGAAACAGGGACAATGGCTGCCGTCAGTGCTGAGGCCAGAGCAGTGAACGCTCGTTGATGGGCAGCCTGACCCGAATGAATTCCCTCCAGGTACGCATTGCTCTGTTGCACCTCCCTTTGCACACCCTGGATGGCATTCAAAAGGGTCGTCTGCCCAACAATGAGCGTCCTTACCAGGTCAATGAGCTCCGCACTGAGGGCAGCAGGGGCAACAGGGGCAGGGGCTGAGGTGCCTGGGGCGAAGGAGACGCGCGCCTTCCTGGGCGAACGGGCACGGAGCGAAGACTGAGGGGCTGCTGGGAGGGCGGGCTGGTGCGCTGGGTGGCGGCTGTACCTGTAGAGGCGGGGGGCACGGATGTTGCCGCCACCGCTAGGGAGCTCCCATCCGAGGACGTGTCGCTTTCGCTGCTCTCACCAGCGGTCCCCGTCGTGGTGCTCCCCTCGCCCTCCGGATCACTGGTGCCCTCGGTGTCTGTTCCTGGGCCCACCGGGGCCTTGTGTCCTGCAGCTCCCTCGTGCTCCGATGCCAAATCTCCTCCGCCTGATGATGCTAATGCACACATGCACAAGAAGATGAAGAGAAAGGGTGGGGGGAGAAAAAAGAAGACCAGGTTGAGTGCATGCAATGTCAACACTGTTGGCGGAGAGGACATACACAGGAGCCTAATGCACTAAGCCGCGCATTCGGGGTACACTACTCAGTACTACTGACTAGGACAACAGGCCAAGAGACGTCAAACGCGCACATGGGAGATGCTGGACCTTCAATGGCTGTACTTGTCACCCTACCGAGGTGGGGGCCGGGGGCACAGGGCCATGCCTAAGGGAGAGGACTACACTACAGAAAGCTCCCTGGCCTAATGTCACCCACAGCCCTCCTCCCCCACCCAGATGCCTCCACTGCGCAGAAAGATAGGAGAATGTGCTGATACTCACCCCCTTGTGTCTGCTGTGATGTCTTAAAGCGCCCATCCAATTCTGGGTAGGCCACCGCCAGGATCCGGGACATCAGGGGGGTCATGGTGTGACTGGCACCCCTCCTAGGTTGGGAGGCCATCCCCAGCAGTGTTTCTGCGGTCTTCCTTGTTCCGCGGCGGATGTCCTCCCACCTCTTGCGGCAGTGGGTGCCCCGTCTGTTGTGGACCCCCAAGTTCCGGACTTCCTTGGCGATGGCACGCCAAATCTCGAACTTCTGATGGGCGCTGACCTATTTGACATGTACAGGGTGGAAAGGAGGAAATCATCAATGACCTGCATGTTAGATGTGATTGGCCCCCCCCACCAACTTTGCCATATGGCACATGCTCTCATCTGTCGGGCGTTGCACTCCTCATTCGACCCCCACCCCACCAACTTACATCCACCCCAATCCACACAGGCATAGCCCATTCCATGTGCACCCGGTGTACTCACTTGTTGGTCTGGAGGACCGTAGAGTAGCGCATACTGGGGGAGGACCCCATCCACGAGCTTCTCCAACTCTTCAGACGTGAAGGCAGGGGCCCTTTCCCCAGTCGCAGCAGCCATTGTATCTTCCAGACCGAGGTCACAGCAGCACTTGCAGTATAGGTCCTCTCCTGTGGATGATCAGGTCTCGAGTGATTAAGCAGATAGAAAATGGCGGTCACGCCCGCGGCGGTGCGTACCGCGGCGGTGCGTACCGCGACCGCCGGCGCACTTCGTCATTGGCTCCTGAAACCCATAGGCTTCAATGTTAACCAATGCGGCTTTGCGCCGCGGTCTTCGACCGCCACGGTGTGCCCCGCCAGCGCATTGACCTCACATCCCATTGTCCCACTTCACAGGTCAGGCAGCCGCCATTTCAAGGGCCTACATGGCTTAATTTTGACTGCGACACACAGGCCTAGGCCTTGCATTGCCACACATACACGCCTTTCAACCCATTGCCATTCTTTAACTGTGCAAGCTGTCTGTACGTACCTGTGGTTTGGCTGACTCTGTGCTCCATGTTGTCCTTCCTAGGCACTGTCCGCTGGGACTTGGGATGAGAAGAAGGAATCCTCGCGTGTACCGACCGCTGGTGGACCTGTCGACAATGGAAGAACGCCATATAATACTTCGATACAGACTTGACCGTGCCACTATCCATGAACTGTGTGCCCAGCTGGAGCCAGCCCTGATGTCCCCCATCCGCCAACCCACAGGGATTCCCCCTCTGGTGCAGGTTTTGTCAGTCCTCCATTTTTTGGCAACTGGGTCATTCCAGACCACAGTGGCCATGTCATCTGGAATGTCTCAGCCTATGTTTTCAAAGATTTTGAGTAGAGTGTTGTCTGCCCTGATGAAACTCATGCGGAGCTACATCATTTTCCCAGAGGAGGGTGAGTTGCCTACAGTGAAGGGTGATTTCTATGCCCTTGGACATATCCCCAACATCATTGGTGCCATTGATGGGACCCATGTGGCTTTGGTACCCCCAAAAGACGATGAGCAGGTGTACCGAAACAGAAAAAGTTATCATTCGATGAATGTCCAGGTGGTCTGTTTGGCTGACCAGTACATCTCCCATGTAAATGCCAAGTTCCCAGGGTCAGTGCATGACGCGTATGTGATGCGAAATAGCAGCATCCCCTATGTGATGGAGCAGCTACAGAGACAAGGTGTGTGGCTAATAGGTGACTCTGGTTACCCCAACCTGCCTTGGCTACTGACCCCAGTAAGGAATCCCCGGACCAGGGCAGAGGAACGGTACAATGAGGCCCATGGGCGAACTAGGAGGATCATTGAAAGGACCTTTGGCCTCCTGAAGGCCAGGTTTAGGTGCCTGCATATGACTGGGGGATCCCTGATGTACTCACGAAAGTAGGTGTGCCACATCATCGTGGCCTGCTGTATGCTTCACAATCTGGCATTGCGACGTCAGGTTCCTTTCCTGCAGGAGGATGGTGCAGATGGTGGTGTTGAAGTAGCTGTGGAGCCTGCGGAGAGTGAAGAGGAGGAAGACTCAGAGGACGACACAGACAACAGGGACAGAGTAATAGAACAGTATTTCCAGTAGCACACAGGTAATAATCACCCATGCCATTTTACATTTCCTGAAAGCCTCCTGCATCTCAACTTTGTCGGTTTCCCCCCAGACCTATGAACATGATGTTTGATTTTCCCTTCCCTTTTCTGTGCTGTATGAGCCACTGCGTGACCTCAGCTTGGTTGGCCCATGGACTAATGCTAAGTTACCTCGGTATGTGTAATTCACAATGTTCACAATACGTAATTGATATGTAATGTGTCATACATTTGTAAATAAGACAGGCTGAGTCCTGATTGATTTCAGTGCAATGTGTGATTTATTATTAGTGCATAGATATTGGTACATGATAGTGAAACAGTGATGGGTGGGGGTGGAGTAATGTCCATGGCGGAGTACAGTTCTCAGTCTCACAGGTGCATTGTCCATATGCCTGTGGCAGGATGGAGCAGGGGCAGTTCAAGGTTTGACAGGGTGGCATTGTGGGACAGTGGGAGGACTTCAGGGGGTATGTGATGCTGGCGGGGGACTTGACATCCTACTCTGTCGTTTTTTTTTATCTCAGGCTCCTTTTGCGGGCGGTTGTTGTTCAGCAGGAGGTGGGGTTCTGGTGGGCTGTCGTTGTGGTGGGGCCTCCTGTCCACTAGCGCCGGCGGAGGTGGTAGGCTGTTCCTGTTCCTGGCTAGTGACAGGGGCCCTGTGTGATGCCACATGGTCCCGAAAAGTGTCCTCTATGCGGTTCAGGGCCTGGACTATGCTCCCCAGAGCGGTTGAGATGTTGCTGAGTTGGTCGCTGAACCCCATGTAGCGTTGCTCCTGCTGTGCCTGGATCTCCTGGAACCTGGCCAGTACCGTCGCCATCGTCTCTTGTGAGTGGTGGTAGGCAGCCATGATGGTGGTGAGGGCCTCTTGGAGAGTGGGTTCCCTGTTTCCCTGGGCCTCTGTCCCCTGGACGGTGTGCACACTCCCACTGCCCCCAGGTCCCTGTTGTTGTTGGGTTGGTGGGTTACCCTGGGGGCCCTGCAGTGGTAGACACACCGCTGCTTGACCTGTCCTAGAGACAGAGGCATGGGCCCGCTGCGTGGGAGCTGTGCTGTTGTTCCCAGAGGGGGTTGGGTCTGCAGTGGCCTGTGTCTGGGTGAGGGGAACCGACTGCCCAGAGGTCCCCGATGGTCCGGGCTGGTCGTCAGGTTCCAGGTCGACAGAGCTGCTGTCATCACTAGTGGCCTGTTCCGGGGGTGGGATGGACATTTCTGGTCCCTCCTGACCGGTGTGTTGTCGTTCGGGTCCTGCATGGGGTAAGAGGGTATGGTTATTGTTTCTGTGTGTGCATTAGCTTGCGTTTTATGGGTGCCCTTGTCCCCCGGTGCTGGCATTCCCTTGGGGGAGGTGTTGTGAGGGTGTTTTGTGGGGGGGGGGGGGTGATGGGTATGTGCAGTGGTCATGCTTAGGTGATGGGTGTCCATAGTTTGGGGGTGGCATGCAGGGGTTGGTGTTGGGTGGGTTGTGCTGGGGAGACATTCTCAGGGAGGATGTGTGCTGGGGGGTTGGGGGTGAGGGTGGGGGCTAGCATGCTGGGGGGGGGGTGAAGTGGTTGGCCTTGTACTTACCAGAGTCCATTCCTCCGTGTACTCCAGCGAGGCCATCAGGATGCAGGATGTTGAGTACCTCTTGCTCCCATGTTGTGAATTCGGGTGGAGTGGGTGGGAGTCCCCCGCCAGTCTTCTGCACTGCGATGTTGTGTCGCGAGACCATCGAGCGCACCTTCCCCCGTAGGTCGTTCCATCGTTTGCGGATGTCCTCTCGATTTCTGGGATGCTGTCCCACCGCGTTGACCCTGTCCACGATCCGCTGCCAGAGCTCCGCCTTCCTTGCTATGGTGGTGTGCTGGACCTGTGAGCCGAAGAGCTGGGGTTCCACTCTTATGATCTCCTCCACCATGACCCGGAGTTCTTGGTCCGAGAAGCGTGGGTGCCTTTGTGGTGCCATGGGGTGGTGTGTATGAGGTGTGGGGTGGTGTATGTGATGATGTGTGTGTTGGTGTGTGGTGCTTTGTGCTTCTATGTGGTGTGTGTGATGTTGCGGTGTGCCTCTGTGTGTCTGGCTATCTATTCTCTGATGTGTCTCTCTCTCCTTCGTCTCTGGTTTTTGTTGGTAGGGGTTTGTGGGTGATGTGGGTGTGTGTTTTATATGGTATTGGATGTGTGGGAGTGGTGTGTGTATGTGTTTCAGGTGTGTGCCTTTCAAATTGTCCAATGTGGTAGGGGTTTGTAAAGGTGTGTGTATTTTGACCGCGGCGGTGTGTACCGCCAATGGAATACCGCGGTTGAATGACCGCCGCGTCGATTTGCCGGTCATAATGGGATGGGCGTATTTCTGTTGGCGTGGCGGTGGAGGTTTGGTCTTCTCCAGTTTACCGCTGGTCGCTGATGTGGCGGACTGCAGTGGAGGGCGGATTTTCGGAGGTTTTGCAGTTGTGGGTCAGAATGTCCGTGGCGGATGACCGCGGCGGTATTGTGGCGGCCTTCTGACCGGCGGTAAGCGGCTTTTACCGCCGAGGTCAGAATGACCCCCTTAGTCTGACTCCTTCCTGCCGCTGTGGTGCCCGGGTGAGATAGCTCACAATACGACCTAACATCCTTCCCAGCCATCATCGCACTGTAGCGGCAGGCGTGGCCTACTCTCTGAGCCATCGGACGACCAGCTGGTGTCACAACAAAGCCCTACACAACTCCTTCCAGCTGCTGCAGCCCCCCCCACCCCCCAACCCCCCTGGGAGTGCTCGCAAGCAAGGCAGTAAATAATTTCCTGGCCATTTTGGCACTCGGGCAGCGAGCGTGGACTAGCCCGCATGCCATATAAAGACTTTGGACATCGGCTGCTTAAGGCCTGGCCCCAGGGGACCTGATGGGAGTCAGAGATGGTACACACTGGGTCCCACCCACTTCACACCCCAAAGTGCGGCATCGTCAAGTCTTTTCCTGTGGATAGTATCTACTGAAGGCCCCTACCACCAATGCGCTGATGCAGATACTCAGACTTTCCTGCTGGAGGGCTTCCTGTAGTCGGTAGCCAGAACTCCTCAGTACTCACATCTGCAGGTGCGTGTAGCGCTTGAGAAGTCAGAGGGAGCAGAGGTGACGTACTCGGACTGCTTCTCAGCCGTAGGGAGGAATCTATGGTTAGAGTTAGCAAACGCTAGCAGGGGGCCCCTGCTATTGAACTTGATAGTGCGAGTCGCTTGCCACCAGGCCAGTGCAGCACCCCCCTTGACCCTGAGGAGAGGGTCCCATAGGAAACCTACCTGCCACCCTGCTGATCAATTTATGTGGGGAACTGCAAGGTGTTGTGTGTAGACTCCTTTAAAGACTGGACTTGCACAGCCTGGGACCACTAGCGCTGCCCAGGAAATAAAGATTGAAGTGGCCTGGTCATAGATGGATACCCCACCACCAGTGACCAGCCCCAGTAACTTGCTTGTGAGATAGAACTGCCTCCCTCCTAAGGTCTGCATAGATCATACTCAGGGGTGGGGTATCCTGCTCTCCTAGCATTGTCCCACCCCCTCAAGACCTAATCATATACATATGGACTTGGAATGGTGCTAACTGATGATGGCAGGTCCGACCACACTCCAATAAGGAGACGGGGACACATAAGGAGTAGACCAAAGAGGGGTCACCATCTAGCCCCTGAGTACACGCCACATAGAGCAGACCAAGGCACTATGGTTCCCCAATACGCAAGTGGATCCAGATCAACTGCAGTTCACTCTCTGCTTACCAAACGCACCAACAGACACCAAGCTGGTGAGCACAAAGGGTGTTAAGACCTAAGCGCAGGTTTCTGGAGCCACTGGTGTGTGCACTTCAGAACCAGGCCCCTATTTGGGGACTTTATTCTGGAAATCGCTGGCATAAATTATCAATGTATTCGGGTGATGCACTGTTAGAAATTGGGTCTCCAGTTGGCAGTTGGTTTGCACCCTGTCCAAGTAGGGACCCTCACTTTAGTCAGGATAAGGGAGATACCTGCTCAGATAATCCATGCTCACCCCCTTGGTAGCTTGGCACGAGCAGTCAGGCTTATCTCAGAAGCAATGTGTAAAGCATTTGCACATAACACACAGTAATAAATGAAAACACTACAAAAGGACACCACACCAGTTTTAGAAAAATAGCCAATATTTGTCTATATAAAACAAGACCAAATATGATAAAAATCCAACATACAGTAATAAATATATGAATCCTGCAAGATTTATAACCCTGGCGGACGGTGTTAAAGGTGCGGCAATACCGCAAACAGCCCGGCGGACAAAAAAAGGGAATTATGACCCTGGCGGAAGCCGCCAACAAAGACAGACACTTTAACACACCGCCCGCCACGGCGGTACAGACAAGCAGCGCAGCGGTCACCGCCAACAGATAGGCGGAAGACAATGTACCGCCCATAGTATCACAACCTACCAATCCGCCACCTTTTCCGGGGCGGATTCACCGTGTATAAAAACACGGCGGAAACAGTTACTGCAATGGGAAAACGCTCACCTTAACACATCACACGAGGAAGGAGGACTCCATGGAGCCGGAATTACAAATTCTACCGGCCCTTGTATTCCTACTCATCTACGAAGAGCAACGCCGGCGCGGGCGAAGACAACGGTGAGTACTGCACCTACGACATAGGGGAGGGGGGAGGTAAAAGTTAGGGGGAGACACACGAAACACCCCCACCCTAGCAAATTACAACACACACACCAATGCATTTACAAAAATCACAGTAACAACCCACAAACCCCCCTGAAGAATGCAAAGACAAAACAAAATCAGTTCAAACATTGTAATGTATCAATATACATGTTTCAAAAATATACAGATATATCATAAAATCATTAAAAAATATATACATTACGAGAAGTAGTGCAGATATGCACATATGAATGTCCTTGCACCACTAGTCCAAAAATGCATGGGCGAGGCCCACAATAGATACCTGTCCACAATCGGAGAGAACACTGCCGGGGCATCAGATAGAAATACAACAGGCCCCTCAGGGGGAAGGTAAGGGGAGCACCTCAGCCGGATTACAGCACCACGCCAGATCCACGACACGGCTCCATGCCCATTGATGTATCCTGGGGAGTGCAAAGCCACAGTCTCTCAAGTCTCTACAGTGGGTGGGTTGCCCACTGTACCATCCTGGGGAGTGCAATGCCACAGTCTCTCAAGTCTCTACAGTGGGTGGGTTGCCCACTGGACCATCCTGGGGAGTGCAAAGCCACAGTCTCTCAAGTCTCTACAGTGGGTGGGTTGCCCACTGTACCATCCTGGGGAGTGCAAAGCCACAGTCTCTCAAGTCTCTACAGTGGGTGGGTTGCCCACTGTACCATCCTGGGGAGTGCAAGGCCACAGTCTCTCAAGTCTCTACAGTGGGTGGGTTGCCCACTGGACCATCCTGGGGAGTGCAAAGCCACAGTTTTGCAAGCAGATAACAGCCTCCACTGGCTCTGGAGGGGGACTGGTGCCCAGACTGGATTGGTCTCCCTGTGAAAGTTCCTGTCCCGTCACTGTCCCAGCTGCACATGGGATGACGATGCTTGATGTGGCGGTCTTTTCATTCTTCCCCGGTGCATGCCCTGTTCAGCGGTGCTTTGCCATGGCGGTCTCTGGACTGTTCAGCGGTGCTTTACCATGGCGGTGTCTGGACTGTTCAGCGGTGCTTTGCCATGGCGGTGTCTGGACTGTTCAGCGGTGCTTTGCCATGGCGGTCTCTGGACTGCTCAGCAGTGCTTAGCCATGGCGGTTCTGGACTGTTCAGCGGTGCTTTGCCATGGCGGTGTCTGGACTGTTCAGCGGTGCTTTGCCATGGCGGTGTCTGGACTGTTCAGCGGTGCTTTGCCATGGCGGTCTCTGGACTGTTCAGCAGTGCTTAGCCATGGCGGTTCTGGACTGTTCAGCAGTGCTTTGCCATGGCGGTGTCTGGACTGTTCAGCTGTGCTTAGCCATGGCGGTGCTTAGCCATGGCGGTTCTGGACTGTTCAGCGGTGCTTTGCCATGGCAGTGTCTGGACTGTTCAGCGGTGCTTTGCCATGGCGGTGTCTGGACTGTTCAGCGGTGCTTTGCCATGGCGGTCTCTGCACTGTTCAGCAGTGCTTAGCCATGGCGGTTCTGGACTGTTCAGCGGTGCTTTGCCATGGCGGTGTCTGGACTGTTCAGCTGTGCTTAGCCATGGCGGTTCTGGACTGTTCAGCGGTGCTTTGCCATGGCGGTCTCTGGACTGTTCAGCGGTGCTTAGCCATGGCGGTTCTGGACTGTTCAGCGGTGCTTTGCCATGGCGGTCTCTGGACTGTTCAGCGGTGCTTAGCCATGGCGGTTCTGGACTGTTCAGCGGTGCTTTGCCATGGCGGTCTCTGGACTGTTCAGCGGTGCTTTGCCGTGGCGGTTCTGGAACGGGCATTGGTGTGTGTCATGACGTTCCCTCATAGCCCAGCGGGGCTGTGGCATCCGGGGCCCTCCTGGGCACTGACTCCGGCGGTGGTCTCCTGACCAGTGACGATACTTGGGCACTCCTGGGCAATGACTCTGGTGGTGGTCTCCTGACCAGTGACGATACTTGGGCCCTCCTGGGCAATGACTCTGGCGGTGGTCTCCTGACCAGTGACGATACTTGGGCCCTCCTGGGCACTGACTCCGGCGGTGGTCTCCTGACCAGTGACGATACTTAGGACGATACTTGGGTCCTCCTAGGCAATGACTCTGGCGGTGGTCTCTGGACCAGTGACGATACTTGGGCCCTCCTGGGCAATGACTCTGCCGGTGGCGGTGGTCTCCTGACCAGTGACGATACTTGGGCCCTCCTGGGCACTGACTCCGGCGGTGGTCTCCTGACCAGTGACAATACTTGGGCTCTCCTGGGCACTGACTCCGGCAGTGGTCTCCTGACCAGTGACGATACTTGGGCCCTCCTGGGCAATGACTCTGGCGGTGGTCTCCGGACCAGTGATGATACTTGGGCCCTCCTGGGCAATGACTCTGGCGGTGGTCTCCGGACCAGTGACGACGGTGCTGGCGGTGGCGCCCCGACCGCCGGGAAGGATGCCGCCCTTCTCCGCCGTGATGCTCACACCGGGCTGTGCAGACTTCCTCTGGCCCTTCCCCGCCTTTTGGAGGAGTCACAGCTGACTCTGCAATCCCCCTGGGACCCCTGTGAGTAGTTTTGCCTCCAGGAGTCTTCACAGGGTCCCGTCGGCCACTTTCCAATTTCAGAGCCTTTACAGGGGGTGGGCTGCCAGTGCCTTGGCTCCGGGTCACACTGCCTGCCCTGGTGGCCGGTGCACTCCACACACCTTGAACAGGCACCACTGGTATTGGAGGTTTTTTGGCTGAGGCGCTACGACGGGACTGATGAATTGGAGGGGGGGGTGGGGGCAAAAAGGTCAACTTAACAGAGGTACAGTTTCTGACGAACACTGGGATGGGTAGTTTGAGGGGGCCTGGGAGTGGAGGAAGAGGAGGTGGTTGTAGGAGGTGTCACTTTAGGTGTTTTGGGTGCAGGTACTGGAGGCTGTCTTGAGCTGGATGGATGTTGGGTGTGTGGGTGCCCGCGTTTGTGTACTTTGGGAGGGGGCGTCACAGACACACTGGGAGAGGACACAGGGGACGTGTAAATGGGAGTGGAGGTGGTGAGTGCAGGTGAGCGGGTGTGGTGCTGGGTGTTCTGGTGCGAGTTCTGGTGCCTGTAGATGTAGTGCATGGAGGTGAGAGTGTAGACGAGACTGGGAGGGAGGAGGGAGAAGAGGAGGAGGGGGACACAGTGGAGGCAGTGGATGTTGCTGTGTCTGCATGTGGGTGATGCTTGTGTGTGTGCCTGTGGGTTGTGTGGTGCCTATGTTTGCCTGAGCTTCCCTTGTGTGTTGACTTGTGTGCATGCTGGTCTGTAGGTGTGCTTGGGATGGGCTGGGGTACAGGGGATTGGGTCTGGGTGGAGGAGGTTGGAGGGGGGAGGCTAGACACAGGGACAATGGCTGCCATCAGTGCTGAGGCCAGAGATTGCAGGGTTCGCTGAAGGACAGCCTGACCAGAATGAATGCCCTCCAGGAATGCATTACCATGTTGCAACTCCCTTTCTACACCCTGGATGGCATTCACAATGGTAGACTGCCCAACAGTGAGGGACCTGAGGAGATCAATGGCCTCCTCACTGAGGGCAGCAGGGGTGACTGGTGCAGGGCCTGAGCTGCCTGGGGCGAAGGTGATGCCCACCCTCCTGGGTGAGCGGGCACGGGGAAAACGCTGAGGGGCTGCTGGGAGGGGGGTGCTGGTAGGGGAGGTGGCGGCTGTACCTGTAGAAGTGGGGCGCACAGATGGTGCCGCCACCACAAGGGAGCTCCCATCGGCGGACGAGTCCTTGTCGCTGGTTGGTGATCCGGTGGCCGACGTGAAGCTCCCCTCGCCCTCCGTCCCACTGATGCATTCTGAGTCCGTGGTGTAGACCTCCATGGCCATGTGGGATGCAGCTCCCTCGTGCTCCGGTGCCACTGTACCTCCGCCTGATGATGCTGATGCACAAAAGAACAGGGAGAGCACAAAAGGGGGCGAGACAGAAGAAAGACAGGTTGAGTGCATGGCATACCGCTACCGTTGGCGGACAATACAGACACAGCAGCCCCCTGCACTACGCCGTGCTCCTGGCCTCTGCAGATGCAATTTCTGGGATCTGGCCTACATGGCTATGGTGGACATCTGCACACATGGATGCCACAGGGGCATCTATACCTGTACTTGGCACTCTACTGTGGTGGGGTGGAGTGCCACATGGCCTGCATTACGGAGGGGCCTAGTCTATGTTTTTCTGCCTGGCCTAGGTACACCCACAGGCCTCCTCCCCCACTCAGACCCCTCCACTGCGCGCAAAGTCCGCTGAATGATGTTGTACTCACCCCCTTTGTGTCTGTTGTGATGCCCTCAAGCGCCCATCCAACTCCGGGTATGGCACCGCCAGGATCCTGAAAATCAGGGGGGTCATGGGGCGACGGGCACCCCTCCCACGTTGGGAGGCCATCCCCAGCTGAGCCTCCACCGTCTTCTTGCTCCAGCGGCGAATGTCCTCCCAACTTTTCTGGCAGTGGGTGCCCCGTCTCTGGTGGACCCCCAGGGTCCGGACGTCCTTGGCGATGGCACGCCAAATGTCCTTCTTCTGGTGGGCGCTGACCTACATGACATGCACAAGGGAAAAAGAGAAGTCATTACCAACTGCACCGTTGATGTGAGTGGCCCCCCTCACTACTCTAGCCATGTGGCCCATTCATTCACATGCATTCATGTTCCCTGAACTCTGCCCCCTTCCCTCTTACAACTAGCCCTCTCCACCCAGGCCTAGCCCATACAACGTGCTCCATGTGTACTAACCTGTTGGTCTGGAGGACCGTAGAGTAGCGTGTACTGGGGGAGGACCCCGTCTACCAGTTTCTCCAACTCCTGAGCAGTGAAGGCAGGGGCCCTTTCCCCAGACACAGCAGCCATTGTCTCTTCCAGACCGAGGTCACAGCAGCACTTGCAGTGTAGGTCCTCTCCTGTCGAAGATCAGGTATCTAGTGATTGAACAGATAGAAAATGGCGGTCACGTTCGCGGTGGTGACGTCCGCGGTGGTGCGTATCATCTCCGCCGGCGCACCTGTTCATTAGCTCCTGGGACCCATAGGGTCCTCTGTTAACCAATGCAGCATTGCGCCGCGGTCTACGACTGCCTACCGCAACGGTGTGCAACGCCAACGCAGTTACCCCACAATCCCATTGTCCCAGTTTAGAGGTCAGGCAGCCGCCATTTCAGGGGCCCACATGGCTTCATTTACTTCTGCGTCACACGTAGCTAGGCCTACACTCAACACACATACAGGAAGGGTTTTGTGTTTGGTGTCGTCTTCTGTGTAACTGTGGGTACATACCTGGAAAAAAATTGACTTGATCGTCGCTGTTGTCCTTCCTAGGCGCCGTCAGCTGGGACATTTGAGAAGATGGCGGAATCCTCCGGTGTACCGACCGCTGGTGGACCTGTTGACAATGGAGGAGCGACATTTAATCGTCACCTACAGGTTTGACCATGCCACAATCCAGGAACTATGTACCCAGTTGGAGCCAGACCTGATGTAACCAATCCGCCATCCCACTGGAATCCCCCCTGACGTGCAGGTGCTGTCAGTGCTCCATTGCCTGGCAAGTGGGTCATTTCAGACAACAGTGGCCATGGCATCAGGGATGTCCCAGCCTATGTTTTCCAACGTGTTGTCCAGGGTGTTGTCTGCCCTGCTGAAACACGTAAGGAGATACATCATTTTCCCTGAGGTGGAAGATTTGGCTACAGTGAAAGGTGACTTCTATGCCCTTGGACATATCCCCA
This sequence comes from Pleurodeles waltl, assembly GCF_031143425.1. Taxonomy (NCBI): domain Eukaryota; kingdom Metazoa; phylum Chordata; class Amphibia; order Caudata; family Salamandridae; genus Pleurodeles; species Pleurodeles waltl. The sequence continues at coordinate 659,293,253 of NC_090437.1, forward strand.
ACGTCATAGGTGCCATTGATGCGACCCATGTAGCTCTGGTCCCCTCCTACAGGAGTGAACAGGTGTACAGGAACAGGAAGAGTTATCATTCGATGAATGTACAGATGGTCTGTTTGGCAGACCAGTACATCTCCCAGGTTAATGCTATGTTCCCTGGCTCAGTGCATGACGCCTACATCCTGTGGAATAGCAGCATCCCTGATATGATGGGTCAACTCCAGAGGCACTGTGTGTGGCTATTAGGGGACTCTGGTTACCCCAACCTGTCATGGCTCTTGACCCCAGTGAGGACTCCCAGGACCAGGGCAGAGGAACGCTATAATGAGGCCCATGGGCAGACTAGGAGGGTGATTGAACGCACCTTCGGCCTCCTTAAGGCCAGGTTCAGGTGCCTCCATATGACAGGTGGTTCCCTATTCTACTCACCGAAGAAGGTGTGCCAGATCATCATCGCCTGCTCGATGCTTCACAATGTTTCTTTGCGACGCCAGGTGCCTTTTCTGCAGGAGGATGGTCCAGATGATGGTGTTGTGGCAGCTGTGGAGCCTGCGGACAGTGATGAGGAGGAAGCTGAGGAAGAAGACAACGACAACAGGGAGTCAGTCATACAGCAATATTTCCAGTGACACACAGGTGAGAACATTTTTATTTTTACCATTACATTCACTGTCACACGTCCTCCTCTATCCTGTGTGTAATTTCATGGGATTATTTGGTAACTGAGTTGTTTCTTTCCATTACGGTTTCACAGGTGTGGTTACCAACGTGTGTCATCTGCATGTTTCCTTGAGGGACATGTGATGTGTGACATTGGTATGTTGCCTTTACAACTAATACCGCTTTTTGACGCTGTCATAGATATTACATTTTACCAATTCATAGACTGACTCCAGATTGTTTTGTGTTTTAAGGGTGTTTATTGAAGTGCTCAAAAATGGAGGGGGGTTGTAAAATGGTGATGGGTGATGGCGGAGGAATGTCCATGGCAGAGTCCAGTCTATTAGTCTCACAGGTGCACTACCCATATGGGCATAGGAAGTGGAGCTTGGGCAGTTTAAGTATGGACAGGGTAACAAAGTGGGACAGTGGGGGGACAATCAGGATGGTCTCATTTCCTGCCGGTGGTCTTGCCATCTTGCTCTGTCCTGTTCCTGGATCTCAGTTACCGCTTGCGTGGTGGTTGTCCGTCTGCAGGGGGTGGGGTGCTGGTGTGGTGGTCCTGTGGCGGGGCGTCCTGTCCACTAGCGCCGGCGTAGGTGGTGGGCAGTTCATCGTCCATGCTAGTGTCAGGTGCCCCTTGGAGTGCCACGGTGTCCCTCATGGTCTGCTGTATGTCCTTCAGCACCCCTACGATGGTGCCCAAGGCGGAGCTGATGGTCCTGAGCTCCTCCCTGAACACCAAATACTGGTGCTCCTGCAGGCGCTGGGTCTCCTGAAACTTGACCAGGACCGTCGCCATCGTCTCCTGGCAGTGGTGGTATGCTCCCATGATGGAGGATAGGGCCTCGTGGAGAGTGGGTTCCCTTGGCCTGTCCGCCCCCTGTCGCACAGCAGCCCTCCCAGTTCCCCTGTGTTCCTGTGCCTCCGTCCCCTGGACCGTGTGCCCACTACCACTGTCCCCAGGTCCCTGTTGTTGTTGGGGTGGTGGGTTATCCTGGGTTCCCTGTAGTGGTGGACACACAGCTGATTGACCTGTCCTGGGTAGGGAGGTTTGGGTCCGCTGGGTGGGTGCTGTGCTGGTGTTACCAGAGGGTGGAAGGTCAGTGTTGGGCTGTGCCTGTGCAAGGGGAACCGACTGTCCCGAGGCCCACGATAGTCCGGGCTGGTCATCAGGCTCCAGTAGGGCAGAGCTGCTATCGTCACTGTGGGCCTCTTCTGTGGGTGGAGTGGAGTTGTCTGGACGCTCCGGTGTGGTGACGGTCCTTTGTGATCCTGCAGGGGCATAAGAGCATGATTATTGCATGTGTGTGTGTGATGGTGTGCAATGGGTGGGTGTGCGTGTACCCCAGTGCAAGCATTCCTGTGTGGGGGCTTGTGTGATGATGGTTAGTGGGTTGTTATGGGTATGTACAGTGGGCATGCTTTCGTGATGGGTGTCCATGCTTAGTTGTGTCATGCAGGGCTTGGTGTTGGGATGTGTAGTTCATGTTATTAGTACATTAGGGAGGAGTTGGGGTGATAGGGGAGGGTGTGAGGGTGGGGGTGTGTGATAGCATGCAGTTAGGGTGGGGGATATGATAGTTAAGAATTGACTTACCAGTGTCCATTCCTCCACCGACTCCTCCGAGGCCCTCTGGATGCATGATGGTCAAGACTTGTTCCTCCCATGTTGTTAGTTGTGGGGGAGGAGGTGGGGGTCCGCCGCTAGTCCGCTGAACCGCGATGTTGTGCCTGGAGACCGTTGAACGCACCTTCCCCCGTAGGTCGTTCCACCTCTTCCTGATGTCCTCCCGATCTCTTGGGTGCTGTCCCACAGCGTTGACCCTGTCCACTATTCTGCGCCATAGCTCCATCTTCCTGGCTATGGATGTGTGCTGCACCTGTAAGCCAAATAGCTGTGGCTCTACCCGGACAATTTCCTCCACCATGACCCAGAGCTCCTCCTCGGAAAAGCGGGGGTGTCTTTGGCGTGCCATGGGGTGGTGTGTGTGATGTGTGGGGCGGTGTGAGTGTTGATGTGTGTGGTGATGTGTAGTGGTGTGTGGTGTTTTGTGTGTGGATGTTGTGTGGGTGATGGTGTTGTGTACCTCTTTATGGTGGGGTTGTCTTTGCTGTGCTTGTCTCTCTGGCCTTCGTCTAAATTTCTGGTCGTAAGGGTTTGTGGGTGATGTGGGTGTGTGTTTTATATTGTGTTGGGTGTGTGGGAGTGTTGTTTGAATGTGTATCAGGTGTGTGTATTTGTAATTGTCCAATGTGGTGGTGTTTTGGAGATGTGTTTGTATTTTGAGCGCGGCGGTGTGTACCGCCAATGGAATACCGCGGTTGAAAGACCGCCGCGTGGATTCGTGGGTCTTAATAGCATGGGCGTGTTTCTGTTGGCGTGGAGGTGGAGGAATTGTTTTCACCAGTTTATCACTGACGTTTGGTGTGGCGGACTTGTGTGGGTGTCTGAATTTCGGCGGATTCTGAGATGTGTGTCAGAATACCTGTGGCGGGATTCCGCGGCCGCGGCGGTGTATTGGCGGTCTTCTGCACGGCGGTAAGCGCCTTTTACCGCCAATGTTGTAATGACCCCCACAGTTCCTTGAAGTCGATAGCTCCACCTGGGGCTATCATGGCATTGTGATCAACGAAACCAACAGTTCAGGCAAGCCGCGTCGTCGCCCAACAGGGTGTTGGGAAGACCCGCAAACAGTCCCTAGAATTGCAGGGTATCGTGATCTTCGCGGTGAGCCCTGGAGAGTGGCATTGCAGTGTCGGTTCCGGGTGTCAGTGCAGGAGTCGTCAGGCCCTTGAAGTCACACGCTTTGCAGCTAGAGCTCCAGGCTGATGAAGTCAGGAGGGCTGGTGTGAATGGTATCGGGGCTGTGGTACGAAGCGGGACAGTGCGATGTGCAGTGCCCACAGGTCACGGTGCAGGCAGCGGCTCGGTGACAGCGTCCAGCGGTGTCGGTAAGACCAGGGCTGCGGTGTGAAGTGGGGCGGTGCGGCGTGCTCTGTCACCAGGTCACGGTGCAGGCAGCGGCGTCCTTGTTGTTGAAGCGCTGTGGTCGGTAGGCCCAAGCCAGCTGTGCGGGATACGACGGGTCTTTGTGACTCTCAGGAGTGAACGCCACGGTGCAGGCAAGGACGCCTGGTGACGACACTGCAGTCGATGATGCTGGAGTTGGAGGAGCGGGGCTGCGGTGCAGGATGGGACAGTGCTTTGTGTACCTCATGAGCGGTGTCCACAGGCCACAGTGCAGGCAGCGGCACCAGTGTCAACAGGAGGGTAGTCGTCGGGGATGCCCAGGCTGCGGTGTGAGCAGACGATGCCGGAGTGCAGGGCCCACAGGTCACGGTGCGAGCAGCGGCTCAGTGAAGTCGTCCAATTATGGCATTGGTGGGACCAGGGTTTGCGGTGCGAAGCATGGCAGTGTGGCTCCGTGCAGCTTCAGCAGGACACCGTGCAGGCCAGTGGCTTCGTTGGTGGCGGTGCAGTGGTTTCTCCTCTTGAACAGCACAAAACACACAGTTCCCAGTACTACAGATTGAGGAAACTGAAGTCTTTGGTGTCCTTGTGACTTCCAACAGGAGGCAAGCTCTACTCTAAGCCCTTGGAGAACTTTCTCAAGCAGGACACACAGCAAAGTTCACCCTTTGCACTCTTTTCAGGCAGAAGCAGCAACTGCAGGCCAGTCCAGCAAAGTAACACATCAAAGGGACAGTACTCCTTCTTCATCTCTTGTCCTGGGAAGAAGTTCCTCTTGATTTTAAAAGTATGGAGTTTTGGGACTACTACATATACCCCTTTCTGTCTTTGAAGTTGGCAAACTTCAAAGCAAAGTCTCAAGTGTTTGCAAGATCCTTCCTTGTCCAGGCCAGGCCCCGGACACACACCAGGGGGTTGGAGACTGCATTGTGTGAGGGCAGGCACAGTTCTTTCAGGCAGGTGCAAGCAACCTCTCCTCCCTCCACTCTATCTCAGATGGCTCATCAGGATATGCAGGCTATACCCCAACTCCCTTTGAGTCACTGTCTAGAAGAGAAGTGTAAACAGCCTGACTGTCAAACTGACCCAGACGGGGAATCCACAAAGAGGCAGAGTCCCAGAATGGTTTAAGCAACAAAATGCCTACTTTCTAAAAGCGGTATTTTCAAACTCACAATCCAAAAACCACCTTCACTAAAAGATGTATTTTTAAATCGTGAGTTCAGAGACCCTAAGCTCCTTATTTATATCTGCTCTCAAAGGGAATCTGTGCTTTAAAGTGATTTAAAGGCAGCCCCCATGTTAACCTATGAGAGAGATAAGCCTTGCAACAGCGAAACCCGCATTTGGCAGTATTTCACTGTTAGGACATGTAAAACACACCAGTACATGTCCTTTTAAATACACTGCACCCTGCCCATGGAGCTAACGAGGGCCTAACCTAGGGGTGCCTTACAGGTAAAAGAAGGGAAGGTTTGGGCCTGGCAAGGGGTACACTTTCCAGGTCGAATTGGCAGTTTAAAACTGCACACACAGACACTGCAGTGGCAGGTCTGAGCCATGTTTACCGGGCTACTTATGTGGTTGACACAATCAGTGCTGCAGGCCCACTAGTAGCATTTGATTTAAAAGCCCTGGGCACCTCTGGTGCACTTTACTAGGGACTTACCAGTAAATTAAAAAATGCCAATCATGGATAAACCAATCAAAAGTACAATTTATCTAGGGAGCAATTGCACTTTAGCACTGATCAGCAGTGGTAAAGTGCGCAGAGACAATAAACCAGCAAAAACAGAGTCCAGTAAACCATAAAAACAGGAGGTCAGAAGGCAAAAAGACAAGGGAGACATGTCAAAAAGCTGCCAGGTCTAACATGCACTAATATACCTTTGAAGCAATAGTGCAGTGATTCCAAGCCTTATGGCATTGCTGAAGCGATTTGGAGACATCTCTGGTTTGCGTGTAAATTGGGATAAATCCCAGTTATTCCTATCAGCAGAGCAACATCAAACGTTCCTGCACACCTTGCTTCCTCGGTCCTGCGACTCGATCAAATATTTGGGGGTTTGGGTTTATCATACACATAGAGATCTGGTGGAGGGCAACCTGGTCAGGGTACTGGCAAGTATTTGATCCTCCCTACCATTCTGGACATCCTTGCCACTTGCCCTTATGTGGTGCATTGCTATACCTAAAATGCTGCTCCTCCCCCAGACTACTGTATTTCTTCTCCGCGTTCCCTATCTTAGTGTCCCAAAAGATATTTAAAGAATTACACACACTCCTGATTGCCTTGATATGGGGCACAGACAGGAGACGATTTGTGCTTGCTAAGTTATATGCGCCATTGGAGGAGGGTGGTTTGGGTACACCCAGCTATGAGTATTACTACACAGGTGCGCAACTCCAGTGGGCCACTAGCTGGCTAGCCAATCATAATCTAGCTGAATGAAGTTTACGATTAGGGAGACACATCCAATTCAGGTACTGGAGTGTTTAATGGGGTCTGACACAGTGATCACTAAGGCTGCCAAAAATATTTTAATACGAACAGCGAAGGGGTGCTGGGCCACTCATATAATCAAGATATGCCTCTCTGGGTGATGGCAAGCTGCGTAGAGCTCGGGTCCTGACCTGACACACACAGATGGATGGAATGCAGGCGTACAACATGGGGTGACCGCTTTAATGATAAAATGATCTGCACATTTGACAGTTCAGAGGCTAATTATGGTTTCTTTTTTAATTATGCATCATTAACCAGACACCTTTACAAAGTCTGGCACAGAACGCATGATGAACGGGACACCTCGAAGTCCCTTCATGTCGTACTGATTCTTGGGGCTAATCACCATGCTGTCATGTGGTTGTACAACTCACTGCGTATTGACAAGAGTATGCCACTCCTTTCACTTCATACTTATTAGGCCAAAGACAGTTTCCACGAATGCCCGTCTTAAATACACACAGTTTAATTGTTTACACCATACATACCGCACACCCGCAAGACTGACCCGCATGTATCTGTGGTCTTCTGGCTCCTTTCCCCGATGCTGAGATGCTGACGCTAACTTCGCACACATGATTTGGGCATGCCCCTAGCTTACTCCCTACTAGGAAGGAGTGGCCGACCTCCTTACCGAGGCATTGAGCTTCACACTCACGACAAACGCTTCCCATTTTTTTAAGCAGGATTCACATCCTAATCAGAAGACCGTGAACCCCTTAATAAATTTAAGATCTAGCGTTAGTCGTGGCGAAGAACAGAATAGCCATGAACTGGAAGTCGACTACTGCCCCCCACTACAACATTGGTTACTGAATCTGCCTGCTACCATAATGGCTAAACAAGAGGCATTAGGAAGTGCTGGCCTGGGGCATCAGGCCCCAACTAACTCTCCAAACTGGCAGAAATATCTGGAAGCAGTAGAAGCCAAAATTGTCACCATTCCACAATTATCATCCACCACAGGGTGGAATGAAGCTGAGGGTGATGACTCTTTTGTTCTACCCACCCTCCTTGTTCATTCCCCCTACTAATGATTCATCGCGAGACAGGGTAGGGGTCGGCCTGACTGGAGCTGCGCACCAGAACCAGCATCCCCCAACCTCTCCCTCTCTGTAGTTGGGGGGATACTTATACATCTGAGGTTTACCAGTTGACTTTGTTAAGTATTGGCATTATAGTGTTGGATTCACTAGGACTAGAAGTGTACTCAAGATAACATGATGAAGTAAAGATACCGTATCCGGACGTTCCACCGTATCCAACTGTACAGTGATGCACATATGGAATGTATTAGTACATATTGACAATGAGACCCAATGCAAATATCTTGTTTGTTATTGGACTTCATTATGTTTAAATTTCTAGTAAAGATATATTTTAAAAAGTTAGGCAAATCTACAACACTTGACTTCAGATTGTATTCTCTTTTTGCTCGGGTGCAGTTGATCATTACTGTGCCTGCGTGTCACCATTACTCCCCCATCTAGAAGTGGAGGCAGACACAGCACACCCTTAATCCCTGAATATGATCTTATGTTTGCTTGGTCTACAAGCCCATGAAGAGCTCCCGTCATGCTGCTTCCAGGTGATCAAGGCAAATTGGTGCGCATGTGATCGGCAGCACCTCCATCGTTGCAACTGTGCTCCCTCCCTCGATACTGATACCAAGACATTGATACCTGACACACCGCCAGTTACAGGAGAAAAGCCTTTCGTCGCATACCATAATTGCTCCTGCTGAAATTGAAATTGCGGGATAAAGAAGCACATTGCTGCCTGCCCCTATGCAGCAGACGCACATCGTGTTGAAGCTTACCTTCCCTCCGACTGCAGCTACGTGCAAGCCAAAGAGGACACAGCTGAGGACTATTGAAACAGCCCAGCAATTCAAGGTATTGGGGGGTATTTGGTGTGAAAGCTGCAGTAAGGGGCAGATGATATAGTGCCTTGCCAAGAGACTTTTCTGCATGGCAGACAGTGCGGGGCACTTTACAGCACATGGCAGGTACTACCTTAAAGCAGCATCAGCAGCCATAGTAGTGAGCAGTGAGCTGGGAGAGCCAGGAAAGACATGTAATGCAACACAAAAGGATGATGAGGAGCTGGTCTGGCAGTTGGGTCTCAATTCTTCCCGGGTAGCAGGGTCAAAACTGATTTTCAAAAGGCTGGGTCAAACTGGGGGGGCATGGTGATCAAAATAACAATGGATTCAACCCAGATCTGTGACTGGGGATAAATGTTTGAAAAGTTGCAGCACGTCGTCCATTATCCTTTTGTGTTGCTAAAGGCATGTAAGGTGCCAGAAGGGTCTATTAAGCTGGACCCTTGTAATACAACAGGCTTGCTTGCAGCAGTATATTACATTCGGGAGCCACAGGGAACCTGGTGACTCGAGCTGTATGAGTGACCTGTGTGCAGGGATGTGGAATTCCTATCGCCCGATCTCTGAGACATATTGTTTGGGGTTAACGGCAACAAGTTTACATGTTTATGTTGTCCTTGAGAAAAAAGCCCAACCACCTGCAGCACAAACACTTTTGCTGCAGTTTACAGAGAAGGGAACTGTCAGCAGTTGGGTTAATATGTGTGTCCATCTGTTAATGCTGTTCGAATTTATGGTTCATTAATGAGCAACCTTCATTATTAGGGTGAGCACTGTAAATACACTTTTTAAGGTCACACTGCACTACTGACAGTGGTCCCAGTAAAAAAAAAAAAGTGTACACACATGTTTGAAAAGTTTAACAATATGAGGCTAAGTATAATGCTCCCAGAATGCTCTCTGGTTAGATGCAAATGTTTGCATACGTTTGTAAACAAGAGTGATGATTCTTTGCATGCAAAATAAAATTGTTTCCCTACTATGAAATTTTAGGTGCTATTTCTATAATGCGCCATTTAGTAAAATGTGTTGATGCATGCTAGTATTTTTTTTAAATAGTCCTAGTGGAGAATCAGTTTAACCATTTTCAACAAGATTATGGGAGACATGAAAATAAATAAGCACTGGCAAAGCCAACCTATCTGACATTGTTTTGAGTCTTTTGCTTTTGTAACTCTTTATTGTTGTGGGAGCTGCTAGGCCCTCACATTTGTAACAAACAATGGCAAAAAGAAAGAAAATAGTTTTTGGTCTCAAAAAGCACACATTGCCACCAGTGGCGTAACAAAGGCCGAGTGGCCCCCCTCCAGGGGTGCCACCTCCAGTTTTGTTACACCACTGATTGTCACAGTAGTTCCTGGCACTGAACAAAACTACCTTTTGTGCCAGTATGCTCCTTGTGGAAGGGCAGAATGCGATCACTCACAGTAAAGCCAGCCAATAGATAGAGAAATAGAAAGTTAATAAAAACAAAATGTCTTTGTTAACGCCAGACCTAATTTGGGACTCAATTCTTAAAGAAAGTCTCAAAAGTGCACCCATGGTATGTCTTTGAATTAGTGGCTTTCATGAATTCACAAGAACTTACATAAGTAGACCATGAAATCATACTCCTAGAACATTTTTCTGAACTGTATTTTAGAACAAGCAAATATGCATGTGTAGATTTGCTCATGTGAAAATCTTTTGAGCTTTTACAAGTTCACTTTCACTCCAATCACTTTTTTTCCCAACCCTGGAAGAGCTTCTACTTCTGCCATTGCCAGGAGTAAATTTCAAACCTTTCTCATGGGAAAAGATTAGGAAAGAGCTGGTGAAAATCTTCAAAACATGCAAGTTAGATAGTGTGCAGAATCAAAGGTGTTCCAGCCCTGGAACTATTGCTTACTGCTTCCTCCAGCCCAAGTATGGAGATCTGCAGAAAGGTGGCAAAATAAGGAAATTGCTATAGTAGGGATTGATACTGCAAGTATTCAAGACCTACTATAGTAGTAGCCCTGACATAATCAGAGAGGCTATTATCAGAGCTCTTACATAATGAGATTGCTGCCATAATTTGTCACAGCACTACATGGCACCAAAGGGACAAGTAGATTTTTTTTACAGGACAAGTATATTTAAGAATCAACCTGTCCCATAAACAAGTAGATATTTTATTAAATTCCACACCCCTGTGTGTAAGTTCAATAGGTGCCCTCTCAGGTGCTGGGAACCCCTTGGTGTTGGGGAGGCGGTCCACATAGCAGCGGATGGGGCTTGCAACCTCCTGAGGTACCCCCAGCATACTCCACAACTTCTTTATAAGCATAACGGAGCCATCTGCCTTCAAATAAAGCACCTCCAGGTACTCCTAACAAGCTCTTCAATTTATAAACAAGTGTAACTGTAACCCCTGGTTTCCATCTTTCCTGTGACATTTTGGTAAAAGCTTGTGTGCTGTCCAAGCCGCAAGGGGAGCCAACCACCGCACCCATACAATGTCTGCCTCAATGTCGGGCCAAGATTTCAGAAGAAGAACTGCAGGTCACTCACTTGAATAGACTGCTTCGAGAGGTAAACCCCCAAGAGTTAGCAGCCCGAGGCACTGTGGCAGAATGTAACAAAACCAGTCTTATTAGTTCATCAATAGCAGAATTGTCTCCTGATATATTTGCCATAGAAGGGTGCAGGCAAGAAATGGATAAATGGGGTGCATTCAGCAAAGTTCTCAATGTCACCCTTTCCAAATCTAATCCTCCAGCCATCTTCTGGATCTAGACCCTTTGACCTCTATAGCGCCCGCATATCGCCTCACTTGGCGAAGCTACTATGCCTAAAAAGCTGCCAATGTATCCTATGTTTTTGGTCTCTGTCCCTAAGGGGTCGCTGAGGGAGGAGATATATCTAGTGGTTGATCAGAACCAATGTTCCCTCTAATTTTTTTCCACTGTGTGCGGCAGTTTGCGGTCTCTGTGCGCTGCAGCGAAGGCCTCAAGTTATGTGCTCAGCCACTCGCTATGACTAAACGGATTTATAAGGGTGAGCCATTTTTAGGCCTACTGGCTAGTTCTGGCAAGCGGACAAAAAAAAGTGTTCTGTCCATTCAGACGGTAAATGAGCAATGAAGGTGCCTTTACGTCTTGTTGTTGTCTTGTCACATTTGCTGTGCATGATGCAGGGAGCGACGTTGCAAGAACGTTGCAACGTGCACGCCTTACAGGGAACATTGCCCGCGGCCTTTAAACGCTGTTTTCATTGACTTCAATCCAGATTCAAATATGAGCATTTTCTGCAATAAGAGAGCACGACTATCGCTCTAAAAGGCTTATTTGAGCTGAGAAAGTGATAATGCATATAAACAACTATGAAGTACGACAATGATGGAAAAGTTGATAACAGCACATTTTCTACTGTTCTGAAGCATTTCCTAGCTCATTAACCATTCATTTTCAACATAAATATCACTTGCTCGCTTGTATGCTAAAGTACGGCAAATGATGTTTAAAACACTCCTGCGGCCTTTAAACGCTGTTTTCATTGACTTCAATCCAGATTCAAATATGAGCATTATCTGCCTTAGGGGAGCACGTATATCGCTCTAAAAGGCTTATTTAGGCTTAGAAAGTGATAACGCATATAAACTACCACAAAGTACAGGAATGGTGGAACAACGTGCGCGCTTGCCAAAGGGGCCTGCGCGATGGGGGAAGGAATAGTGCGTGCGTGCTCGCGCGCGCGCCTTACAGGAAACATTGATCAGAACAAGACGGAGGACACTGTCAGTCAGTCAGTGGCTGATTTTTTTAATCATAAAATCATTAAATTGCTGACTATTTTTAGTCCCCCTCCCCCTGTTTTTGCAGACCCAGTGGATACAGCTTCCTCAGGCACGGTAGAACCAGTGCAAGTACTGGATAATTTTCAACCTCTCTCTGTTAACAAAATTAGTGATTTTCTTATCACTCTTAAATCAGGGGCACCCACAGATCTCTGTCCACCCCGTATTCTAAAGCTAGCCTCTCAGATGGTGGCCGAGGCCCTTGAACCGGTGTTTGCGGAGATTCTCCAGGAAGGAATCTTCCCGGTAGCCTGGAAGCAGTCCACTGCGATCCCGCTTATTAAAAAATCAGGAAAAGAAGTGGGGGACCTCACTAATCTTCACCCGATTTCTCTACTCCCGGGGTTGGCCAAAATATTAGAAAAACATCTTAACTATGAGTTGTCAGTTTTCCTTCAGGAGAACGGTAAACTGGACCCTTCGCAGCATGGCTTTCGGGGTGCTCATAGTACGAAAACCACACTCATTTCCACGTCTGACATGATCCATCGTAGAGGCGATTTAGGTGAGGGTTCGATCTTAGTGCTGTTAGATTTATCAGCAGCTTTTGATACTATTTCTCATACTATTTTATGTAACTGTCTGGCCCTTGCTGGAGTGAGAGGGAAGGCCTGGCAGCTTCTTAGCTCCTTCCTCACGGACAGAACTATTGTGGTGGAATGTGGTGATTACCGGGCTTTGCTTTTCCAACTCCCGTGTGGCGTCCCGCAGGGATCGTCTCTCAGTCCGACGCTCCTTAATCTTTATATGGCACCTTTGGCGAGCCTGGTACGCTCATTTGGGGCCCAGATCGTCTCCTATGCAGATGATACGCAGATAATTGTGCCTATTTCTCACAATTTGGTGGACACAAAGGAAAACTTTCAACGCTGTATGTTAGCTATTAATAATTGGATGACATGCAACTGGCTTAGACTCAATGGGGACAAGACAGTGATTATGTGCTTTGGCTGCAATAACTCTCCTTGGGACAATAGCTGGTGGCCTCCCGTCTGTGGGGGCGGCCCGTCGCCCGTGCCTGTTGCAAAACATCTAGGTATCATTTTTGATGATTCATTTTCTTTTAAGCTACAGATTAACCATCTGGTCAAAGTTTGTTTTTGGATATTAAGAACACTTAAGAAAATTCTACATCTTTTAGAGGATGACTTAAGACGACCAGTGGTATTGGCATTAGTCACGTCTAGACTAGACTATTGTAATTTGTTGCTGCTTAATGCTAATAAAGCTTCCCTAGATAAATTGCAGTCAATTCAGAATGCGGCAGCTCGTTTAACCTTACATTTTCCTCAGTCTATATCTGCCAAGAGATGTGTTATATCCCTACATTGGCTCCCGATTAGGAAGAGAATTTTTTTTAAAACACTCTGTCTTACGCACAAAGCACTGCAGTCGGTAGGATGCGATTATCTGAAATCCACCTTGTCGTTCTATCAACCACCGAGACATCTGAGATCAACCTCCAAATTTATGATCAAGGTGCCGCGCTGTAAAAAAGCTAGATGGGGTGATCGGGCTTTTACGGTGGAAGCGGCCAGGCTTTGGAATGGTCTGCCTATCTCGTTGCGTCAAACTTCGACTCATTTCTCGTTTAGGAAAAGTCTTAAAACCTGTCTCTTTGCTAATTAGATATTTGGGATAGCTTGTGTCGTTTTCTGTATCTCTGGTCCGAATAGCGCTTCAATGCTTTGTTGCCGGAATGCGCTTTACAAATAACCCAATACAATACAATACAATACATGTGTATTTATGTTGGGCCAAGATGGTCTATGTCTTACCACAAAAACCTTATTAAGCTCTCCAGAGGGTACAACTGTTTGGAAGGCAGCTGCAATTTCCTGTTGGAAAAGCGATAACTCAGTCAAAGGAGAAGGGCCATAAAGGGTCAAATGACAAACTGGGCCAGATTAACTCTAACATTCAGCTACTCACCTCACGGGTCACACAAGCGGAACAAAGAGTTTCTGACATAGAAGATTTCAAGAATAAATAATACTCTGCAACTCTAAATCTCCAACCGGAACTAGCCAAGCTACAGCTGTAACTTGAAGATGTCGAAAACAGGTCTTGCCTTTCCAATTTGAGATTTGTTGGGATCCCCGAGGGTTGAAAAAATGGCCAGACTATTACTAAATTAATCACAGATCTACTCAATAAGTATGTGACTCTGGAAACAGTAACCAAGGACACAGACCTCACAAGGACACATCATGTGCTGGCGTTCCAGCCCCACAACTCTAAGACCCATATTTATACTTTTTGATGCAAATCAGTGCTAGAACAGATTTGCGTCAAAAAGTTTACCACCGGCTAACGCCATTCCAGCGCACCAGCCGGGCGCCTTATTTATAGAATGACGTCAGTTGGCGCTGCGGCCTGGTTAGCATCAAAATAAATGACGGTAACCGGGCAGCTGACTGGGGGTTGTGGGCCAAAAAATGGTGCAAGTCATCTTAGAGTCAAAAATATTGGCTCTAACCTGACTAGCGCCATTGTTTGACACACAACCCACATGGAAATGACTCCTGTCTTAGCAAAGACAGGAGTCATGCCCCCCTGCCCAATGGCCATGCCCAGAGGACTTCTGTCCCCTGGGCAAGGCCACTGGGCACAGTGACATTTGAGGGGGCCCAAGTTAGGCCCCCCATGCCACTTAAAAAAAATTATACTTATATGCACTTACCTGTACTCTCCATGGATGGGTCACCCCTTCCATGGGTGTCCTCCAGGGGTGGGCGAGGGTGGCAGGGGGTGTCCCTGGGTGCAGGGAAGGGCACCTGTGGACTGCTTCCATGGTCTCACACCATGGAAATTAGCCCACAGGTCCCTTAACACCTGCCCTGACCCAGGTGTTAAAAAACTGCACAAATCCAGCTAGGTGCCATGTTTTAAGGCCCGCCTCCTCCTGTGTGTCATTTTGACACCGGAGGATAAATAAGGCGCACATGCCTTAGAGTAATTGTTTGCAAGAGAACGCCTACCTATCATTTGCGCAAGGTAGGTTTTCACATTCAAAAAATGATTCAAACTCCATAACTTTGGCACTAGACGGGTCTAGTGCCAAAGTATAAATATGGAGTTAAGTTTGCGCTCAACTTGCGTAAAAAAATGAAGCAAATCCGGTGCAAACAGAGTATAAATATGGGCCTAAATATCCACAAACTATCCTGGTGAACTTTGGTGACTTTTAAATGAAAGAACAGATCTTGACCAGTGCAATAAAGGACAAAGCACATCAAACCCCAGAAAACGACTCTTTCAAAATCTTTTCAGACATTTCTTTATCAACAGCACAACAGCACAAAGAGTTCAAATTAATGATTGATAATTTCAAGAGATAAGGGGCTCCAACAATCGAAATTGAAAGTCCTCAACAAGGGACAATCACAAATCTTTCTTTCAGTTGACCAGGCTAAGGACTTTCTACAATGTGGGGGGAGGGCAGAGTGAGAATAAGTGATAGGACAATAGCACTCCAAATCTAAAACAGTATTAAGATTCATTCACTTTGGTTAGTCCTGATGCAGCATTTTGTATATGTTGTCTATTTTGGTACGTTTCTAGGGCTGCGTAGCAGGCTGGATTGCCCCTTACTATATGCAGCCTCAGCCACCTGAATGCTATGTCAGAGTACTCACCTAGTGTAAGGGTATTAGAAGGGAGGTGGGTACTGAAGGGTGGGTGTGGAGTTGCTCCAGTGTGAGCCTGTAATGGGTGGGGTCCTAGGGTAGGGAGGATTGGGTGAGGGAGTAGGGTCACTTTAGGTCAGAAAAATTCAGGAAGAAAAGTCCAGAAGCATTCTGTTTTTCAACAAATTGCCACCGACAAATGGGTGCAGCAAGATATTTGTTGTTTTTAGTTACAATGAGGTCTGGGGGAAAGCCGATTAGGTTTCAATGAGCTTATTGCCATGAATTATAGCTGTTTTAGGATTGTATCTTATAATGTCGGACCAAATTTAGTTTTTTTGGGCGTGGCTCAAGATATCCAAAGCTCAGATTTTGTTTTCAAGATACCCATCTCAAAACCTTGGCCAGACTGCCAAGTACCCAGGATATCTCTCACATGCATTTTATGCATCTACAATTGTGGCAGTTATGGGGGTGGCAGTCCTGATCCCATGAGATCTTCAATGTGAGGTGGAACAGGGGCTAGGAGACTCCGGGCAAAGTGGATTTTGGTGAGCCTAGGATCCACGATCAGCTCATCCATCTTATTAGTTATTATCGTCCTATTGAAGTTGATGTTTCCACCCTTAGTGAATTTTATAATCTTATGCCACCACTAAAGGGACTCGTGGTAATAAGGGGGATTTTAATATCATCCAGGATATCAGACTGGGCTGCTCACGTACCAACAATCAGCAAAATAAGCCGAGATCATCATGTTTGTTAGCTAAATTGAGCAGCAATTTTGCATTATGGATCCTTGGCATGCTGATCACACTTAAAGGAAGGAATACACATGTTTTTCAAAGTGTTACAACTCTGCCTCTAGAATTGACTTCTTGTTGGTGTCCCAAAAGTAGTTCAGAAAAAGATCAGGCATATTATCGAAACCCTTTTCTGACCATTCAGTCCCCTTTTTAGAAGTATCATTGAGGGATCAGAGGGCCGAACATCGTTGATGGTGTCTTGATAGATCATTGTTAACAGATGAGAACTGGGTCACAACTATACTTCTTGCTATACTTGAATTCTTTGAACAAAATATAGGCACAGCACCACCTTTCACAGTCGGGGTGCTTTCAAAGCTTTTATTTGGGGGAGGTGATCTCCTTTAGGGCTCAAATGAATAAACTAAGGAGGGAACAGGCCTTGGCCCTACAGCATAACCTTGATTGGGCCACACCCACACCCACACACACCACACTTCATACATCGACTACTAAAGCCAAGATCTTACAAGCATGTCAAAAATTAAGAGATCATTGTACGTCTAGTGAAATTGCCAATCAAAGTACATGCTTTCAGAAATGCTATGAGGAAAGTAAGCATGTGGCGTGCTTTTTGGCAATGTCAGTGAACAAAAAAAGGAACAACAAGACTATTAAAGCAATCTTCAATGAGGCGGAAAGCTGAATGATTACTCAACCTGATCTTGTTTTCAAAGTTTTCTGTGACCATTATACAGGACTATATGCGCTACCCAATAGTTCCACACCTGAGCATATTGAGGAATTTTTGCATTCAGTTCGGCTACTAGCTCTAACTCGCAATCTACAAGCCACCTCCACAGCTTCCATCTTATTGGCCAAGGTAAAAGGTGCAACAAAATCACCCCCTCAATGCAAGAGCTTGTGGGAGTGTTGGCCTGCCAGCCAAAATATATATGTTGTTTGAAGCCCAAGTAGCCAACCTTTTAGTCAGCCTCTTTAATGAAATTCTAGAAGGATGCAATTTACTTAAACTCATTTACGGAAGCAGTTATTATTAGATTCCTTAAAAAGGATACACCTGCTGAAAAACCAGGATCATATCGCCCAATAAGCCTGCTGAACAGTGATTATAAAATCTTTGCAAAAATTATTACAGCCAGGTTACTCCTTTAGCACAAACTCTGGTCCACTTAGACCTACGTGGATTTTTACCTGTTAGGTTGATCTCATCTAACACCAATCATGCTTGATGTTGAAAACGCATTCAATCTAGTACAATGGGGGGTCCTGTTTGCAATACCTATGAGCTTTAGATTTCCTCCAGAAATTGTATATTTACTAGAAATTCTATTCAAGAAGGCTGAGGCTAAAATCGTAATCAATTCACAAACAGTGGGGTGTGTTTCTATCAAAAGAGGTGTAAGGCAAGGGTGCTCTATGCCACTTGTTCTTTTTGTTGTATTCATTGAGCCTTTGGCCTCTGCGATAAGGTAAGATTCCACATCAGGGCTCCCATCCAGGGACAATAAAACTCTTTGCAGATGATATGATTCTATATCTGGCTGCTGAGGAGCAAAATATTCTTAACGTACTCTCCAAAATTCAGGCATTTATGGGTATTGGAGACTATAAAATTAATCATTGCAAATCTGAAGCTCCCCTAT
This sequence comes from Pleurodeles waltl, assembly GCF_031143425.1. NCBI lineage: Eukaryota > Metazoa > Chordata > Amphibia > Caudata > Salamandridae > Pleurodeles > Pleurodeles waltl. Next base: position 659,311,134 of record NC_090437.1, read on the forward strand.
TCATCAGTAATCCCTCAGTTTTATCCATCAAAATGAGACGACATTACTCCAATACTGTCTCATTAGACACCACAGTATTTACATCTCACAAAATGTTACAGATCTATTCAGACTAAACTATACCACCACCCTTAACACGGTGCATGGGTTACTACTTTGGGAAACTACTTCAGGGCTGGAAAAATCTACTCAACCACTCCCCATGGCAAGTTTTATTTTATGAGGTTGAGCTATTTTTAGCTTCCACTTGACCCTTCTGGCATGTGGACAAAGAACAGGTGTTCGGTTCAGTCAGAAACTGAATTAGCAATTAAGATGCCTTTAAATCTTATTCTTGTCACATTTGCTCTGTGTTCAGAGACAGAGGTCAAAAGTCAGTTTGTCATCATTCAATGCAAATACTTTTCCTTGTGACTGCTGAGATCCAGGACTTTGTAAGGTGAACTGTCTGACCTATGTGAAATAAAAGGCTTTTGGTATCAGGTTTTTCCTAACACACAACATTTAGATAACTAAGTCATGTTTACAAACATTTCAAAATATATTTCAGTAGCTGTGAAAGACCATTTTTTGTACTTCTGTGTGATTAAAAAATATTTTAATAGGATGAAAAAAGTCAGAACAATTAATAGTGATGAGCAAATGATAAATGTTTTCTGAAAACCAATTTTCACAGATTATTGTTAATACACCATAGAGTTTTATCAGTAAAGCTGCAAGTTAGTGGGAAGGTTTTTGGAATTTTTGGGAAATCTACTGTCTGTAAATGACAGTGCCCTACCACAGCATGCCTTAGTAAAATATTTATTAAAAGTGTGTTTAAACATAAACTGAGAAACACTCCTGCCCTGATGGCAAAGCTATTAGTAAACTAAGAGGCACGTCATGCATGAATCTTGTGTCCCCCATATGTGGGCTAGATTTATTATACATGGAGCAAACGTTTAGTGTATGTAATCAAACAAAAGAGGATTTTTTTACAGCAGAAATTGTGAACTCACATATTTGAAGGTGCACTCATATGTGAGAAGAAAAAGGTGACTGTAAAATACAATATTTGCCTAGGATCATGCAATTTGAGACCAGATACCGGGTCAAGTACATTACAGTTAGGTCGAGTAGATTATTCAAACTACTCCACCTACAGGTCTAGTAATATTTTTATGATTTTTCAAGGCCTGTACTTCACTGGCATTCTTTGCCTCTTACTATCATAGGAAATATAGCATTCGTTTAGATGGTTATTCTTCCACTATTCATATTTATTTTTATAATTATCATTATCAAAATACACCAATCTTTCTTTAATGAAATAGATCAAATGCTACTTTTTTTTTTATGGCAGGGGAAGAAGGCCCGCACTAATTTGATGACACTACAGTTAAATGCCAAAGACGGAGGGTTGGCTCTCCCACATATTAAAATGTCCTCAATGAACAACCATTCTGACTGTTTTTATCTCCAGCTGAAGCTGTGCGACACCAACATCTGGCTTTCTGCATTCCTAAAAGTACCAAAACTGCCTAAACGTACTAGATATAAGCTACCTCACATTTTGGGTTTTAGATTATCGCTTATTAGATTTGCAAAACCCTTGCCCTTTTCCATCCCTGTATCCACATAGGAGAATGCGCCCGGCTAGGAACATAGTTAGAGACAGCAGTTATTAGGGATGGGAAAGGGTGCGATTTCACAGGCTCAATAATTTTTTGCTGACTGGGCAGAAAAGTCTTGGGAACAACTGACTGCCAATAATTTAGCCATTCCCCACAAATTAGCATTCTCCTATCTGCACATTAGTTATTCTTTATGAAGCATTCAACAATCATTTAATGCACTTACCAGGGAAATTAGCAAAGTTTACTTTGTGACCTGTCTTACAGGAATAGGGAATTGGTACTGTCTATTACACCAGGAATTATGCGAGGCACTGGTTCCATAATTTCTGATCAACATTATGGCCTCTACAAAATGTAAGATCAATCCATGCTCATGGGCTTGATATAATCAAATGGCCCATAAAGCCGTTGTGGAGCATATTACAAAAGGATGACATTCTATTCCAAATGGATGCTGTATTACACTCCCTTTCGATTACAGAAGAACCAACTTAGTAGGATGTGGTAGATGTGGTCACAATAAGGGTGACTTGTTACATATTTGTTTTACATGCCCAGCTCTTCACCATTTCTGGGAAAAGATATTTCAGTTTATTAGTGATAAGCTGCAAGTTCACATTAGTCTAGACCAGTGGTTCCCAACCTGTGGGCCGGGGACACCTGGGGGTCTGCGAAGCCTCGACAGGGGGTCCGCAGCAGCCCAAAAAAATTTAATAATATTAGGTCCCAGCTAGCAGTATTGACTCAGTGGGCATCCCCCGGTTCCAATAATGATTCAGTGGGGGTCCCCGGGCTCCAGTATTGATAAAATGGGGGTCCACAGAAGTGAAAAGGTTGGGAACCGCTGGTCTAGACCCCTCTGGGGCATTATTTGGCAAGTGTTTTCCATATAGACAAATTACTCTATGGCAGCAACAATTTCTTTTCATTGCCACGCTGATTACCAAATCTCTAATTTTGCAAAAATAGAAGTCCTCTGAGGTTCCTACTTTTAACCTATGGCAAGGAAAAATGAAGCTGGTTAAACAGTTTGAAGAGCTCTAAGCACAAAGAATAGGCATTGTCAAAAAATGTATGGAGGTTTGGTGCAACATGCTTGATTGAGTGTCAGCATCATGCATTTAAGCTTTTAACTTTTATTGAGCTGCGTGGGTCTTTTAACCCGTTTGTAATTTTTTGGATGATTAACTTCTAATGGTATGGTATATATTCTTCCTTTTGATATATTTCTGCTGAAGGTATGTAAAAACGTTTGTATGTGAATATTTATGAATTCTTGAATAATGATGGATATTTGTAACTAACTTTTTCTAACTGATTAATAAAAAATGCTCTAAAAAACCTCAGTGGACTGTGCTGGTTGGGTCTGACTAAAGTGCAGTAAATCAGATTATTTATTCCCAATCCTTCCGTTAGTAAACAACTCTTTACTCACACTTAACTTCAAAGATAAAACTCAACGATTGAAGTTAGGCTTAAGAACAATGCATTATATAATCTCTGAAGACATATTTTAGCCACACAAAAGGATTAATTGGCATGGGTATGCCATGGGTCCCTTGCTCGCTGCGCCACTGGATTCAAGTTAGCCTGGCTGATGAAGGGTGATACCCTGAAACCAGTCCCAGGATCCTTGTTTCCTGTCCAGGGGGGACCTGGCCTGGCAGTTCACGCTGGACTGTTCCCATGGGGAACAGGGTCAAGACTGATTTGCATATGGTTGGGTCAAAACTGGGGTGACGTGGCGAGTAAAACAACGATGGATTAAACCCAGATCTGTTACTGGGGAGGAGTGTTTGAAAAGTTTCAACACTCCGTCCATCATTTTATTTTGTGTTGTGATGTTACTTTGTGCACCCTAAGTGGCTAGAGTATGCCCAGATGTGGATCCCTTGTTTGCTGCACCACTGAATTCAAGCTAGCCTGACTGACGAAGGTTGATACCCTGAAACCGGTCTCAGGATGCTTGTTTCCTGTCCAGGGAGGCCCTGACCTGGCAGTTCGGGCAGGACTGTCCCCCTGGGGAACAGGGTCAAGACTGATTTGCAAATGGGTAGGTCAAAACTGGGGTGACGTGGCGAGCAAAATAATGATGAATCAAACCCAGATCTGTGACTGGGGATGAGTGTTTGAAAAGCTGCAACACTCCGTCCATCATTTGATTTTGTTTTGTGATGTTGCTTTGTGCACCCTAAGTGGCTAGGGATGCCCAGACGTGGGTCCCTTGCTGGCTGCACCACTACATTCAAGCTAGCCTGGCTGATGAAGGGTGATACCCTGAAACCGGTCCCAGAATGCTTGTTTCCTGTCCAGGGAGGACCTGGCCTGGCAGTTCGGGCTGGAAAGTTCCCATGGGGAACAGGGTGAAGACTGATTTGCATATGGCTGGGTCAAAACTGGGTTGACATGGTGAGCAAAATAGAGATGGATTAAAATCAGATCTGTGACTAGGGGTGAGTGTTTGAAAAGTTTAAAGACTCCGTCCATCATTTCATTTAATTTTATTTTGTTTTGTGATGTTGCTTTGGCAGATTATTACCCCCATAATCGGTTAAGGATAGCACACAGAAAACGAAATGAACCTGTATTCAGTTCCTTTTGAACAGTAGGCCTATTGCTCTGCTCTAATAGAGAGTTCTCCCTCAACACAAAATGTGGATACTGCCAGATTCCAGAAGTTGTTTTTTTTTCATCTTGCCTCTAGCTGCTCGCCGGTGGCAAATTTCTGGACGACAGTTTTTGGTTTGCTATCTCTTATGATAAGGATACCATTATTCCCAAATAACTTGATGGCTCTGCTAGGTTATATGGGGGACATCCCTTCTGCTCCACTGAAATATATGGAGATTGCATACTGTTGGCAAAGAATCATGTAGTTAATGGTTGCTGGGGGAGGTCCATGGGCAATGTTTCATGACAAATTGAAAGTTATGGTTTTCTGTAATGACATGATGGACACTTACGTATCCTTTTTTCTGGAATCTACCAGAGCAAAGGAAGGCTGGGTCTCTTGACAGGCATTTCTGATGAGTTGAGACCCTGCCACTATTTTGTTACACTTCATCTATGTAAAGCACACAGTCACAGTGACTGTGTAATTTGTAATCCCTTAGTATTTTTCGCATAAGAAAACGCTTATACAATATATAGTCCTTCTGTTTGTTTAACAAAAGTAGTAGTGGACCTCTGAGGTTATTTTCTTAGACGTAATTGGTTTCTCCTCAAGTACAAACATATTGGTCTCCATGACCTTGTCATTGAATTTGTCTGCCATATTATTGTGGACTAATGGATTGAGCAGAGAAAATATGTATTGTTCCATTGAGTTGTTTGTTGTAGTGCTTAAAACGATCAAATATAAATTAATAATAAGGCTCCACCTACGTATTCATTGTGTCCATTTGGCCACACAAAATCTGCTCTGAGCATCTCCTCATAATGAATCATTGTTTCAGTGATTTAACAAGTTTGTGTCTACATACCATTTTCAGGTGCAGCAAAATTGTTAGACAGCATCAACTGTAAGGGCAGAGGAGCCTGCGTGCCACCCCTTTACATTCTACTCTTTATGCTCCATCCTCACACCTTCTTTTGTGGTCCTAAATAAGTGGTTGAAATAAAACAGTGAATTATGTGAATTTCCACAAGTATTCCATGTGATATTCCATCTTGTACTCCATGAGATTCACAAAGTAGAATACATCACAAAAGCTGAAGAAAAGTGTTCACTTTAATTTGTTTACAAGCATGTTACGTTTGTCACTTGAGCTTCTACTACACCTGTGTGTGTTGATTGGCTTATCTTCAATCATGAGTAATTGGACTTTACCCTCATTAGTACAAAGGCAAGGCTTTTGGATTTTCTGTGTATTTCTTAGACTCATTCTTTTGGTCAATCATTTTTGTTGGTGGTCTCCAACCAATCTATGATCCTGACATTAGTGGAGCAAAAATGCGACACTTAGTCCCAAAGGAATGAAAAGCATTGTCATGAACTAGCAAGTTATTCTCCCTTTTTTTGTGCACCACGCATTGTATTTTGGGTCCAGTTCAATTGCTGGTATGTTACAGCCATTCTGGTCCTAAATACCTTTATGCAGCATAGGAGTATTTTTGTGGCAGTTTCAGTACAAAACCACTTCTCGCACCTGAAGCTAACTATGAATTTGCTGTGGTTTCACTGTGTGAATTGGTTACACTTTACCATTTTCTCTCAAAGCAATAGTTTGGATACTGTGCTTGTTCCCAAGAAAGATGTTCCACTTATCATCTTTAAAGCTAAATCAGACCCACAGTTACTTGATGGTGCTCAGTTGTGGAGTTATTCAAAAACATATACGCTTCTTATTCTCAAATTAATTTTTACATTAACCTTCCAATGTGTATTGGGAAAAGTCCTTGATTGAATTGGTTGTCACATTTATTAATCATTCTGCAGCCCTTCACCTTTTGTTTGTGTGGGTTTGAATCTGGATTAACCCCATGCCATAATATTCAAAGCAGCCAGAGTGCTTAATCTCAAGATCAGAAGGCTTACTCATTTTAAGCAAAGGCAAATTTGGCTCAATTGTGTAGAAATGTGGAAAAATCCCCAGAATCTTATTGAACAAGCAGCCACTAAATTTGGCAAGATCTGTAGTTATAAAGTGAACTCTTATAAAACTCAACTCGTACTGGCGGGCTGGGCTACCAGTCAAGATCCCTGAGTGGTTACCAGAGCTAGGTATGTGGGGTATTACTATTGCCTTGTTTAATTGCAGCTGATAAAGGCTCTACTAGCTAAGTTGATGTATCCGCCTATTTCCCTAATTGGGCCAATTAACTTAGTTAGTATGAATAGCTTACCTAAAATTCTATATTTCTTCCGGGCATTAGCTAGCTACATTCCTAAATAATATTTCAAACAGCTTGATTATGTAGTAGCTAAACTCATCTGGGAAGGGAAGAAAGAACAAAGGGCAATTAGGTTTCTAAAACTTTCTATAACCAGAGATGGCTGGGCACTTCCCAACGAGCGTCTGTACTAATGGGCAAGTATTGCTAATCATATCAAGCTGCTATACGATCATAGCTCTGCAAACTGGCTTCGCACCATCTCCATGAACAACAATCCTTGCAATGCTAGCTGCAAATTTGACAATGAAAAATTGTTCAAGAAAGTTAGATAGAAAACCAACCAAGCTCTAGCTAAGATCTTTGCGGATATTACAAACTTCTTAAATATTCTAGCAATGTATGCACATACTTTATTACTAGATAACCCTGAACTACCTGACTGCTTTACATCCTCGTACTTTGGCACCTGGTACCAGGTATTTAGCCCATTTGATAGATGGATTTTTCTCTGCATTAAAATTAATTCTTTAAATATCTGCATATTAGAACCTTTTACTTAGCAGCATAACTAGGATTACAGTACCACTGATTCAGACTGACTTTGCACTACTGTTTCTGACAGATATAGATGTTTAATGCAAGATCTAAAGGACAATTTAGGATTATAGGCAGATAAGTGGTCTATAAGTTTAGATGAGTCTGTTACAACTACACTACAAGAGGTGGCTGGTAGCCTTGGCCGTTTTTGCAAAATCATTACATCTACTAGACTGTAAGGCCCAGTCTATTGGACCTTATTTGATTTCTATATAAGGCCTTCTAAACTATGTAGATAGTACAAAACACCTCAGTGCTGCCCACACTGTTCAACTGTGGTGGCTGACAATGTTCACATTTTCGCCATCTGCCATAAACTCAATGCATTTAGTTATATATTTCTTGTGAAAAACATCATGCCACCTGTGACCCTAATTGTTAACATAAATTATTACATATCCTTTATTGCAGACAGCAAATAACAATTCAGTCACAGATTGAAAACAGAAAAACATTAGAACACCTGTGACCCTGTAACCCTAAACTCTGACCTAATCCCCTACACATTCTTCATTTGTGGGTTTTATAATGCTTGGCAAACTAACCATTCTTCCTTCTTGAATGCATCCATATTTGTGGTGAATACAGTTTTAATAACATATTTGCTTTATCGTTGTGAACCTAAGACCTCTGTGTAGTCTGAACTGATCAGTTTTCCTGCGCCCATTGTCATTCTCCAATCAGGTTACAATCTAGTTGAAAACATGAAGTACATGCCAGTGAACCTCTTTGTTAAGATTATAAATTCCTTCATGCTTACTAAACATGAGTTGCCATTTAACTGCAACCCTTTAAAGTTACTTATGCCATTTTGTCCTCGAGTGAACTCTTATTCCGGACAGTAGTAGATCTGGGCCTGCAATATTCTTTTTCTAAGTATAGCTGTGTGCTTCCTATCAGTGTCTGTTGGGGCATTATATAGTCACACTCATATTCCACATTTTCTGTAACATAAATCACTCCCAGGCCCAACATCTTGGCTACATATGTACTCATGCACTCTTGAACCTAGCTGAAAGGACTGTAAATGTGTTCCTTTATAGGTAGACTGTCCTTGTGTCTATGATACCTACATATGTTGGTGATAACGTAGAGGGCCTGGGACAAAAGGTAAGAAAAATGGTTCAACACAGCTTTACAATCTGCACACTTGTAAAGTATTATATTAGAAGCAGGATTAAATTCATCAACAAAGCCACCATTTTCTGCTACTTCCAGCAGGCCAAGGTTCAGAGTCCTCCTCTAATTGTCCAGTAGCTGAAAAAATATTACAACCTTTCACTCCAGAGGTATAATTTCATCCTATTTAAGTGGTTGACCTGGTGGCTTTCCATGATGGCACTTATGTCAACCAAACATTTTTCTCACTATTTGACTTCACTCATCTTCTTTCCAATATTGTATGTAATCCAGAGCTACACAGCAAATCAGCTCAATGAGTAGGACTTCCTTAACGCCCTGGTGAGCAGTAAGAGGTAATTTTCTAGTAAAACTACATTCATACCAATGTTAATGCTCTAATTAAGAAATCAAGACGGTTATCAGGCAGGAACAGGACTATGTGAGTCTCTCATAGGACACAGCAAAAGTCTAAAGTTACCCCCCTTAAATTTTTATTCAAAATATATTTTCATTACAGAAATTAAAAATAGTTAATAGATCAAGTAAATTAACAACAGACTAACTGAAGGCCTGTCTTCCAAAGAAAAACTCAAAAAGGTCTCAGGGCAATCAATACATTTCAAAGCATGGAAGGGTTGGAACAGAAATGTTTCATTTGTTACAACCAATCAATCTATTAGTTCATACAACACCAATTAAAATTCCTACTTCACATAGCATCTTATTGGTCGAATCTATACATAATAAACTCAGGATAAGAACTCATGTTTATGAAATACAAGAGTACAATGGTTTGTTCAGCTGTCAGCAGAACTTGTGTAAGCAGCCGTGACTTTGTTACAGTGAAACATTCTTCCCCCTTCTCTCTGAGAGCTGAAGTTTAGACATTTATAAATAGAGAACTTGGCTGAGCATGTATTGTCATTCAATTTAGAAAGGAAAGACACATGCACTTCTTTTCACTTTAAATAAGTATGACCTTTTCTGCAGCATTTCATGAATGATTGCCAATTCAGCCTGCTGTGGTCTAGTTCTACTAACTGGAGCCTGCTCAACTATTCATTATTTTCTAACAAATTAAAACTAGGACTTAATGCAGAAGTAATCTATTGCCTTCTGCATCAATTGGGGCAGCCTTTGTAGAGGCACAAAGTCAGCCACATCATTGGTAGTTACTCTGTTAGAGCTCAAAGTCCTTGGAAATCTACATTGGGAGAAAATGCCAAGGAGAGCACCAACCAGCACAGGGGCTGTTGTACTTCTCAGGTTCACAGCAGTCTCAGGTTACCTGGGCAAATGATTCACCACAACACATATATATTACTTGTCTAAGCTTGTTAGGGAGACTTTGAGGTACCAACAATGGTGATCCCGACCCTCTCAAATAGGAACTCCAAATATTGGATGTGCAAGTAGAGGTGACCTGGTCTGACTCCCAACTTCCCACCAAACTGCCAAGTCTTGCAGGCCAGACAGAAGTTTACAATGTACTAATGCATGCCAGGCCAATTGAACACAGTAGGTACCGCTCCTTGTTCTTCTTTAGGCCAAGGTATCATCCTAAAGGCCTACTTCAACACTGCACTGCACTTGTAGGACTTTCACTAGCTTCTTGCCAGCCCCATATTTAGGGTCTGAGAGCCTACTGTACAGGAGCCCCTGTTCCCAAAGAACATAAATCACCTGGATGCTTCTCCTTGGAGTAGAACTCTTCCATGCTTCCTCAGACCTAAAACAGTATGACTTTCTGTCTGAGCCTTCCTGAATGGATTCTTTGTTGGCTCAAAAGCAGCGAGTGAATGAGTAATGAGGAACGATAATCCGGCATTTGTGAGGAAGGGAGGGCACTTGGAGGAAAAACTGCAATATGACAGAGTCAAAGCATAGATGTTTGCTGAGTGATTGGGTGAGCGTGTCATCTGTCTCTTTGAAAGGACACGTGAGAGAGGAACAGGAGCCCACGGCCTTCAGATGGGAGAAGAGGCATAGAAGAGTATTTTCCCCAAAATAAAAACCTTTACTTCATCTCAAAGATTCCAACTTTGCAGGTTGTAAGATTTGCCTTGTTTGCTGCATAAATAGGCAGAACTAGTGGGGTCTCGGTCATAAAATGTTTGGGGGTCACTACCATGGTGCCCATCTCATTATCCCCCTCTGTTGGCTGAAGGGGTACTCTTTACTAGTTGGCAGTTGGCCTCACTCCCCTATGCTCCGCCCCTCACTCCACCTACTTCTGTGAATCTTTTCTACTCCTCCCTTTCCTTTGGGGGCCCACCCCTCTCCACCCCCAGCTCTATGCCACCACCTATCCCTAGGCTCCTCCCCCAACTGTGCCCCCCTTCTCTCATCTTTCCATTCTTGCTCCACCCATTCACACTCTGCCTCCTCCCCTCTACTGCACTCCCACAATGCCTGGACCCATCCTCACTCTCTCTGCACAGACACACCAACCACTCTATTATCCACCATCCTAGGCTCCTCCCCCAACTGTGCCCCCGCCTTCTCATTCTTGCTCCACCCATTCACACTCTGCCTCCTCCCCTCTACTGCACTCCCACTCCGCCTGGACCCATCCTCACTCTCTCTGCACAGACACACCAACCACTCTTTAATCCACCATTCAGGCCTCTCTCCTCACACTCTTTCCATCCACCAATCACCATCCAGGTCCATCTTCACCTACACACCAACCAATCACCAGCCAGGCTCACCTCCACACACACACACATTTTACTTACCTCTGCTTCACCGCCATCAGTCATCTGGTGCCGAACCCGGGATTTGAACCCTGGTCATCTGGGTGGAAGGCAGGAACTTACCCACTGGACCACATGGGCTTCCATATCTATATCATTTCCAATCGTCCCTATATCATGGCTATGGTGTATGATGTAGACCAGGGGCCTATATGTAGCTCATAGACGCTCCTGAATCCCTGCGTACTAGCAAGGAGCAATAGCTCAGCGGCAGTGTCATCTGCCTCTGGTGCTGGAAGCTCCCCAGGGCAAGGGTTCGAATCCCGCCACGGCTGGTAAAAAAAAAAATTTTTTTTTTTGTTTTGCCCATTAACTAATATTTCGATTTGATAAAAACCGGGAGCAATTTCAGACACTCGTTTTTGCATGACTGCCCTAAAATGATAAATATTTTCTCTCCTGACTCCCATGCAGCCCCTTCTTCATTAGTAGGTGGAATATGGGTAAAACATTATCTTCAGTTATCAATCTACTCATTTTTTTCTTTGAATTTGGCATTTTGTAGCGCGAATGTGGCCTAGGGGGCATAACTGAGCAGACGTAAGCCTCCCTCCAATAGTAAAAAAGGTTGAGTGGTGGGGATTTTTCATTTTGGTATGAGCAGAGCTGTGAAATCAGGGGGATAGAGCCTGTGCTGCTGGCTAGGCATATTGGCCTAGTGTTAGCTCTCAGTCACGAAATGATGGGTAAAGTTTGGAGCTGGTAAAACTCCCTTTATTAGGTGCAATCAGAAGACAGACATGTTGAAGTTTTCAAGAGGCAGAAAGGGGTAAAGTCCGGCGTGTGCTTCATTGGGCCTGCATCATGCCTGTTGTTGCAGCAGCTGGCCTGGCCTGTCCCTGGGTCTTTAAACAACCCAGCACTAAGTCTTTAGCTAGCAAGCAAGGCCCCCGAACGCCCACGAACGCCCATGTTCTGTATAGAGGAAGACTGCAGACAATTTGGCACCCTTCTAAATGAGGGTGCTGTCCCATGAGCGGCCTTCGAGTGGGAAAAGCTTTAGCGTAAGACAAGTTGTCAAGCTTAGAATTCTGCTGAAAACCATATGTTGGAGGCCAAATCATGGTGGAAGCCTGTGAGTGTCTCAGGCCAAAGTAAGCATGGGAGGACATTATTTGCATAGGACAGCCCCCTTCTAAATCAGATCATCATGCTGCAGTTGCCATGTAGCGTTACTAGAGGGCAGCAGAATGACCATCATAGAAGAGAGAAGTGTTAAATCTGTTTGCTGATGTACCGCTTGTCCATGTTGGTCTTTGCCGGGCCTGTGGAGCGGAGGACTACAATAAGCGAGTGAATGAGTAATGAGGAACGATAATCCGGCATTTGTGAGGAAGGGAGGGCACTTGGAGGAGAAACGGCAATATGACAGAGTCAAAGCATAGATGTTTGCTGAGTGATTGGGTGAGCGTGTCATCTGTCTCTTTGAAAGGACACGTGAGAGAGGAACAGGAGCCCACGGCCTTCAGATGGGAGAAGAGGCATAGAAGAGTATTTTCCCCAAAATAAAAACCTTTACTTCATCTCAAAGATTCCAACTTTGCAGGTTGTAAGATTTGCCTTGTTTGCTGCATAAATAGGCAGAACTAGTGAGGCTCTTCACAGAATATAAGTAGCCCACTCTTTGGGAGTATCCTTAGGCCAGGCATGCCAGGCACGTAATTGGGGATACAAGGCCAAGAAAAACTTTAGGAAGCTTGCTCTAATCATCTGCAGGATAGAAAGACACTGGAGAGAAACTAGAGAGGGAACCAGGCTGCACCAAAAAAGGGCCAGGGTGGCACCTTACACCCTAGCAGGAATATCTGATCCCCATACCTCTACGCCTGGGACACAGTTTGTGACCTTTCAATACCCCCATCTCATTGCCAATCAAATGTTCCCTCTTAGTATCCCACCTTCGGAAGGGCACCAATGAATTTTCTAGCATTTGAACGACCATAAACACCCTTCCTTTTGGCCCTCCATTTGTAATTCTCCAAGTAACCGAGGTGCTTTTGCCACTGTCCAGCCTCCAGTGACCAGTTGGATGCACATTTCTCGGCACCCCATCCACTTATCACTCCGTGCAGCCCCTCTCAGCACACTCAAACTACCCTTCTTTAAATCCGCTATACATGATCTGCCTAACTATAAGCTGTGACCTTACCTCTGTGGATTATATACCCAATCCAAGGAGGACAAATCACTTGTCGAGTACCCCAAACTCTCTGCAGATGCTGCCAATTCATGGACTACTGCCTAGTTTGCATGCCATGATTATTCTCCACGCCACATCCAACCAATTACCGCATGTGCCGTCTCCCTGACTCATTCATCTACTTCCCCAAGCCACCCCCCTTATTTACCAAATTTGTATGTTCTCAGCTGTCATGCCGGGCATCTTGAAAAGGCCAGAGCCCCTTTCACTACTGTCAGTTACATCAGACCTCTTGACATCACCCCGTACACGCCCGGAGGACAGTACCCACACAATGGGGGACACACTTGTCAACATTCCCCTTCCCTTCAGTGTCTAAACATCTGTTTTCAATAAAACTACCCCAAGAGACCTCATAACAGATCCTGCGAGGGTGGGGGGGGGGGGGCAATAAAAACTTGGGGTGCCGTGCCCCCCTCGCCGTGTCTTACCACGTGCTCCTTGCTGTCACCTCTTTCAATACCATAACTACAGTATGTCTGCGTGGTGCCCCCCCTTGCGGTCAGTAATAAAAAGTTCCCCAAGCCTGTTCCCCTAAGTTCCTTCTGTTGCCCCTATGCTTTTCGGGTACACCCCCACCACCATCCCCCCATGAAAAGGGGGGGGGGAAGAAATTATGGGTAGCGCACCCGAAGCCATTCTGTGCCTTCTGGCACCCTCTTTTGTAATGCACCCCAACACCCATATTTTGCTCTGTTCCCCAAAATTTGCCCCCCCCCCCCACAACTCTGTAGTTGGGGGTGGGGTCTCGGTCGTAAAATGTTTGGGGGTCACTACCATGGTGCCCATCTCATTATCCCCCTCTGTTGGCTGAAGGGGTACTCTTTACTAGTTGGCAGTTGGCCTCACTCCCCTATGCTCCGCCCCTGACTCCACCTACTTCTGTGAATCTTTTCTACTCCTCCCTTTCCTTTGGGGGCCCACCCCTCTCCACCCATGCCCCACCCCCAGCTCTATGCCACCACCTATCCCTAGGCTCCTCCCCCAACTGTGCCTCACTCCCCTATGCTCCGCCCCTCACTCCACCTACTTCTGTGAATCTTTTCTACTCCTCCCTTTCCTCTGGGGGCCCACCCCTCTCCAACCATGCCCCACCCCAACTCTATGCCACCACCTATCCCTAGGCTCCTCCCCCAATTGTGCCCCCCTTTTCTCATCTTACCATTCTTGCTCCACCCATTCACACTCTGCCTCCTCCCCTCTACTGCACTCCCACTCCGCCTGGACCCATCCTCACTCTCTCTGCACATACACACCAACCACTCTATTATCCACCATCCTAGGCTCCTCCCCCAACTGTGCCCCCGCCTTCTCATTCTTGCTCCACCCATTCACACTCTGCCTCCTCCCCTCTACTGCACTCCCACTTCGCCTGGACCCATCCTCACTCTCTCTGCACAGACACACCAACCACTCTTTAATCCACCATTCAGGCCTCTCTCCTCACACTCTTTCCATCCACCAATCACCATCCAGGTCCATCTTCACCTACACACCAACCAATCTTTCATCCACCAATCACCAGCCAGCCTCACCTCCACACACACACACATTTTACTTACCGACTTACCTCTGCTTCACCGCCATCAGTCATCTGGTGCCGAACCCGGGATTTGAACCCTGGTCATCTGGGTGGAAGGCAGGAACTTACCCACTGGACCACATGGGCTTCCATATCTATATCATTTCCAATCGTCCCTATATCATGGCTATGGTGTATGATGTAGACCAGGGGCCTATATGTAGCTCATAGACGCTCCTGAATCTCTGAGTACTAACAAGGAGCAATAGCTCAGCGGCAGTGTCATCTGCCTCTGGTGCTAGAAGCTCCCCAGGACAAGGGTTCGAATCCCGCTAAGGCTGGTAAAACATTTTTTTTTTTTTTTTTTTCCCATTAACTAATATTTCGATTTGATAAAATCCAGGAGCAATTTCAGACACTCTTTTTTGCACGACTGCCCTAAAATGATAAATATTTTCTCTCCTGACTCCCATGCAGCCCCCTTCTTCATTAGTAGGTGGAATATGGGTAAAACATTATCTTCAGTTATCAATCTACTCATTTTTTTCTTTGAATTTGGCATTTTGTAGCGCGAATGTGGCCTAGGGGGCATAACTGAGCAGAAGTAAGCCTCCCTCCAATAGTAAAAAAGGTTGAGTGGTGGGGATTTTTCATTTTGGTATGAGCAGAGCTGTGAAATCAGGGGGATAGAGCCTGTGCTGCTGGCTAGGCATATTGGCCTAGTGTTAGCTCTCAGTCACGAAACGATGGGTAAAGTTTGGAGCTGGTAAAACTCCCTTTATTAGGTGCAATCAGAAGACAGACATGTTGAAGTTTTCAAGAGGCAGAAAGGGGTAAAGTCCGGCGTGTGCTTCATTGGGCCTGCATCATGCCTGTTGTTGCAGCAGCTGGCCTGGCCTGGCCCTGGGTCTTTAAACAACCCAGCACTAAGTCTTTAGCTAGCAAGCAAGGCCCCCGAACGCCCACGAACGCCCATGTTCTGTATAGAGGAAGACTGCAGACAATTTGGCACCCTTCTAAATGAGGGTGCTGTCCCATGAGCGGCCTTCGAGTGGGAAAAGCTTTAGCGTAAGACAAGTTGTCAAGCTTAGAATTCTGCTGAAAACCATATGTTGGAGGCCAAATCATGGTGGAAGCCTGTGAGTGTCTCAGGCCAAAGTAAGCATGGGAGGACATTATTTGCATAGGACAGCCCCCTTCTAAATCAGATCATCATGCTGCAGTTGCCATGTAGCGTTACTAGAGGGCAGCAGAATGACCATCATAGAAGAGAGAAGTGTTAAATCTGTTTGCTGACGTACCGCTTGTCCATGTTGGTCTTTGCCGGGCCTGTGGAGCGGAGGACTACAATAAGCGAGTGAATGAGTAATGAGGAACGATAATCCGGCATTCTGTGAGGAAGGGAGGGCACTTGGAGGAAAAACGGCAATATGACAGAGTCAAAGCATAGATGTTTGCTGAGTGATTGGGTGAGCGTGTCATCTGTCTCTTTGAAAGGACACCTGAGAGAGGAACAGGAGCCCACGGCCTTCAGATGGGAGAAGAGGCATAGAAGAGTATTTTCCCCAAAATAAAAACCTTTACTTCATCTCAAAGATTCCAACTTTGCAGGTTGTAAGATTTGCCTTGTTTGCTGCATAAATAGGCAGAACTAGTGAGGCTCTTCACAGAATATAAGTAGCACACTCTTTGGGAGTATCCTTAGGCCAGGCATGCCAGGCACGTAATTGGGGATACAAGGCCAAGAAAAACTTTAGGAAGCTTGCTCTAATCATCTGCAGGATAGAAAGACACTGGAGAGAAACTAGAGAGGGAACCAGGCTGCACCAAAAAAGGGCCAGGGTGGCACCTTACACCCTAGCAGGAATATCTGATCCCCATACCTCTACGCCTGGGACACAGTTTGTGACCTTTCAATACCCCCATCTCATTGCCAATCAAATGTTCCCTCTTAGTATCCCACCTTCGGAAGGGCACCAATGAATTTTCTAGCATTTGAACGACCATAAACACCCTTCCTTTTGGCCCTCCATTTGTAATTCTCCAAGTAACCCAGGTGCTTTTGCCACTGTCCAGCCTCCAGTGACCAGTTGGATGCACATTTCTCGGCACCCCATCCACTTATCACTCCGTGCAGCCCCTCCCAGCACACTCAAACTACCCTTCTTTAAATCCGCTATACATGATCTGCCTAACTATAAGCTGTGACCTTCCCTCTGTGGATTATATACCCAATCCAAGGAGGACAAATCACTTGTCGAGTACCCCAAACTCTCTGCAGATGCTGCCAATTCATGGACTACTGCCTAGTTTGCATGCCATGATTATTCTCCACGCCACATCCAACCAATTACCGCATGTGCCGTCTCCCTGACTCATTCATCTACTTCCCCAAGCCACCCCCCTTATTTACCAAATTTGTATGTTCTCAGCTGTCATGGCGGGCATCTTGAAAAGGCCAGAGCCCCTTTCACTACTGTCAGTTACATCAGACCTCTTGACATCACCCCCTGACACCCCCGGAGGACAGTACCCACACAATGGGGGGCACACTTGTCAACATTCCCCTTCCCTTCAGTGTCTAAACATCTGTTTTCAATAAAACTACCCCAAGAGACCTCATAACAGATCCTGTGAGGGGGGGGGGGGGGGGGGGGGGCAATAAAAACTTGGGGTGCCGTGCCCCCCTCGCCGTGTCTTACCACGTGCTCCTTGCTGTCACCTCTTTCAATACCATAACTACAGTATGTCTCTGTGGTGCCCCCCCTTGCGGTCGGTAATAAAATGTTCCCCAAGCCTGTTCCCCTAAGTTCCTTCTGTTGCCCCTATGCTTTTCGGGTACACCCCCACCACCACCCCCCCCCATGAAAAGGGGGGGGGAAAGAAATTATGGGTAGCGCACCCGAAGCCATTCTGTGCCTTCTGGCACCCTCTTTTGTAATGCACCCCAACACCCATATTTTGCTCTGTTCCCCAAAATTTGCCCCCCCCCCCCACAACTCTGTAGTTGGTGGTGGGTATGGGGTCTCGGTCATAAAATGTTTGGGGGTCACTACCATGGTGCCCATCTCATCATCCACCTCTGTTGGCTGAAGGGGTACTCTTTACTAGTTGGCAGTTGGCCTCACTCCCCTATGCTCCGCCCCTGACTCCACCTACTTCTGTGAATCTTTTCTACTCCTCCCTTTGGGGGCCCACCCCTCTCCACCCATGCCCCACCCCCAGCTCTATGCCACCACCTATCCCTAGGCTCCTCCCCCAACTGTGCCTCACTCCCCTATGCTCCGCCCCTCACTCCACCTACTTCTGTGAATCTTTTCTACTCCTCCCTTTCCTCTGGGGGCCCACCCCTCTCCAACCATGCCCCACCCCAGCTCTATGCCACCACCTATCCCTAGGCTCCTCCCCCAATTGTGCCCCCCTTCTCTCATCTTACCATTCTTGCTCCACCCATTCACACTCTGCCTCCTCCCCTCTACTGCACTCCCACTCCGCCTGGACCCATCCTCACTCTCTCTGCACATACACACCAACCACTCTATTATCCACCATCCTAGGCTCCTCCCCCAACTGTGCCCCCGCCTTCTCATTCTTGCTCCACCCATTCACACTCTGCCTCCTCCCCTCTACTGCACTCCCACTTCGCCTGGACCCATCCTCACTCTCTCTGCACAGACACACCAACCACTCTTTAATCCACCATTCAGGCCTCTCTCCTCACACTCTTTCCATCCACCAATCACCATCCAGGTCCATCTTCACCTACACACCAACCAATCTTTCATCCACCAATCACCAGCCAGCCTCACCTCCACACACACACACATTTTACTTACCGACTTACCTCTGCTTCACCGCCATCAGTCATCTGGTGCCGAACCCGGGATTTGAACCCTGGTCATCTGGGTGGAAGGCAGGAACTTACCCACTGGACCACATGGGCTTCCATATCTATATCATTTCCAATCGTCCCTATATCATGGCTATGGTGTATGATGTAGACCAGGGGCCTATATGTAGCTCATAGACGCTCCTGAATCCCTGAGTACTAGCAAGGGGCAATAGCTCAGCGGCAGTGTCATCTGCCTCTGGTGCTGGAAGCTCCCCAGGACAAGGGTTCGAATCCCGCCACAGCTGGTAAAAAAAAAATTTTTTTATTTTTTTTTGCCCATTAACTAATATTTCGATTTGATAAAAACCGGGAGCAATTTCAGACACTCGTTTTTGCATGACTGCCCTAAAATGATAAATATTTTCTCTCCTGACTCCCATGCAGCCCCCTTCTTCATTAGTAGGTGGAATATGGGTAAAACATTATCTTCAGTTATCAATCTACTCATTTTTTTCTTTGAATTTGGCATTTTGTAGCGCGAATGTGGCCTAGGGGGCATAACTGAGCAGAAGTAAGCCTCCCTCCAATAGTAAAAAAGGTTGAGTGGTGGGGATTTTTCATTTTGGTATGAGCAGAGCTGTGAAATCAGGGGGATAGAGCCTGTGCTGCTGGCTAGGCATATTGGCCTAGTGTTAGCTCTCAGTCACGAAATGATGGGTAAAGTTTGGAGCTGGTAAAACTCCCTTTATTAGGTGCAATCAGAAGACAGACATGTTGAAGTTTTCAAGAGGCAGAAAGGGGTAAAGTCCGGCGTGTGCTTCATTGGGCCTGCATCATGCCTGTTGTTGCAGCAGCTGGCCTGGCCTGTCCCTGGGTCTTTAAACAACCCAGCACTAAGTCTTTAGCTAGCAAGCAAGGCCCCCGAACGCCCACGAACGCCCATGTTCTGTATAGAGGAAGACTGCAGACAATTTGGCACCCTTCTAAATGAGGGTGCTGTCCCATGAGCGGCCTTCGAGTGGGAAAAGCTTTAGCGTAAGACAAGTTGTCAAGCTTAGAATTCTGCTGAAAACCATATGTTGGAGGCCAAATCATGGTGGAAGCCTGTGAGTGTCTCAGGCCAAAGTAAGCATGGGAGGACATTATTTGCATAGGACAGCCCCCTTCTAAATCAGATCATCATGCTGCAGTTGCCATGTAGCGTTACTAGAGGGCAGCAGAATGACCATCATAGAAGAGAGAAGTGTTAAATCTGTTTGCTGACGTACCGCTTGTCCATGTTGGTCTTTGCCGGGCCTGTGGAGCGGAGGACTACAATAAGCGAGTGAATGAGTAATGAGGAACGATAATCCGGCATTTGTGAGGAAGGGAGGGCACTTGGAGGAGAAACGGCAATATGACAGAGTCAAAGCATAGATGTTTGCTGAGTGATTGGGTGAGCGTGTCATCTGTCTCTTTGAAAGGACACGTGAGAGAGGAACAGGAGCCCACGGCCTTCAGATGGGAGAAGAGGCATAGAAGAGTATTTTCCCCAAAATAAAAACCTTTACTTCATCTCAAAGATTCCAACTTTGCAGGTTGTAAGATTTGCCTTGTTTGCTGCATAAATAGGCAGAACTAGTGAGGCTCTTCACAGAATATAAGTAGCACACTCTTTGGGAGTATCCTTAGGCCAGGCATGCCAGGCACGTAATTGGGGATACAAGGCCAAGAAAAACTTTAGGAAGCTTGCTCTAATCATCTGCAGGATAGAAAGACACTGGAGAGAAACTAGAGAGGGAACCAGGCTGCACCAAAAAAGGGCCAGGGTGGCACCTTACACCCTAGCAGGAATATCTGATCCCCATACCTCTACGCCTGGGACACAGTTTGTGACCTTTCAATACCCCCATCTCATTGCCAATCAAATGTTCCCTCTTAGTATCCCACCTTCGGAAGGGCACCAGTGAATTTTCTAGCATTTGAACGACCATAAACACCCTTCCTTTTGGCCCTCCATTTGTAATTCTCCAAGTAACCGAGGTGCTTTTGCCACTGTCCAGCCTCCAGTGACCAGTTGGATGCACATTTCTCGGCACCCCATCCACTTATCACTCCGTGCAGCCCCTCTCAGCACACTCAAACTACCCTTCTTTAAATCCGCTATACATGATCTGCCTAACTATAAGCTGTGACCTTCCCTCTGTGGATTATATACCCAATCCAAGGAGGACAAATCACTTGTCGAGTACCCCAAACTCTCTGCAGATGCTGCCAATTCATGGACTACTGCCTAGTTTGCATGCCATGATTATTCTCCACGCCACATCCAACCAATTACCGCATGTGCCGTCTCCCTGACTCATTCATCTACTTCCCCAAGCCACCCCCCTTATTTACCAAATTTGTATGTTCTCAGCTGTCATGCCGGGCATCTTGAAAAGGCCAGAGCCCCTTTCACTACTGTCAGTTACATCAGACCTCTTGACATCACCCCGTACACCCCCGGAGGACAGTACCCACACAATGGGGGGGACACTTGTCAACATTCCCCTTCCCTTCAGTGTCTAAACATCTGTTTTCAATAAAACTACCCCAAGAGACCTCATAACAGATCCTGCGAGGGTGGGGGGGGGGGCAATAAAAACTTGGGGTGCCGTGCCCCCCTCGCCGTGTCTTACCACGTGCTCCTTGCTGTCACCTCTTTAAATACCATAACTACAGTATGTCTGCGTGGTGCCCCCCCTTGCGGTCAGTAATAAAAAGTTCCCCAAGCCTGTTCCCCTAAGTTCCTTCTGTTGCCCCTATGCTTTTCGGGTACACCCCCACCACCACCCCCCCATGAAAAGGGGGGGGGGAAGAAATTATGGGTAGCGCACCCGAAGCCATTCTGTGCCTTCTGGCACCCTCTTTTGTAATGCACCCCAACACCCATATTTTGCTCTGTTCCCCAAAATTTGCCCCCCCCCCCCCACAACTCTGTAGTTGGGGGTGGGGTCTCGGTCATAAAATGTTTGGGGGTCACTACCATGGTGCCCATCTCATTATCCCCCTCTGTTGGCTGAAGGGGTACTCTTTACTAGTTGGCAGTTGGCCTCACTCCCCTATGCTCCGCCCCTGACTCCACCTACTTCTGTGAATCTTTTCTACTCCTCCCTTTCCTTTGGGGACCCACCCCTCTCCACCCCCAGCTCTATGCCACCACCTATCCCTAGGCTCCTCCCCCAACTGTGCCTCACTCCCCTATGCTCCGCCCCTCACTCCACCTACTTCTGTGAATCTTTTCTACTCCTCCCTTTCCTTTGGGGGCCCACCCCTCTCCACCCCCAGCTCTATGCAACCACCTATCCCTAGGCTCCTCCCCCAACTGTGCCTCACTCCCCTATGCTCCGCCCCTCACTCCACCTACTTCTGTGAATCTTTTCTACTCCTCCCTTTCCTTTGGGGGCCCACCCCTGCCCCACCCCCATGCCACCACCTATCCCTAGGCTCCTCCCCCAACTGTGCCTCACTCCCCTATGCTCCGCCCCTCACTCCACCTACTTCTGTGAATCTTTTCTACTCCTCCCTTTCCTTTGGGGGCCCACCCCTCTCCATGCCACCACCTATCCCTAGGCTCCTCCCCCAACTGTGCCCCCCTTCTCTCATCTTTCCATTCTTGCTCCACCCATTCACACTCTGCCTCCTCCCCTCTACTGCACTCCCACTCCGCCTGGACCCATCCTCACTCTCTCTGCACAGACACACCAACCACTCTTTAATCCACCATTCAGGCCTCTCTCCTCACACTCTTTCCATCCACCAATCACCATCCAGGTCCATCTTTACCTACACACCAACCAATCTTTCATCCACCAATCACCAGCCAGGCTCACCTCCACACACACACACACACATTTTACTTACCGACTTACCTCTGCTTCACCGCCATCAGTCATCTGGTGATGAACCCGGGATTTGAACCCTGGTCATCTGGGTGGAAGGCAGGAACTTACCCACTGGACCACATGGGCTTCCATATCTATATCATTTCCAATCGTCCCTATATCATGGCTATGGTGTATGATGTAGACCAGGGGCCTATATGTAGCTCATAGACGCTCCTGAATCCCTGAGTACAAGCAAGGGGCAATAGCTCAGCGGCAGTGTCATCTGCCTCTGGTGCTGGAAGCTCCCCAGGACAAGGGTTCGAATCCCGCCACAGCTGGTAAAAAAAAAAATTTTTTTTTTTTTTTTGCCCATTAACTAATATTTCGATTTGATAAAAACCGGGAGCAATTTCAGACACTCGTTTTTGCATGACTGCCCTAAAATGATAAATATTTTCTCTCCTGACTCCCATGCAGCCCCCTTCTTCATTAGTAGGTGGAATATGGGTAAAACATTATCTTCAGTTATCAATCTACTCATTTTTTTCTTTGAATTTGGCATTTTGTAGCGCGAATGTGGCCTAGGGGGCATAACTGAGCAGAAGTAAGCCTCCCTCCAATAGTAAAAAAGGTTGAGTGGTGGGGATTTTTCATTTTGGTATGAGCAGAGCTGTGAAATCAGGGGGATAGAGCCTGTGCTGCTGGCTAGGCATATTGGCCTAGTGTTAGCTCTCAGTCACGAAATGATGGGTAAAGTTTGGAGCTGGTAAAACTCCCTTTATTAGGTGCAATCAGAAGACAGACATGTTGAAGTTTTCAAGAGGCAGAAAGGGGTAAAGTCCGGCGTGTGCTTCATTGGGCCTGCATCATGCCTGTTGTTGCAGCAGCTGGCCTGGCCTGTCCCTGGGTCTTTAAACAACCCAGCACTAAGTCTTTAGCTAGCAAGCAAGGCCCCCGAACGCCCACGAACGCCCATGTTCTGTATAGAGGAAGACTGCAGACAATTTGGCACCCTTCTAAATGAGGGTGCTGTCCCATGAGCGGCCTTCGAGTGGGAAAAGCTTTAGCGTAAGACAAGTTGTCAAGCTTAGAATTCTGCTGAAAACCATATGTTGGAGGCCAAATCATGGTGGAAGCCTGTGAGTGTCTCAGGCCAAAGTAAGCATGGGAGGACATTATTTGCATAGGACAGCCCCCTTCTAAATCAGATCATCATGCTGCAGTTGCCATGTAGCGTTACTAGAGGGCAGCAGAATGACCATCATAGAAGAGAGAAGTGTTAAATCTGTTTGCTGACGTACCGCTTGTCCATGTTGGTCTTTGCCGGGCCTGTGGAGCGGAGGACTACAATAAGCGAGTGAATGAGTAATGAGGAACGATAATCCGGCATTTGTGAGGAAGGGAGGGCACTTGGAGGAGAAACGGCAATATGACAGAGTCAAAGCATAGATGTTTGCTGAGTGATTGGGTGAGCGTGTCATCTGTCTCTTTGAAAGGACACGTGAGAGAGGAACAGGAGCCCACGGCCTTCAGATGGGAGAAGAGGCATAGAAGAGTATTTTCCCCAAAATAAAAACCTTTACTTCATCTCAAAGATTCCAACTTTGCAGGTTGTAAGATTTGCCTTGTTTGCTGCATAAATAGGCAGAACTAGTGAGGCTCTTCACAGAATATAAGTAGCACACTCTTTGGGAGTATCCTTAGGCCAGGCATGCCAGGCACGTAATTGGGGATACAAGGCCAAGAAAAACTTTAGGAAGCTTGCTCTAATCATCTGCAGGATAGAAAGACACTGGAGAGAAACTAGAGAGGGAACCAGGCTGCACCAAAAAAGGGCCAGGGTGGCACCTTACACCCTAGCAGGAATATCTGATCCCCATACCTCTACGCCTGGGACACAGTTTGTGACCTTTCAATACCCCCATCTCATTGCCAATCAAATGTTCCCTCTTAGTATCCCACCTTCGGAAGGGCACCAATGAATTTTCTAGCATTTGAACGACCATAAACACCCTTCCTTTTGGCCCTCCATTTGTAATTCTCCAAGTAACCGAGGTGCTTTTGCCACTGTCCAGCCTCCAGTGACCAGTTGGATGCACATTTCTCGGCACCCCATCCACTTATCACTCCGTGCAGCCCCTCTCAGCACACTCAAACTACCCTTCTTTAAATCCGCTATACATGATCTGCCTAACTATAAGCTGTGACCTTCCCTCTGTGGATTATATACCCAATCCAAGGAGGACAAATCACTTGTCGAGTACCCCAAACTCTCTGCAGATGCTGCCAATTCATGGACTACTGCCTAGTTTGCATGCCATGATTATTCTCCACGCCACATCCAACCAATTACCGCATGTGCCGTCTCCCTGACTCATTCATCTACTTCCCCAAGCCACCCCCCTTATTTACCAAATTTGTATGTTCTCAGCTGTCATGCCGGGCATCTTGAAAAGGCCAGAGCCCCTTTCACTACTGTCAGTTACATCAGACCTCTTGACATCACCCCGTACACCCCCGGAGGACAGTACCCACACAATGGGGGGGACACTTGTCAACATTCCCCTTCCCTTCAGTGTCTAAACATCTGTTTTCAATAAAACTACCCCAAGAGACCTCATAACAGATCCTGCGAGGGTGGGGGGGGGGGCAATAAAAACTTGGGGTGCCGTGCCCCCCTCGCCGTGTCTTACCACGTGCTCCTTGCTGTCACCTCTTTAAATACCATAACTACAGTATGTCTGCGTGGTGCCCCCCCTTGCGGTCAGTAATAAAAAGTTCCCCAAGCCTGTTCCCCTAAGTTCCTTCTGTTGCCCCTATGCTTTTCGGGTACACCCCCACCACCACCCCCCCATGAAAAGGGGGGGGGGAAGAAATTATGGGTAGCGCACCCGAAGCCATTCTGTGCCTTCTGGCACCCTCTTTTGTAATGCACCCCAACACCCATATTTTGCTCTG
This sequence comes from Pleurodeles waltl, assembly GCF_031143425.1. NCBI lineage: Eukaryota > Metazoa > Chordata > Amphibia > Caudata > Salamandridae > Pleurodeles > Pleurodeles waltl. The sequence goes on from NC_090437.1 coordinate 659,336,424, forward strand.
TTCCCCAAAATTTCCCCCCCCCCCCCCACAACTCTGTAGTTGGGGGTGGGGTCTCGGTCATAAAATGTTTGGGGGTCACTACCATGGTGCCCATCTCATTATCCCCCTCTGTTGGCTGAAGGGGTACTCTTTACTAGTTGGCAGTTGGCCTCACTCCCCTATGCTCCGCCCCTCACTCCACCTACTTCTGTGAATCTTTTCTACTCCTCCCTTTCGGGGCCCACCCCTGCCCCACCCCCATGCCACCACCTATCCCTAGGCTCCTCCCCCAACTGTGCCTCACTCCCCTATGCTCCGCCCCTCACTCCACCTACTTCTGTGAATCTTTTCTACTCCTCCCTTTCCTTTGGGGGCCCACCCCTCTCCACCCCCAGCTCTATGCCACCACCTATCCCTAGGCTCCTCCCCCAACTGTGCCTCACTCCCCTATGCTCCGCCCCTGACTCCACCTACTTCTGTGAATCTTTTCTACTCCTCCCTTTCCTTTGGGGACCCACCCCTCTCCACCCCCAGCTCTATGCCACCACCTATCCCTAGGCTCCTCCCCCAACTGTGCCTCACTCCCCTATGCTCCGCCCCTCACTCCACCTACTTCTGTGAATCTTTTCTACTCCTCCCTTTCCTTTGGGGGCCCACCCCTGCCCCACCCCCATGCCACCACCTATCCCTAGGCTCCTCCCCCAACTGTGCCTCACTCCCCTATGCTCCGCCCCTCACTCCACCTACTTCTGTGAATCTTTTCTACTCCTCCCTTTCCTTTGGGGGCCCACCCCTCTCCACCCCCAGCTCTATGCCACCACCTATCCCTAGGCTCCTCCCCCAACTGTGCCTCACTCCCCTATGCTCCGCCCCTCACTCCACCTACTTCTGTGAATCTTTTCTACTCCTCCCTTTCCTTTGGGGGCCCACCCCCATGCCACCACCTATCCCTAGGCTCCTCCCCCAACTGTGCCTCACTCCCCTATGCTCCGCCCCTCACTCCACCTACTTCTGTGAATCTTTTCTACTCCTCCCTTTCCTTTGGGGGCCCACCCCTCTCCATGCCACCACCTATCCCTAGGCTCCTCCCCCAACTGTGCCCCCCTTCTCTCATCTTTCCATTCTTGCTCCACCCATTCACACTCTGCCTCCTCCCCTCTACTGCACTCCCACTCCGCCTGGACCCATCCTCACTCTCTCTGCACAGACACACCAACCACTCTTTAATCCACCATTCAGGCCTCTCTTCTCACACTCTTTCCATCCACCAATCACCATCCAGGTCCATCTTTACCTACACACCAACCAATCTTTCATCCACCAATCACCAGCCAGGCTCACCTCCACACACACACACACACATTTTACTTACCGACTTACCTCTGCTTCACCGCCATCAGTCATCTGGTGCCGAACCCGGGATTTGAACCCTGGTCATCTGGGTGGAAGGCAGGAACTTACCCACTGGACCACATGGGCTTCCATATCTATATCATTTCCAATCGTCCCTATATCATGGCTACGGTGTATGATGTAGACCAGGGGCCTATATGTAGCTCATAGACGCTCCTGAATCCCTGAGTACTAGCAAGGGGCAATAGCTCAGCGGCAGTGTCATCTGCCTCTGGTGCTGGAAGCTCCCCAGGACAAGGGTTCGAATCCCGCCACAGCTGGTAAAAAAAAAAAATTTTTTTTTTTTTTTGCCCATTAACTAATATTTCGATTTGATAAAAACCGGGAGCAATTTCAGACACTCGTTTTTGCATGACTGCCCTAAAATGATAAATATTTTCTCTCCTGACTCCCATGCAGCCCCCTTCTTCATTAGTAGGTGGAATATGGGTAAAACATTATCTTCAGTTATCAATCTACTCATTTTTTTCTTTGAATTTGGCATTTTGTAGCGCGAATGTGGCCTAGGGGGCATAACTGAGCAGAAGTAAGCCTCCCTCCAATAGTAAAAAAGGTTGAGTGGTGGGGATTTTTCATTTTGGTATGAGCAGAGCTGTGAAATCAGGGGGATAGAGCCTGTGCTGCTGGCTAGGCATATTGGCCTAGTGTTAGCTCTCAGTCACGAAATGATGGGTAAAGTTTGGAGCTGGTAAAACTCCCTTTATTAGGTGCAATCAGAAGACAGACATGTTGAAGTTTTCAAGAGGCAGAAAGGGGTAAAGTCCGGCGTGTGCTTCATTGGGCCTGCATCATGCCTGTTGTTGCAGCAGCTGGCCTGGCCTGTCCCTGGGTCTTTAAACAACCCAGCACTAAGTCTTTAGCTAGCAAGCAAGGCCCCCGAACGCCCACGAACGCCCATGTTCTGTATAGAGGAAGACTGCAGACAATTTGGCACCCTTCTAAATGAGGGTGCTGTCCCATGAGCGGCCTTCGAGTGGGAAAAGCTTTAGCGTAAGACAAGTTGTCAAGCTTAGAATTCTGCTGAAAACCATATGTTGGAGGCCAAATCATGGTGGAAGCCTGTGAGTGTCTCAGGCCAAAGTAAGCATGGGAGGACATTATTTGCATAGGACAGCCCCCTTCTAAATCAGATCATCATGCTGCAGTTGCCATGTAGCGTTACTAGAGGGCAGCAGAATGACCATCATAGAAGAGAGAAGTGTTAAATCTGTTTGCTGACGTACCGCTTGTCCATGTTGGTCTTTGCCGGGCCTGTGGAGCGGAGGACTACAATAAGCGAGTGAATGAGTAATGAGGAACGATAATCCGGCATTTGTGAGGAAGGGAGGGCACTTGGAGGAGAAACGGCAATATGACAGAGTCAAAGCATAGATGTTTGCTGAGTGATTGGGTGAGCGTGTCATCTGTCTCTTTGAAAGGACACGTGAGAGAGGAACAGGAGCCCACGGCCTTCAGATGGGAGAAGAGGCATAGAAGAGTATTTTCCCCAAAATAAAAACCTTTACTTCATCTCAAAGATTCCAACTTTGCAGGTTGTAAGATTTGCCTTGTTTGCTGCATAAATAGGCAGAACTAGTGAGGCTCTTCACAGAATATAAGTAGCACACTCTTTGGGAGTATCCTTAGGCCAGGCATGCCAGGCACGTAATTGGGGATACAAGGCCAAGAAAAACTTTAGGAAGCTTGCTCTAATCATCTGCAGGATAGAAAGACACTGGAGAGAAACTAGAGAGGGAACCAGGCTGCACCAAAAAAGGGCCAGGGTGGCACCTTACACCCTAGCAGGAATATCTGATCCCCATACCTCTACGCCTGGGACACAGTTTGTGACCTTTCAATACCCCCATCTCATTGCCAATCAAATGTTCCCTCTTAGTATCCCACCTTCGGAAGGGCACCAGTGAATTTTCTAGCATTTGAACGACCATAAACACCCTTCCTTTTGGCCCTCCATTTGTAATTCTCCAAGTAACCGAGGTGCTTTTGCCACTGTCCAGCCTCCAGTGACCAGTTGGATGCACATTTCTCGGCACCCCATCCACTTATCACTCCGTGCAGCCCCTCTCAGCACACTCAAACTACCCTTCTTTAAATCCGCTATACATGATCTGCCTAACTATAAGCTGTGACCTTCCCTCTGTGGATTATATACCCAATCCAAGGAGGACAAATCACTTGTCGAGTACCCCAAACTCTCTGCAGATGCTGCCAATTCATGGACTACTGCCTAGTTTGCATGCCATGATTATTCTCCACGCCACATCCAACCAATTACCGCATGTGCCGTCTCCCTGACTCATTCATCTACTTCCCCAAGCCACCCCCCTTATTTACCAAATTTGTATGTTCTCAGCTGTCATGCCGGGCATCTTGAAAAGGCCAGAGCCCCTTTCACTACTGTCAGTTACATCAGACCTCTTGACATCACCCCGTACACCCCCGGAGGACAGTACCCACACAATGGGGGGGACACTTGTCAACATTCCCCTTCCCTTCAGTGTCTAAACATCTGTTTTCAATAAAACTACCCCAAGAGACCTCATAACAGATCCTGCGAGGGTGGGGGGGGGGGCAATAAAAACTTGGGGTGCCGTGCCCCCCTCGCCGTGTCTTACCACGTGCTCCTTGCTGTCACCTCTTTAAATACCATAACTACAGTATGTCTGCGTGGTGCCCCCCCTTGCGGTCAGTAATAAAAAGTTCCCCAAGCCTGTTCCCCTAAGTTCCTTCTGTTGCCCCTATGCTTTTCGGGTACACCCCCACCACCACCCCCCCATGAAAAGGGGGGGGGGAAGAAATTATGGGTAGCGCACCCGAAGCCATTCTGTGCCTTCTGGCACCCTCTTTTGTAATGCACCCCAACACCCATATTTTGCTCTGTTCCCCAAAATTCCCCCCCCCCCCCCCCCACAACTCTGTAGTTGGGGGTGGGGTCTCGGTCATAAAATGTTTGGGGGTCACTACCATGGTGCCCATCTCATTATCCCCCTCTGTTGGCTGAAGGGGTACTCTTTACTAGTTGGCAGTTGGCCTCACTCCCCTATGCTCCGCCCCTCACTCCACCTACTTCTGTGAATCTTTTCTACTCCTCCCTTTCCTTTGGGGGCCCACCCCTGCCCCACCCCCATGCCACCACCTATCCCTAGGCTCCTCCCCCAACTGTGCCTCACTCCCCTATGCTCCGCCCCTCACTCCACCTACTTCTGTGAATCTTTTCTACTCCTCCCTTTCCTTTGGGGGCCCACCCCTCTCCACCCCCAGCTCTATGCCACCACCTATCCCTAGGCTCCTCCCCCAACTGTGCCTCACTCCCCTATGCTCCGCCCCTGACTCCACCTACTTCTGTGAATCTTTTCTACTCCTCCCTTTCCTTTGGGGACCCACCCCTCTCCACCCCCAGCTCTATGCCACCACCTATCCCTAGGCTCCTCCCCCAACTGTGCCTCACTCCCCTATGCTCCGCCCCTCACTCCACCTACTTCTGTGAATCTTTTCTACTCCTCCCTTTCCTTTGGGGGCCCACCCCTGCCCCACCCCCATGCCACCACCTATCCCTAGGCTCCTCCCCCAACTGTGCCTCACTCCCCTATGCTCCGCCCCTCACTCCACCTACTTCTGTGAATCTTTTCTACTCCTCCCTTTCCTTTGGGGGCCCACCCCTCTCCACCCCCAGCTCTATGCCACCACCTATCCCTAGGCTCCTCCCCCAACTGTGCCTCACTCCCCTATGCTCCGCCCCTCACTCCACCTACTTCTGTGAATCTTTTCTACTCCTCCCTTTCCTTTGGGGGCCCACCCCCATGCCACCACCTATCCCTAGGCTCCTCCCCCAACTGTGCCTCACTCCCCTATGCTCCGCCCCTCACTCCACCTACTTCTGTGAATCTTTTCTACTCCTCCCTTTCCTTTGGGGGCCCACCCCTCTCCATGCCACCACCTATCCCTAGGCTCCTCCCCCAACTGTGCCCCCCTTCTCTCATCTTTCCATTCTTGCTCCACCCATTCACACTCTGCCTCCTCCCCTCTACTGCACTCCCACTCCGCCTGGACCCATCCTCACTCTCTCTGCACAGACACACCAACCACTCTTTAATCCACCATTCAGGCCTCTCTTCTCACACTCTTTCCATCCACCAATCACCATCCAGGTCCATCTTTACCTACACACCAACCAATCTTTCATCCACCAATCACCAGCCAGGCTCACCTCCACACACACACACACACACATTTTACTTACCGACTTACCTCTGCTTCACCGCCATCAGTCATCTGGTGCCGAACCCGGGATTTGAACCCTGGTCATCTGGGTGGAAGGCAGGAACTTACCCACTGGACCACATGGGCTTCCATATCTATATCATTTCCAATCGTCCCTATATCATGGCTACGGTGTATGATGTAGACCAGGGGCCTATATGTAGCTCATAGACGCTCCTGAATCCCTGAGTACTAGCAAGGGGCAATAGCTCAGCGGCAGTGTCATCTGCCTCTGGTGCTGGAAGCTCCCCAGGACAAGGGTTCGAATCCCGCCACAGCTGGTAAAAAAAAAAAATTTTTTTTTTTTTTTGCCCATTAACTAATATTTCGATTTGATAAAAACCGGGAGCAATTTCAGACACTCGTTTTTGCATGACTGCCCTAAAATGATAAATATTTTCTCTCCTGACTCCCATGCAGCCCCCTTCTTCATTAGTAGGTGGAATATGGGTAAAACATTATCTTCAGTTATCAATCTACTCATTTTTTTCTTTGAATTTGGCATTTTGTAGCGCGAATGTGGCCTAGGGGGCATAACTGAGCAGAAGTAAGCCTCCCTCCAATAGTAAAAAAGGTTGAGTGGTGGGGATTTTTCATTTTGGTATGAGCAGAGCTGTGAAATCAGGGGGATAGAGCCTGTGCTGCTGGCTAGGCATATTGGCCTAGTGTTAGCTCTCAGTCACGAAATGATGGGTAAAGTTTGGAGCTGGTAAAACTCCCTTTATTAGGTGCAATCAGAAGACAGACATGTTGAAGTTTTCAAGAGGCAGAAAGGGGTAAAGTCCGGCGTGTGCTTCATTGGGCCTGCATCATGCCTGTTGTTGCAGCAGCTGGCCTGGCCTGTCCCTGGGTCTTTAAACAACCCAGCACTAAGTCTTTAGCTAGCAAGCAAGGCCCCCGAACGCCCACGAACGCCCATGTTCTGTATAGAGGAAGACTGCAGACAATTTGGCACCCTTCTAAATGAGGGTGCTGTCCCATGAGCGGCCTTCGAGTGGGAAAAGCTTTAGCGTAAGACAAGTTGTCAAGCTTAGAATTCTGCTGAAAACCATATGTTGGAGGCCAAATCATGGTGGAAGCCTGTGAGTGTCTCAGGCCAAAGTAAGCATGGGAGGACATTATTTGCATAGGACAGCCCCCTTCTAAATCAGATCATCATGCTGCAGTTGCCATGTAGCGTTACTAGAGGGCAGCAGAATGACCATCATAGAAGAGAGAAGTGTTAAATCTGTTTGCTGACGTACCGCTTGTCCATGTTGGTCTTTGCCGGGCCTGTGGAGCGGAGGACTACAATAAGCGAGTGAATGAGTAATGAGGAACGATAATCCGGCATTTGTGAGGAAGGGAGGGCACTTGGAGGAGAAACGGCAATATGACAGAGTCAAAGCATAGATGTTTGCTGAGTGATTGGGTGAGCGTGTCATCTGTCTCTTTGAAAGGACACGTGAGAGAGGAACAGGAGCCCACGGCCTTCAGATGGGAGAAGAGGCATAGAAGAGTATTTTCCCCAAAATAAAAACCTTTACTTCATCTCAAAGATTCCAACTTTGCAGGTTGTAAGATTTGCCTTGTTTGCTGCATAAATAGGCAGAACTAGTGAGGCTCTTCACAGAATATAAGTAGCACACTCTTTGGGAGTATCCTTAGGCCAGGCATGCCAGGCACGTAATTGGGGATACAAGGCCAAGAAAAACTTTAGGAAGCTTGCTCTAATCATCTGCAGGATAGAAAGACACTGGAGAGAAACTAGAGAGGGAACCAGGCTGCACCAAAAAAGGGCCAGGGTGGCACCTTACACCCTAGCAGGAATATCTGATCCCCATACCTCTACGCCTGGGACACAGTTTGTGACCTTTCAATACCCCCATCTCATTGCCAATCAAATGTTCCCTCTTAGTATCCCACCTTCGGAAGGGCACCAGTGAATTTTCTAGCATTTGAACGACCATAAACACCCTTCCTTTTGGCCCTCCATTTGTAATTCTCCAAGTAACCGAGGTGCTTTTGCCACTGTCCAGCCTCCAGTGACCAGTTGGATGCACATTTCTCGGCACCCCATCCACTTATCACTCCGTGCAGCCCCTCTCAGCACACTCAAACTACCCTTCTTTAAATCCGCTATACATGATCTGCCTAACTATAAGCTGTGACCTTCCCTCTGTGGATTATATACCCAATCCAAGGAGGACAAATCACTTGTCGAGTACCCCAAACTCTCTGCAGATGCTGCCAATTCATGGACTACTGCCTAGTTTGCATGCCATGATTATTCTCCACGCCACATCCAACCAATTACCGCATGTGCCGTCTCCCTGACTCATTCATCTACTTCCCCAAGCCACCCCCCTTATTTACCAAATTTGTATGTTCTCAGCTGTCATGCCGGGCATCTTGAAAAGGCCAGAGCCCCTTTCACTACTGTCAGTTACATCAGACCTCTTGACATCACCCCGTACACCCCCGGAGGACAGTACCCACACAATGGGGGGGACACTTGTCAACATTCCCCTTCCCTTCAGTGTCTAAACATCTGTTTTCAATAAAACTACCCCAAGAGACCTCATAACAGATCCTGCGAGGGTGGGGGGGGGGGCAATAAAAACTTGGGGTGCCGTGCCCCCCTCGCCGTGTCTTACCACGTGCTCCTTGCTGTCACCTCTTTAAATACCATAACTACAGTATGTCTGCGTGGTGCCCCCCCTTGCGGTCAGTAATAAAAAGTTCCCCAAGCCTGTTCCCCTAAGTTCCTTCTGTTGCCCCTATGCTTTTCGGGTACACCCCCACCACCACCCCCCCATGAAAAGGGGGGGGGGAAGAAATTATGGGTAGCGCACCCGAAGCCATTCTGTGCCTTCTGGCACCCTCTTTTGTAATGCACCCCAACACCCATATTTTGCTCTGTTCCCCAAAATTTGCCCCCCCCCCCCCCACAACTCTGTAGTTGGGGGTGGGGTCTCGGTCATAAAATGTTTGGGGGTCACTACCATGGTGCCCATCTCATTATCCCCCTCTGTTGGCTGAAGGGGTACTCTTTACTAGTTGGCAGTTGGCCTCACTCCCCTATGCTCCGCCCCTGACTCCACCTACTTCTGTGAATCTTTTCTACTCCTCCCTTTCCTTTGGGGACCCACCCCTCTCCACCCCCAGCTCTATGCCACCACCTATCCCTAGGCTCCTCCCCCAACTGTGCCTCACTCCCCTATGCTCCGCCCCTCACTCCACCTACTTCTGTGAATCTTTTCTACTCCTCCCTTTCCTTTGGGGGCCCACCCCTCTCCATGCCACCACCTATCCCTAGGCTCCTCCCCCAACTGTGCCCCCCTTCTCTCATCTTTCCATTCTTGCTCCACCCATTCACACTCTGCCTCCTCCCCTCTACTGCACTCCCACTCCGCCTGGACCCATCCTCACTCTCTCTGCACAGACACACCAACCACTCTTTAATCCACCATTCAGGCCTCTCTCCTCACACTCTTTCCATCCACCAATCACCATCCAGGTCCATCTTTACCTACACACCAACCAATCTTTCATCCACCAATCACCAGCCAGGCTCACCTCCACACACACACACACACATTTTACTTACCGACTTACCTCTGCTTCACCGCCATCAGTCATCTGGTGATGAACCCGGGATTTGAACCCTGGTCATCTGGGTGGAAGGCAGGAACTTACCCACTGGACCACATGGGCTTCCATATCTATATCATTTCCAATCGTCCCTATATCATGGCTATGGTGTATGATGTAGACCAGGGGCCTATATGTAGCTCATAGACGCTCCTGAATCCCTGAGTACTAGCAAGGGGCAATAGCTCAGCGGCAGTGTCATCTGCCTCTGGTGCTGGAAGCTCCCCAGGACAAGGGTTCGAATCCCGCCACAGCTGGTAAAAAAAAAATTTTTTTTTTTTTTTTTGCCCATTAACTAATATTTCGATTTGATAAAAACCGGGAGCAATTTCAGACACTCGTTTTTGCATGACTGCCCTAAAATGATAAATATTTTCTCTCCTGACTCCCATGCAGCCCCCTTCTTCATTAGTAGGTGGAATATGGGTAAAACATTATCTTCAGTTATCAATCTACTCATTTTTTTCTTTGAATTTGGCATTTTGTAGCGCGAATGTGGCCTAGGGGGCATAACTGAGCAGAAGTAAGCCTCCCTCCAATAGTAAAAAAGGTTGAGTGGTGGGGATTTTTCATTTTGGTATGAGCAGAGCTGTGAAATCAGGGGGATAGAGCCTGTGCTGCTGGCTAGGCATATTGGCCTAGTGTTAGCTCTCAGTCACGAAATGATGGGTAAAGTTTGGAGCTGGTAAAACTCCCTTTATTAGGTGCAATCAGAAGACAGACATGTTGAAGTTTTCAAGAGGCAGAAAGGGGTAAAGTCCGGCGTGTGCTTCATTGGGCCTGTTGTTGCAGCAGCTGGCCTGGCCTGTCCCTGGGTCTTTAAACAACCCAGCACTAAGTCTTTAGCTAGCAAGCAAGGCCCCCGAACGCCCACGAACGCCCATGTTCTGTATAGAGGAAGACTGCAGACAATTTGGCACCCTTCTAAATGAGGGTGCTGTCCCATGAGCGGCCTTCGAGTGGGAAAAGCTTTAGCGTAAGACAAGTTGTCAAGCTTAGAATTCTGCTGAAAACCATATGTTGGAGGCCAAATCATGGTGGAAGCCTGTGAGTGTCTCAGGCCAAAGTAAGCATGGGAGGACATTATTTGCATAGGACAGCCCCCTTCTAAATCAGATCATCATGCTGCAGTTGCCATGTAGCGTTACTAGAGGGCAGCAGAATGACCATCATAGAAGAGAGAAGTGTTAAATCTGTTTGCTGACGTACCGCTTGTCCATGTTGGTCTTTGCCGGGCCTGTGGAGCGGAGGACTACAATAAGCGAGTGAATGAGTAATGAGGAACGATAATCCGGCATTTGTGAGGAAGGGAGGGCACTTGGAGGAGAAACGGCAATATGACAGAGTCAAAGCATAGATGTTTGCTGAGTGATTGGGTGAGCGTGTCATCTGTCTCTTTGAAAGGACACGTGAGAGAGGAACAGGAGCCCACGGCCTTCAGATGGGAGAAGAGGCATAGAAGAGTATTTTCCCCAAAATAAAAACCTTTACTTCATCTCAAAGATTCCAACTTTGCAGGTTGTAAGATTTGCCTTGTTTGCTGCATAAATAGGCAGAACTAGTGAGGCTCTTCACAGAATATAAGTAGCACACTCTTTGGGAGTATCCTTAGGCCAGGCATGCCAGGCACGTAATTGGGGATACAAGGCCAAGAAAAACTTTAGGAAGCTTGCTCTAATCATCTGCAGGATAGAAAGACACTGGAGAGAAACTAGAGAGGGAACCAGGCTGCACCAAAAAAGGGCCAGGGTGGCACCTTACACCCTAGCAGGAATATCTGATCCCCATACCTCTACGCCTGGGACACAGTTTGTGACCTTTCAATACCCCCATCTCATTGCCAATCAAATGTTCCCTCTTAGTATCCCACCTTCGGAAGGGCACCAATGAATTTTCTAGCATTTGAACGACCATAAACACCCTTCCTTTTGGCCCTCCATTTGTAATTCTCCAAGTAACCGAGGTGCTTTTGCCACTGTCCAGCCTCCAGTGACCAGTTGGATGCACATTTCTCGGCACCCCATCCACTTATCACTCCGTGCAGCCCCTCTCAGCACACTCAAACTACCCTTCTTTAAATCCGCTATACATGATCTGCCTAACTATAAGCTGTGACCTTCCCTCTGTGGATTATATACCCAATCCAAGGAGGACAAATCACTTGTCGAGTACCCCAAACTCTCTGCAGATGCTGCCAATTCATGGACTACTGCCTAGTTTGCATGCCATGATTATTCTCCACGCCACATCCAACCAATTACCGCATGTGCCGTCTCCCTGACTCATTCATCTACTTCCCCAAGCCACCCCCCTTATTTACCAAATTTGTATGTTCTCAGCTGTCATGCCGGGCATCTTGAAAAGGCCAGAGCCCCTTTCACTACTGTCAGTTACATCAGACCTCTTGACATCACCCCGTACACCCCCGGAGGACAGTACCCACACAATGGGGGGGACACTTGTCAACATTCCCCTTCCCTTCAGTGTCTAAACATCTGTTTTCAATAAAACTACCCCAAGAGACCTCATAACAGATCCTGCGAGGGTGGGGGGGGGGCAATAAAAACTTGGGGTGCCGTGCCCCCCTCGCCGTGTCTTACCACGTGCTCCTTGCTGTCACCTCTTTAAATACCATAACTACAGTATGTCTGCGTGGTGCCCCCCCTTGCGGTCAGTAATAAAAAGTTCCCCAAGCCTGTTCCCCTAAGTTCCTTCTGTTGCCCCTATGCTTTTCGGGTACACCCCCACCACCACCCCCCCATGAAAAGGGGGGGGGGAAGAAATTATGGGTAGCGCACCCGAAGCCATTCTGTGCCTTCTGGCACCCTCTTTTGTAATGCACCCCAACACCCATATTTTGCTCTGTTCCCCAAAATTTGCCCCCCCCCCCACAACTCTGTAGTTGGGGGTGGGGTCTCGGTCATAAAATGTTTGGGGGTCACTACCATGGTGCCCATCTCATTATCCCCCTCTGTTGGCTGAAGGGGTACTCTTTACTAGTTGGCAGTTGGCCTCACTCCCCTATGCTCCGCCCCTGACTCCACCTACTTCTGTGAATCTTTTCTACTCCTCCCTTTCCTTTGGGGACCCACCCCTCTCCACCCCCAGCTCTATGCCACCACCTATCCCTAGGCTCCTCCCCCAACTGTGCCTCACTCCCCTATGCTCCGCCCCTCACTCCACCTACTTCTGTGAATCTTTTCTACTCCTCCCTTTCCTTTGGGGGCCCACCCCTGCCCCACCCCCATGCCACCACCTATCCCTAGGCTCCTCCCCCAACTGTGCCTCACTCCCCTATGCTCCGCCCCTCACTCCACCTACTTCTGTGAATCTTTTCTACTCCTCCCTTTCCTTTGGGGGCCCACCCCTCTCCACCCCCAGCTCTATGCCACCACCTATCCCTAGGCTCCTCCCCCAACTGTGCCTCACTCCCCTATGCTCCGCCCCTCACTCCACCTACTTCTGTGAATCTTTTCTACTCCTCCCTTTCCTTTGGGGGCCCACCCCTGCCCCACCCCCATGCCACCACCTATCCCTAGGCTCCTCCCCCAACTGTGCCTCACTCCCCTATGCTCCGCCCCTCACTCCACCTACTTCTGTGAATCTTTTCTACTCCTCCCTTTCCTTTGGGGGCCCACCCCTCTCCATGCCACCACCTATCCCTAGGCTCCTCCCCCAACTGTGCCCCCCTTCTCTCATCTTTCCATTCTTGCTCCACCCATTCACACTCTGCCTCCTCCCCTCTACTGCACTCCCACTCCGCCTGGACCCATCCTCACTCTCTCTGCACAGACACACCAACCACTCTTTAATCCACCATTCAGGCCTCTCTCCTCACACTCTTTCCATCCACCAATCACCATCCAGGTCCATCTTTACCTACACACCAACCAATCTTTCATCCACCAATCACCAGCCAGGCTCACCTCCACACACACACACACACATTTTACTTACCGACTTACCTCTGCTTCACCGCCATCAGTCATCTGGTGCCGAACCCGGGATTTGAACCCTGGTCATCTGGGTGGAAGGCAGGAACTTACCCACTGGACCACATGGGCTTCCATATCTATATCATTTCCAATCGTCCCTATATCATGGCTATGGTGTATGATGTAGACCAGGGGCCTATATGTAGCTCATAGACGCTCCTGAATCCCTGAGTACTAGCAAGGGGCAATAGCTCAGCGGCAGTGTCATCTGCCTCTGGTGCTGGAAGCTCCCCAGGACAAGGGTTCGAATCCCGCCACAGCTGGTAAAAAAAAAAATTGTTTTTTTTTTTTGCCCATTAACTAATATTTCGATTTGATAAAAACCGGGAGCAATTTCAGACACTCGTTTTTGCATGACTGCCCTAAAATGATAAATATTTTCTCTCCTGACTCCCATGCAGCCCCCTTCTTCATTAGTAGGTGGAATATGGGTAAAACATTATCTTCAGTTATCAATCTACTCATTTTTTTCTTTGAATTTGGCATTTTGTAGCGCGAATGTGGCCTAGGGGGCATAACTGAGCAGAAGTAAGCCTCCCTCCAATAGTAAAAAATGTTGAGTGGTGGGGATTTTTCATTTTGGTATGAGCAGAGCTGTGAAATCAGGGGGATAGAGCCTGTGCTGCTGGCTAGGCATATTGGCCTAGTGTTAGCTCTCAGTCACGAAATGATGGGTAAAGTTTGGAGCTGGTAAAACTCCCTTTATTAGGTGCAATCAGAAGACAGACATGTTGAAGTTTTCAAGAGGCAGAAAGGGGTAAAGTCCGGCGTGTGCTTCATTGGGCCTGCATCATGCCTGTTGTTGCAGCAGCTGGCCTGGCCTGTCCCTGGGTCTTTAAACAACCCAGCACTAAGTCTTTAGCTAGCAAGCAAGGCCCCCGAACGCCCACGAACGCCCATGTTCTGTATAGAGGAAGACTGCAGACAATTTGGCACCCTTCTAAATGAGGGTGCTGTCCCATGAGCGGCCTTCGAGTGGGAAAAGCTTTAGCGTAAGACAAGTTGTCAAGCTTAGAATTCTGCTGAAAACCATATGTTGGAGGCCAAATCATGGTGGAAGCCTGTGAGTGTCTCAGGCCAAAGTAAGCATGGGAGGACATTATTTGCATAGGACAGCCCCCTTCTAAATCAGATCATCATGCTGCAGTTGCCATGTAGCGTTACTAGAGGGCAGCAGAATGACCATCATAGAAGAGAGAAGTGTTAAATCTGTTTGCTGACGTACCGCTTGTCCATGTTGGTCTTTGCCGGGCCTGTGGAGCGGAGGACTACAATAAGCGAGTGAATGAGTAATGAGGAACGATAATCCGGCATTTGTGAGGAAGGGAGGGCACTTGGAGGAGAAACGGCAATATGACAGAGTCAAAGCATAGATGTTTGCTGAGTGATTGGGTGAGCGTGTCATCTGTCTCTTTGAAAGGACACGTGAGAGAGGAACAGGAGCCCACGGCCTTCAGATGGGAGAAGAGGCATAGAAGAGTATTTTCCCCAAAATAAAAACCTTTACTTCATCTCAAAGATTCCAACTTTGCAGGTTGTAAGATTTGCCTTGTTTGCTGCATAAATAGGCAGAACTAGTGAGGCTCTTCACAGAATATAAGTAGCACACTCTTTGGGAGTATCCTTAGGCCAGGCATGCCAGGCACGTAATTGGGGATACAAGGCCAAGAAAAACTTTAGGAAGCTTGCTCTAATCATCTGCAGGATAGAAAGACACTGGAGAGAAACTAGAGAGGGAACCAGGCTGCACCAAAAAAGGGCCAGGGTGGCACCTTACACCCTAGCAGGAATATCTGATCCCCATACCTCTACGCCTGGGACACAGTTTGTGACCTTTCAATACCCCCATCTCATTGCCAATCAAATGTTCCCTCTTAGTATCCCACCTTCGGAAGGGCACCAATGAATTTTCTAGCATTTGAACGACCATAAACACCCTTCCTTTTGGCCCTCCATTTGTAATTCTCCAAGTAACCGAGGTGCTTTTGCCACTGTCCAGCCTCCAGTGACCAGTTGGATGCACATTTCTCGGCACCCCATCCACTTATCACTCCGTGCAGCCCCTCTCAGCACACTCAAACTACCCTTCTTTAAATCCGCTATACATGATCTGCCTAACTATAAGCTGTGACCTTCCCTCTGTGGATTATATACCCAATCCAAGGAGGACAAATCACTTGTCGAGTACCCCAAACTCTCTGCAGATGCTGCCAATTCATGGACTACTGCCTAGTTTGCATGCCATGATTATTCTCCACGCCACATCCAACCAATTACCGCATGTGCCGTCTCCCTGACTCATTCATCTACTTCCCCAAGCCACCCCCCTTATTTACCAAATTTGTATGTTCTCAGCTGTCATGCCGGGCATCTTGAAAAGGCCAGAGCCCCTTTCACTACTGTCAGTTACATCAGACCTCTTGACATCACCCCGTACACCCCCGGAGGACAGTACCCACACAATGGGGGGGACACTTGTCAACATTCCCCTTCCCTTCAGTGTCTAAACATCTGTTTTCAATAAAACTACCCCAAGAGACCTCATAACAGATCCTGCGAGGGTGGGGGGGGGGCAATAAAAACTTGGGGTGCCGTGCCCCCCTCGCCGTGTCTTACCACGTGCTCCTTGCTGTCACCTCTTTAAATACCATAACTACAGTATGTCTGCGTGGTGCCCCCCCTTGCGGTCAGTAATAAAAAGTTCCCCAAGCCTGTTCCCCTAAGTTCCTTCTGTTGCCCCTATGCTTTTCGGGTACACCCCCACCACCACCCCCCCATGAAAAGGGGGGGGGGGAAGAAATTATGGGTAGCGCACCCGAAGCCATTCTGTGCCTTCTGGCACCCTCTTTTGTAATGCACCCCAACACCCATATTTTGCTCTGTTCCCCAAAATTTGCCCCCCCCCCCACAACTCTGTAGTTGGGGGTGGGGTCTCGGTCATAAAATGTTTGGGGGTCACTACCATGGTGCCCATCTCATTATCCCCCTCTGTTGGCTGAAGGGGTACTCTTTACTAGTTGGCAGTTGGCCTCACTCCCCTATGCTCCGCCCCTGACTCCACCTACTTCTGTGAATCTTTTCTACTCCTCCCTTTCCTTTGGGGACCAACCCCTCTCCACCCCCTAGCTCTATGCCACCACCTATCCCTAGGCTCCTCCCCCAACTGTGCCTCACTCCCCTATGCTCCGCCCCTCACTCCACCTACTTCTGTGAATCTTTTCTACTCCTCCCTTTCCTTTGGGGGCCCACCCCTGCCCCACCCCCATGCCACCACCTATCCCTAGGCTCCTCCCCCAACTGTGCCTCACTCCCCTATGCTCCGCCCCTCACTCCACCTACTTCTGTGAATCTTTTCTACTCCTCCCTTTCCTTTGGGGGCCCACCCCTCTCCACCCCCAGCTCTATGCCACCACCTATCCCTAGGCTCCTCCCCCAACTGTGCCTCACTCCCCTATGCTCCGCCCCTCACTCCACCTACTTCTGTGAATCTTTTCTACTCCTCCCTTTCCTTTGGGGGCCCACCCCTCTCCATGCCACCACCTATCCCTAGGCTCCTCCCCCAACTGTGCCCCCCTTCTCTCATCTTTCCATTCTTGCTCCACCCATTCACACTCTGCCTCCTCCCCTCTACTGCACTCCCACTCCGCCTGGACCCATCCTCACTCTCTCTGCACAGACACACCAACCACTCTTTAATCCACCATTCAGGCCTCTCTCCTCACACTCTTTCCATCCACCAATCACCATCCAGGTCCATCTTTACCTACACACCAACCAATCTTTCATCCACCAATCACCAGCCAGGCTCACCTCCACACACACACACACACATTTTACTTACCGACTTACCTCTGCTTCACCGCCATCAGTCATCTGGTGCCGAACCCGGGATTTGAACCCTGGTCATCAACCCTGGTGGAAGGCAGGAACTTACCCACTGGACCACATGGGCTTCCATATCTATATCATTTCCAATCGTCCCTATATCATGGCTATGGTGTATGATGTAGACCAGGGGCCTATATGTAGCTCATAGACGCTCCTGAATCCCTGAGTACTAGCAAGGGGCAATAGCTCAGCGGCAGTGTCATCTGCCTCTGGTGCTGGAAGCTCCCCAGGACAAGGGTTCGAATCCCGCCACAGCTGGTAAAAAAAAAAATTTTTTTTTTTTTTTTGCCCATTAACTAATATTTCGATTTGATATAAACCGGGAGCAATTTCAGACACTCGTTTTTGCATGACTGCCCTAAAATGATAAATATTTTCTCTCCTGACTCCCATGCAGCCCCCTTCTTCATTAGTAGGTGGAATATGGGTAAAACATTATCTTCAGTTATCAATCTACTCATTTTTTTCTTTGAATTTGGCATTTTGTAACGCGAATGTGGCCTAGGGGGCATAACTGAGCAGAAGTAAGCCTCCCTCCAATAGTAAAAAAGGTTGAGTGGTGGGGATTTTTCATTTTGGTATGAGCAGAGCTGTGAAATCAGGGGGATAGAGCCTGTGCTGCTGGCTAGGCATATTGGCCTAGTGTTAGCTCTCAGTCACGAAATGATGGGTAAAGTTTGGAGCTGGTAAAACTCCCTTTATTAGGTGCAATCAGAAGACAGACATGTTGAAGTTTTCAAGAGGCAGAAAGGGGTAAAGTCCGGCGTGTGCTTCATTGGGCCTGCATCATGCCTGTTGTTGCAGCAGCTGGCCTGGCCTGTCCCTGGGTCTTTAAACAACCCAGCACTAAGTCTTTAGCTAGCAAGCAAGGCCCCCGAACGCCCACGAACGCCCATGTTCTGTATAGAGGAAGACTGCAGACAATTTGGCACCCTTCTAAATGAGGGTGCTGTCCCATGAGCGGCCTTCGAGTGGGAAAAGCTTTGGCGTAAGACAAGTTGTCAAGCTTAGAATTCTGCTGAAAACCATATGTTGGAGGCCAAATCATGGTGGAAGCCTGTGAGTGTCTCAGGCCAAAGTAAGCATGGGAGGACATTATTTGCATAGGACAGCCCCCTTCTAAATCAGATCATCATGCTGCAGTTGCCATGTAGCGTTACTAGAGGGCAGCAGAATGACCATCATAGAAGAGAGAAGTGTTAAATCTGTTTGCTGACGTACCGCTTGTCCATGTTGGTCTTTGCCGGGCCTGTGGAGCGGAGGACTACAATAAGCGAGTGAATGAGTAATGAGGAACGATAATCCGGCATTTGTGAGGAAGGGAGGGCACTTGGAGGAGAAACGGCAATATGACAGAGTCAAAGCATAGATGTTTGCTGAGTGATTGGGTGAGCGTGTCATCTGTCTCTTTGAAAGGACACGTGAGAGAGGAACAGGAGCCCACGGCCTTCAGATGGGAGAAGAGGCATAGAAGAGTATTTTCCCCAAAATAAAAACCTTTACTTCATCTCAAAGATTCCAACTTTGCAGGTTGTAAGATTTGCCTTGTTTGCTGCATAAATAGGCAGAACTAGTGAGGCTCTTCACAGAATATAAGTAGCACACTCTTTGGGAGTATCCTTAGGCCAGGCATGCCAGGCACGTAATTGGGGATACAAGGCCAAGAAAAACTTTAGGAAGCTTGCTCTAATCATCTGCAGGATAGAAAGACACTGGAGAGAAACTAGAGAGGGAACCAGGCTGCACCAAAAAAGGGCCAGGGTGGCACCTTACACCCTAGCAGGAATATCTGATCCCCATACCTCTACGCCTGGGACACAGTTTGTGACCTTTCAATACCCCCATCTCATTGCCAATCAAATGTTCCCTCTTAGTATCCCACCTTCGGAAGGGCACCAATGAATTTTCTAGCATTTGAACGACCATAAACACCCTTCCTTTTGGCCCTCCATTTGTAATTCTCCAAGTAACCGAGGTGCTTTTGCCACTGTCCAGCCTCCAGTGACCAGTTGGATGCACATTTCTCGGCACCCCATCCACTTATCACTCCGTGCAGCCCCTCTCAGCACACTCAAACTACCCTTCTTTAAATCCGCTATACATGATCTGCCTAACTATAAGCTGTGACCTTCCCTCTGTGGATTATATACCCAATCCAAGGAGGACAAATCACTTGTCGAGTACCCCAAACTCTCTGCAGATGCTGCCAATTCATGGACTACTGCCTAGTTTGCATGCCATGATTATTCTCCACGCCACATCCAACCAATTACCGCATGTGCCGTCTCCCTGACTCATTCATCTACTTCCCCAAGCCACCCCCCTTATTTACCAAATTTGTATGTTCTCAGCTGTCATGCCGGGCATCTTGAAAAGGCCAGAGCCCCTTTCACTACTGTCAGTTACATCAGACCTCTTGACATCACCCCGTACACCCCCGGAGGACAGTACCCACACAATGGGGGGGACACTTGTCAACATTCCCCTTCCCTTCAGTGTCTAAACATCTGTTTTCAATAAAACTACCCCAAGAGACCTCATAACAGATCCTGCGAGGGTGGGGGGGGGGCAATAAAAACTTGGGGTGCCGTGCCCCCCTCGCCGTGTCTTACCACGTGCTCCTTGCTGTCACCTCTTTAAATACCATAACTACAGTATGTCTGCGTGGTGCCCCCCCTTGCGGTCAGTAATAAAAAGTTCCCCAAGCCTGTTCCCCTAAGTTCCTTCTGTTGCCCCTATGCTTTTCGGGTACACCCCCACCACCACCCCCCCATGAAAAGGGGGGGGGGGAAGAAATTATGGGTAGCGCACCCGAAGCCATTCTGTGCCTTCTGGCACCCTCTTTTGTAATGCACCCCAACACCCATATTTTGCTCTGTTCCCCAAAATTTGCCCCCCCCCCCACAACTCTGTAGTTGGGGGTGGGGTCTCGGTCATAAAATGTTTGGGGGTCACTACCATGGTGCCCATCTCATTATCCCCCTCTGTTGGCTGAAGGGGTACTCTTTACTAGTTGGCAGTTGGCCTCACTCCCCTATGCTCCGCCCCTGACTCCACCTACTTCTGTGAATCTTTTCTACTCCTCCCTTTCCTTTGGGGACCCACCCCTCTCCACCCCCTAGCTCTATGCCACCACCTATCCCTAGGCTCCTCCCCCAACTGTGCCTCACTCCCCTATGCTCCGCCCCTCACTCCACCTACTTCTGTGAATCTTTTCTACTCCTCCCTTTCCTTTGGGGGCCCACCCCCGCCCCACCCCCATGCCACCACCTATCCCTAGGCTCCTCCCCCAACTGTGCCTCACTCCCCTATGCTCCGCCCCTCACTCCACCTACTTCTGTGAATCTTTTCTACTCCTCCCTTTCCTTTGGGGGCCCACCCCTCTCCACCCCCAGCTCTATGCCACCACCTATCCCTAGGCTCCTCCCCCAACTGTGCCTCACTCCCCTATGCTCCGCCCCTCACTCCACCTACTTCTGTGAATCTTTTCTACTCCTCCCTTTCCTTTGGGGGCCCACCCCTCTCCATGCCACCACCTATCCCTAGGCTCCTCCCCCAACTGTGCCCCCCTTCTCTCATCTTTCCATTCTTGCTCCACCCATTCACACTCTGCCTCCTCCCCTCTACTGCACTCCCACTCCGCCTGGACCCATCCTCACTCTCTCTGCACAGACACACCAACCACTCTTTAATCCACCATTCAGGCCTCTCTCCTCACACTCTTTCCATCCACCAATCACCATCCAGGTCCATCTTTACCTACACACCAACCAATCTTTCATCCACCAATCACCAGCCAGGCTCACCTCCACACACACACACACACATTTTACTTACCGACTTACCTCTGCTTCACCGCCATCAGTCATCTGGTGCCGAACCCGGGATTTGAACCCTGGTCATCAACCCTGGTGGAAGGCAGGAACTTACCCACTGGACCACATGGGCTTCCATATCTATATCATTTCCAATCGTCCCTATATCATGGCTATGGTGTATGATGTAGACCAGGGGCCTATATGTAGCTCATAGACGCTCCTGAATCCCTGAGTACTAGCAAGGGGCAATAGCTCAGCGGCAGTGTCATCTGCCTCTGGTGCTGGAAGCTCCCCAGGACAAGGGTTCGAATCCCGCCACAGCTGGTAAAAAAAAAAATTTTTTTTTTTTTTTTGCCCATTAACTAATATTTCGATTTGATATAAACCGGGAGCAATTTCAGACACTCGTTTTTGCATGACTGCCCTAAAATGATAAATATTTTCTCTCCTGACTCCCATGCAGCCCCCTTCTTCATTAGTAGGTGGAATATGGGTAAAACATTATCTTCAGTTATCAATCTACTCATTTTTTTCTTTGAATTTGGCATTTTGTAGCGCGAATGTGGCCTAGGGGGCATAACTGAGCAGAAGTAAGCCTCCCTCCAATAGTAAAAAAGGTTGAGTGGTGGGGATTTTTCATTTTGGTATGAGCAGAGCTGTGAAATCAGGGGGATAGAGCCTGTGCTGCTGGCTAGGCATATTGGCCTAGTGTTAGCTCTCAGTCACGAAATGATGGGTAAAGTTTGGAGCTGGTAAAACTCCCTTTATTAGGTGCAATCAGAAGACAGACATGTTGAAGTTTTCAAGAGGCAGAAAGGGGTAAAGTCCGGCGTGTGCTTCATTGGGCCTGCATCATGCCTGTTGTTGCAGCAGCTGGCCTGGCCTGTCCCTGGGTCTTTAAACAACCCAGCACTAAGTCTTTAGCTAGCAAGCAAGGCCCCCGAACGCCCACGAACGCCCATGTTCTGTATAGAGGAAGACTGCAGACAATTTGGCACCCTTCTAAATGAGGGTGCTGTCCCATGAGCGGCCTTCGAGTGGGAAAAGCTTTAGCGTAAGACAAGTTGTCAAGCTTAGAATTCTGCTGAAAACCATATGTTGGAGGCCAAATCATGGTGGAAGCCTGTGAGTGTCTCAGGCCAAAGTAAGCATGGGAGGACATTATTTGCATAGGACAGCCCCCTTCTAAATCAGATCATCATGCTGCAGTTGCCATGTAGCGTTACTAGAGGGCAGCAGAATGACCATCATAGAAGAGAGAAGTGTTAAATCTGTTTGCTGACGTACCGCTTGTCCATGTTGGTCTTTGCCGGGCCTGTGGAGCGGAGGACTACAATAAGCGAGTGAATGAGTAATGAGGAACGATAATCCGGCATTTGTGAGGAAGGGAGGGCACTTGGAGGAGAAACGGCAATATGACAGAGTCAAAGCATAGATGTTTGCTGAGTGATTGGGTGAGCGTGTCATCTGTCTCTTTGAAAGGACACGTGAGAGAGGAACAGGAGCCCACGGCCTTCAGATGGGAGAAGAGGCATAGAAGAGTATTTTCCCCAAAATAAAAACCTTTACTTCATCTCAAAGATTCCAACTTTGCAGGTTGTAAGATTTGCCTTGTTTGCTGCATAAATAGGCAGAACTAGTGAGGCTCTTCACAGAATATAAGTAGCACACTCTTTGGGAGTATCCTTAGGCCAGGCATGCCAGGCACGTAATTGGGGATACAAGGCCAAGAAAAACTTTAGGAAGCTTGCTCTAATCATCTGCAGGATAGAAAGACACTGGAGAGAAACTAGAGAGGGAACCAGGCTGCACCAAAAAAGGGCCAGGGTGGCACCTTACACCCTAGCAGGAATATCTGATCCCCATACCTCTACGCCTGGGACACAGTTTGTGACCTTTCAATACCCCCATCTCATTGCCAATCAAATGTTCCCTCTTAGTATCCCACCTTCGGAAGGGCACCAATGAATTTTCTAGCATTTGAACGACCATAAACACCCTTCCTTTTGGCCCTCCATTTGTAATTCTCCAAGTAACCGAGGTGCTTTTGCCACTGTCCAGCCTCCAGTGACCAGTTGGATGCACATTTCTCGGCACCCCATCCACTTATCACTCCGTGCAGCCCCTCTCAGCACACTCAAACTACCCTTCTTTAAATCCGCTATACATGATCTGCCTAACTATAAGCTGTGACCTTCCCTCTGTGGATTATATACCCAATCCAAGGAGGACAAATCACTTGTCGAGTACCCCAAACTCTCTGCAGATGCTGCCAATTCATGGACTACTGCCTAGTTTGCATGCCATGATTATTCTCCACGCCACATCCAACCAATTACCGCATGTGCCGTCTCCCTGACTCATTCATCTACTTCCCCAAGCCACCCCCCTTATTTACCAAATTTGTATGTTCTCAGCTGTCATGCCGGGCATCTTGAAAAGGCCAGAGCCCCTTTCACTACTGTCAGTTACATCAGACCTCTTGACATCACCCCGTACACCCCCGGAGGACAGTACCCACACAATGGGGGGGACACTTGTCAACATTCCCCTTCCCTTCAGTGTCTAAACATCTGTTTTCAATAAAACTACCCCAAGAGACCTCATAACAGATCCTGCGAGGGTGGGGGGGGGGGCAATAAAAACTTGGGGTGCCGTGCCCCCCTCGCCGTGTCTTACCACGTGCTCCTTGCTGTCACCTCTTTAAATACCATAACTACAGTATGTCTGCGTGGTGCCCCCCCTTGCGGTCAGTAATAAAAAGTTCCCCAAGCCTGTTCCCCTAAGTTCCTTCTGTTGCCCCTATGCTTTTCGGGTACACCCCCACCACCACCCCCCCATGAAAAGGGGGGGGGGAAGAAATTATGGGTAGCGCACCCGAAGCCATTCTGTGCCTTCTGGCACCCTCTTTTGTAATGCACCCCAACACCCATATTTTGCTCTGTTCCCCAAAATTTGCCCCCCCCCCCCCACAACTCTGTAGTTGGGGGTGGGGTCTCGGTCATAAAATGTTTGGGGGTCACTACCATGGTGCCCATCTCATTATCCCCCTCTGTTGGCTGAAGGGGTACTCTTTACTAGTTGGCAGTTGGCCTCACTCCCCTATGCTCCGCCCCTGACTCCACCTACTTCTGTGAATCTTTTCTACTCCTCCCTTTCCTTTGGGGACCCACCCCTCTCCACCCCCAGCTCTATGCCACCACCTATCCCTAGGCTCCTCCCCCAACTGTGCCTCACTCCCCTATGCTCCGCCCCTCACTCCACCTACTTCTGTGAATCTTTTCTACTCCTCCCTTTCCTTTGGGGGCCCACCCCTCTCCACCCCCAGCTCTATGCCACCACCTATCCCTAGGCTCCTCCCCCAACTGTGCCTCACTCCCCTATGCTCCGCCCCTCACTCCACCTACTTCTGTGAATCTTTTCTACTCCTCCCTTTCCTTTGGGGGCCCACCCCTGCCCCACCCCCATGCCACCACCTATCCCTAGGCTCCTCCCCCAACTGTGCCTCACTCCCCTATGCTCCGCCCCTCACTCCACCTACTTCTGTGAATCTTTTCTACTCCTCCCTTTCCTTTGGGGGCCCACCCCTCTCCATGCCACCACCTATCCCTAGGCTCCTCCCCCAACTGTGCCCCCCTTCTCTCATCTTTCCATTCTTGCTCCACCCATTCACACTCTGCCTCCTCCCCTCTACTGCACTCCCACTCCGCCTGGACCCATCCTCACTCTCTCTGCACAGACACACCAACCACTCTTTAATCCACCATTCAGGCCTCTCTCCTCACACTCTTTCCATCCACCAATCACCATCCAGGTCCATCTTTACCTACACACCAACCAATCTTTCATCCACCAATCACCAGCCAGGCTCACCTCCACACACACACACACACATTTTACTTACCGACTTACCTCTGCTTCACCGCCATCAGTCATCTGGTGATGAACCCGGGATTTGAACCCTGGTCATCTGGGTGGAAGGCAGGAACTTACCCACTGGACCACATGGGCTTCCATATCTATATCATTTCCAATCGTCCCTATATCATGGCTATGGTGTATGATGTAGACCAGGGGCCTATATGTAGCTCATAGACGCTCCTGAATCCCTGAGTACTAGCAAGGGGCAATAGCTCAGCGGCAGTGTCATCTGCCTCTGGTGCTGGAAGCTCCCCAGGACAAGGGTTCGAATCCCGCCACAGCTGGTAAAAAAAAAATTTTTTTTTTTTTTTTTGCCCATTAACTAATATTTCGATTTGATAAAAACCGGGAGCAATTTCAGACACTCGTTTTTGCATGACTGCCCTAAAATGATAAATATTTTCTCTCCTGACTCCCATGCAGCCCCCTTCTTCATTAGTAGGTGGAATATGGGTAAAACATTATCTTCAGTTATCAATCTACTCATTTTTTTCTTTGAATTTGGCATTTTGTAGCGCGAATGTGGCCTAGGGGGCATAACTGAGCAGAAGTAAGCCTCCCTCCAATAGTAAAAAAGGTTGAGTGGTGGGGATTTTTCATTTTGGTATGAGCAGAGCTGTGAAATCAGGGGGATAGAGCCTGTGCTGCTGGCTAGGCATATTGGCCTAGTGTTAGCTCTCAGTCACGAAATGATGGGTAAAGTTTGGAGCTGGTAAAACTCCCTTTATTAGGTGCAATCAGAAGACAGACATGTTGAAGTTTTCAAGAGGCAGAAAGGGGTAAAGTCCGGCGTGTGCTTCATTGGGCCTGTTGTTGCAGCAGCTGGCCTGGCCTGTCCCTGGGTCTTTAAACAACCCAGCACTAAGTCTTTAGCTAGCAAGCAAGGCCCCCGAACGCCCACGAACGCCCATGTTCTGTATAGAGGAAGACTGCAGACAATTTGGCACCCTTCTAAATGAGGGTGCTGTCCCATGAGCGGCCTTCGAGTGGGAAAAGCTTTAGCGTAAGACAAGTTGTCAAGCTTAGAATTCTGCTGAAAACCATATGTTGGAGGCCAAATCATGGTGGAAGCCTGTGAGTGTCTCAGGCCAAAGTAAGCATGGGAGGACATTATTTGCATAGGACAGCCCCCTTCTAAATCAGATCATCATGCTGCAGTTGCCATGTAGCGTTACTAGAGGGCAGCAGAATGACCATCATAGAAGAGAGAAGTGTTAAATCTGTTTGCTGACGTACCGCTTGTCCATGTTGGTCTTTGCCGGGCCTGTGGAGCGGAGGACTACAATAAGCGAGTGAATGAGTAATGAGGAACGATAATCCGGCATTTGTGAGGAAGGGAGGGCACTTGGAGGAGAAACGGCAATATGACAGAGTCAAAGCATAGATGTTTGCTGAGTGATTGGGTGAGCGTGTCATCTGTCTCTTTGAAAGGACACGTGAGAGAGGAACAGGAGCCCACGGCCTTCAGATGGGAGAAGAGGCATAGAAGAGTATTTTCCCCAAAATAAAAACCTTTACTTCATCTCAAAGATTCCAACTTTGCAGGTTGTAAGATTTGCCTTGTTTGCTGCATAAATAGGCAGAACTAGTGAGGCTCTTCACAGAATATAAGTAGCACACTCTTTGGGAGTATCCTTAGGCCAGGCATGCCAGGCACGTAATTGGGGATACAAGGCCAAGAAAAACTTTAGGAAGCTTGCTCTAATCATCTGCAGGATAGAAAGACACTGGAGAGAAACTAGAGAGGGAACCAGGCTGCACCAAAAAAGGGCCAGGGTGGCACCTTACACCCTAGCAGGAATATCTGATCCCCATACCTCTACGCCTGGGACACAGTTTGTGACCTTTCAATACCCCCATCTCATTGCCAATCAAATGTTCCCTCTTAGTATCCCACCTTCGGAAGGGCACCAATTAATTTTCTAGCATTTGAACGACCATAAACACCCTTCCTTTTGGCCCTCCATTTGTAATTCTCCAAGTAACCGAGGTGCTTTTGCCACTGTCCAGCCTCCAGTGACCAGTTGGATGCACATTTCTCGGCACCCCATCCACTTATCACTCCGTGCAGCCCCTCTCAGCACACTCAAACTACCCTTCTTTAAATCCGCTATACATGATCTGCCTAACTATAAGCTGTGACCTTCCCTCTGTGGATTATATACCCAATCCAAGGAGGACAAATCACTTGTCGAGTACCCCAAACTCTCTGCAGATGCTGCCAATTCATGGACTACTGCCTAGTTTGCATGCCATGATTATTCTCCACGCCACATCCAACCAATTACCGCATGTGCCGTCTCCCTGACTCATTCATCTACTTCCCCAAGCCACCCCCCTTATTTACCAAATTTGTATGTTCTCAGCTGTCATGCCGGGCATCTTGAAAAGGCCAGAGCCCCTTTCACTACTGTCAGTTACATCAGACCTCTTGACATCACCCCGTACACCCCCGGAGGACAGTACCCACACAATGGGGGGGACACTTGTCAACATTCCCCTTCCCTTCAGTGTCTAAACATCTGTTTTCAATAAAACTACCCCAAGAGACCTCATAACAGATCCTGCGAGGGTGGGGGGGGGGGCAATAAAAACTTGGGGTGCCGTGCCCCCCTCGCCGTGTCTTACCACGTGCTCCTTGCTGTCACCTCTTTAAATACCATAACTACAGTATGTCTGCGTGGTGCCCCCCCTTGCGGTCAGTAATAAAAAGTTCCCCAAGCCTGTTCCCCTAAGTTCCTTCTGTTGCCCCTATGCTTTTCGGGTACACCCCCACCACCACCCCCCCATGAAAAGGGGGGGGGGAAGAAATTATGGGTAGCGCACCCGAAGCCATTCTGTGCCTTCTGGCACCCTCTTTTGTAATGCACCCCAACACCCATATTTTGCTCTGTTCCCCAAAATTTCCCCCCCCCCCCCCCCCCCCACAACTCTGTAGTTGGGGGTGGGGTCTCGGTCATAAAATGTTTGGGGGTCACTACCATGGTGCCCATCTCATTATCCCCCTCTGTTGGCTGAAGGGGTACTCTTTACTAGTTGGCAGTTGGCCTCACTCCCCTATGCTCCGCCCCTCACTCCACCTACTTCTGTGAATCTTTTCTACTCCTCCCTTTCCTTTGGGGGCCCACCCCTCTCCACCCCCAGCTCTATGCCACCACCTATCCCTAGGCTCCTCCCCCAACTGTGCCTCACTCCCCTATGCTCCGCCCCTGACTCCACCTACTTCTGTGAATCTTTTCTACTCCTCCCTTTCCTTTGGGGACCCACCCCTCTCCACCCCCAGCTCTATGCCACCACCTATCCCTAGGCTCCTCCCCCAACTGTGCCTCACTCCCCTATGCTCCGCCCCTCACTCCACCTACTTCTGTGAATCTTTTCTACTCCTCCCTTTCCTTTGGGGGCCCACCCCTGCCCCACCCCCATGCCACCACCTATCCCTAGGCTCCTCCCCCAACTGTGCCTCACTCCCCTATGCTCCGCCCCTCACTCCACCTACTTCTGTGAATCTTTTCTACTCCTCCCTTTCCTTTGGGGGCCCACCCCTCTCCACCCCCAGCTCTATGCCACCACCTATCCCTAGGCTCCTCCCCCAACTGTGCCTCACTCCCCTATGCTCCGCCCCTCACTCCACCTACTTCTGTGAATCTTTTCTACTCCTCCCTTTCCTTTGGGGGCCCACCCCTGCCCCACCCCCATGCCCCACCCCCATGCCACCACCTATCCCTAGGCTCCTCCCCCAACTGTGCCTCACTCCCCTATGCTCCGCCCCTCACTCCACCTACTTCTGTGAATCTTTTCTACTCCTCCCTTTCCTTTGGGGGCCCACCCCTCTCCATGCCACCACCTATCCCTAGGCTCCTCCCCCAACTGTGCCCCCCTTCTCTCATCTTTCCATTCTTGCTCCACCCATTCACACTCTGCCTCCTCCCCTCTACTGCACTCCCACTCCGCCTGGACCCATCCTCACTCTCTCTGCACAGACACACCAACCACTCTTTAATCCACCATTCAGGCCTCTCTCCTCACACTCTTTCCATCCACCAATCACCATCCAGGTCCATCTTTACCTACACACCAACCAATCTTTCATCCACCAATCACCAGCCAGGCTCACCTCCACACACACACACACACATTTTACTTACCGACTTACCTCTGCTTCACCGCCATCAGTCATCTGGTGCCGAACCCGGGATTTGAACCCTGGTCATCAACCCTGGTGGAAGGCAGGAACTTACCCACTGGACCACATGGGCTTCCATATCTATATCATTTCCAATCGTCCCTATATCATGGCTATGGTGTATGATGTAGACCAGGGGCCTATATGTAGCTCATAGACGCTCCTGAATCCCTGAGTACTAGCAAGGGGCAATAGCTCAGCGGCAGTGTCATCTGCCTCTGGTGCTGGAAGCTCCCCAGGACAAGGGTTCGAATCCCGCCACAGCTGGTAAAAAAAAAAATTTTTTTTTTTTTTTTGCCCATTAACTAATATTTCGATTTGATAAAAACCGGGAGCAATTTCAGACACTCGTTTTTGCATGACTGCCCTAAAATGATAAATATTTTCTCTCCTGACTCCCATGCAGCCCCCTTCTTCATTAGTAGGTGGAATATGGGTAAAACATTATCTTCAGTTATCAATCTACTCATTTTTTTCTTTGAATTTGGCATTTTGTAGCGCGAATGTGGCCTAGGGGGCATAACTGAGCAGAAGTAAGCCTCCCTCCAATAGTAAAAAAGGTTGAGTGGTGGGGATTTTTCATTTTGGTATGAGCAGAGCTGTGAAATCAGGGGGATAGAGCCTGTGCTGCTGGCTAGGCATATTGGCCTAGTGTTAGCTCTCAGTCACGAAATGATGGGTAAAGTTTGGAGCTGGTAAAACTCCCTTTATTAGGTGCAATCAGAAGACAGACATGTTGAAGTTTTCAAGAGGCAGAAAGGGGTAAAGTCCGGCGTGTGCTTCATTGGGCCTGCATCATGCCTGTTGTTGCAGCAGCTGGCCTGGCCTGTCCCTGGGTCTTTAAACAACCCAGCACTAAGTCTTTAGCTAGCAAGCAAGGCCCCCGAACGCCCACGAACGCCCATGTTCTGTATAGAGGAAGACTGCAGACAATTTGGCACCCTTCTAAATGAGGGTGCTGTCCCATGAGCGGCCTTCGAGTGGGAAAAGCTTTAGCGTAAGACAAGTTGTCAAGCTTAGAATTCTGCTGAAAACCATATGTTGGAGGCCAAATCATGGTGGAAGCCTGTGAGTGTCTCAGGCCAAAGTAAGCATGGGAGGACATTATTTGCATAGGACAGCCCCCTTCTAAATCAGATCATCATGCTGCAGTTGCCATGTAGCGTTACTAGAGGGCAGCAGAATGACCATCATAGAAGAGAGAAGTGTTAAATCTGTTTGCTGACGTACCGCTTGTCCATGTTGGTCTTTGCCGGGCCTGTGGAGCGGAGGACTACAATAAGCGAGTGAATGAGTAATGAGGAACGATAATCCGGCATTTGTGAGGAAGGGAGGGCACTTGGAGGAGAAACGGCAATATGACAGAGTCAAAGCATAGATGTTTGCTGAGTGATTGGGTGAGCGTGTCATCTGTCTCTTTGAAAGGACACGTGAGAGAGGAACAGGAGCCCACGGCCTTCAGATGGGAGAAGAGGCATAGAAGAGTATTTTCCCCAAAATAAAAACCTTTACTTCATCTCAAAGATTCCAACTTTGCAGGTTGTAAGATTTGCCTTGTTTGCTGCATAAATAGGCAGAACTAGTGAGGCTCTTCACAGAATATAAGTAGCACACTCTTTGGGAGTATCCTTAGGCCAGGCATGCCAGGCACGTAATTGGGGATACAAGGCCAAGAAAAACTTTAGGAAGCTTGCTCTAATCATCTGCAGGATAGAAAGACACTGGAGAGAAACTAGAGAGGGAACCAGGCTGCACCAAAAAAGGGCCAGGGTGGCACCTTACACCCTAGCAGGAATATCTGATCCCCATACCTCTACGCCTGGGACACAGTTTGTGACCTTTCAATACCCCCATCTCATTGCCAATCAAATGTTCCCTCTTAGTATCCCACCTTCGGAAGGGCACCAATGAATTTTCTAGCATTTGAACGACCATAAACACCCTTCCTTTTGGCCCTCCATTTGTAATTCTCCAAGTAACCGAGGTGCTTTTGCCACTGTCCAGCCTCCAGTGACCAGTTGGATGCACATTTCTCGGCACCCCATCCACTTATCACTCCGTGCAGCCCCTCTCAGCACACTCAAACTACCCTTCTTTAAATCCGCTATACATGATCTGCCTAACTATAAGCTGTGACCTTCCCTCTGTGGATTATATACCCAATCCAAGGAGGACAAATCACTTGTCGAGTACCCCAAACTCTCTGCAGATGCTGCCAATTCATGGACTACTGCCTAGTTTGCATGCCATGATTATTCTCCACGCCACATCCAACCAATTACCGCATGTGCCGTCTCCCTGACTCATTCATCTACTTCCCCAAGCCACCCCCCTTATTTACCAAATTTGTATGTTCTCAGCTGTCATGCCGGGCATCTTGAAAAGGCCAGAGCCCCTTTCACTACTGTCAGTTACATCAGACCTCTTGACATCACCCCGTACACCCCCGGAGGACAGTACCCACACAATGGGGGGGACACTTGTCAACATTCCCCTTCCCTTCAGTGTCTAAACATCTGTTTTCAATAAAACTACCCCAAGAGACCTCATAACAGATCCTGCGAGGGTGGGGGGGGGGGCAATAAAAACTTGGGGTGCCGTGCCCCCCTCGCCGTGTCTTACCACGTGCTCCTTGCTGTCACCTCTTTAAATACCATAACTACAGTATGTCTGCGTGGTGCCCCCCCTTGCGGTCAGTAATAAAAAGTTCCCCAAGCCTGTTCCCCTAAGTTCCTTCTGTTGCCCCTATGCTTTTCGGGTACACCCCCACCACCACCCCCCCATGAAAAGGGGGGGGGGGAAGAAATTATGGGTAGCGCACCCGAAGCCATTCTGTGCCTTCTGGCACCCTCTTTTGTAATGCACCCCAACACCCATATTTTGCTCTGTTCCCCAAAATTTGCCCCCCCCCCCCCCACAACTCTGTAGTTGGGGGTGGGGTCTCGGTCATAAAATGTTTGGGGGGTCACTACCATGGTGCCCATCTCATTATCCCCCTCTGTTGGCTGAAGGGGTACTCTTTACTAGTTGGCAGTTGGCCTCACTCCCCTATGCTCCGCCCCTGACTCCACCTACTTCTGTGAATCTTTTCTACTCCTCCCTTTCCTTTGGGGACCCACCCCTCTCCACCCCCAGCTCTATGCCACCACCTATCCCTAGGCTCCTCCCCCAACTGTGCCTCACTCCCCTATGCTCCGCCCCTCACTCCACCTACTTCTGTGAATCTTTTCTACTCCTCCCTTTCCTTTGGGGGCCCACCCCTCTCCATGCCACCACCTATCCCTAGGCTCCTCCCCCAACTGTGCCCCCCTTCTCTCATCTTTCCATTCTTGCTCCTCCCATTCACACTCTGCCTCCTCCCCTCTACTGCACTCCCACTTCGCCTGGACCCATCCTCACTCTCTCTGCACAGACACACCAACCACTCTTTAATCCACCATTCAGGCCTCTCTCCTCACACTCTTTCCATCCACCAATCACCATCCAGGTCCATCTTTACCTACACACCAACCAATCTTTCATCCACCAATCACCAGCCAGGCTCACCTCCACACACACACACACACATTTTACTTACCGACTTACCTCTGCTTCACCGCCATCAGTCATCTGGTGCCGAACCCGGGATTTGAACCCTGGTCATCTGGGTGGAAGGCAGGAACTTACCCACTGGACCACATGGGCTTCCATATCTATATCATTTCCAATCGTCCCTATATCATGGCTATGGTGTATGATGTAGACCAGGGGCCTATATGTAGCTCATAGACGCTCCTGAATCCCTGAGTACTAGCAAGGAGCAATAGCTCAGCGGCAGTGTCATCTGCCTCTGGTGCTGGAAGCTCCCCAGGACAAGGGTTCGAATCCCGCCACAGCTGGTAAAAAAAAAAATTTTTTTTTTTTTTTTGCCCATTAACTAATATTTCGATTTGATAAAAACCGGGAGCAATTTCAGACACTCGTTTTTGCATGACTGCCCTAAAATGATAAATATTTTCTCTCCTGACTCCCATGCAGCCCCCTTCTTCATTAGTAGGTGGAATATGGGTAAAACATTATCTTCAGTTATCAATCTACTCATTTTTTTCTTTGAATTTGGCATTTTGTAGCGCGAATGTGGCCTAGGGGGCATAACTGAGCAGAAGTAAGCCTCCCTCCAATAGTAAAAAAGGTTGAGTGGTGGGGATTTTTTATTTTGGTATGAGCAGAGCTGTGAAATCAGGGGGATAGAGCCTGTGCTGCTGGCTAGGCATATTGGCCTAGTGTTAGCTCTCAGTCACGAAATGATGGGTAAAGTTTGGAGCTGGTAAAACTCCCTTTATTAGGTGCAATCAGAAGACAGACATGTTGAAGTTTTCAAGAGGCAGAAAGGGGTAAAGTCCGGCGTGTGCTTCATTGGGCCTGCATCATGCCTGTTGTTGCAGCAGCTGGCCTGGCCTGTCCCTGGGTCTTTAAACAACCCAGCACTAAGTCTTTAGCTAGCAAGCAAGGCCCCCGAACGCCCACGAACGCCCATGTTCTGTATAGAGGAAGACTGCAGACAATTTGGCACCCTTCTAAATGAGGGTGCTGTCCCATGAGCGGCCTTCGAGTGGGAAAAGCTTTAGCGTAAGACAAGTTGTCAAGCTTAGAATTCTGCTGAAAACCATATGTTGGAGGCCAAATCATGGTGGAAGCCTGTGAGTGTCTCAGGCCAAAGTAAGCATGGGAGGACATTATTTGCATAGGACAGCCCCCTTCTAAATCAGATCATCATGCTGCAGTTGCCATGTAGCGTTACTAGAGGGCAGCAGAATGACCATCATAGAAGAGAGAAGTGTTAAATCTGTTTGCTGACGTACCGCTTGTCCATGTTGGTCTTTGCCGGGCCTGTGGAGCGGAGGACTACAATAAGCGAGTGAATGAGTAATGAGGAACGATAATCCGGCATTTGTGAGGAAGGGAGGGCACTTGGAGGAGAAACGGCAATATGACAGAGTCAAAGCATAGATGTTTGCTGAGTGATTGGGTGAGCGTGTCATCTGTCTCTTTGAAAGGACACGTGAGAGAGGAACAGGAGCCCACGGCCTTCAGATGGGAGAAGAGGCATAGAAGAGTATTTTCCCCAAAATAAAAACCTTTACTTCATCTCAAAGATTCCAACTTTGCAGGTTGTAAGATTTGCCTTGTTTGCTGCATAAATAGGCAGAACTAGTGAGGCTCTTCACAGAATATAAGTAGCCCACTCTTTGGGAGTATCCTTAGGCCAGGCATGCCAGGCACGTAATTGGGGATACAAGGCCAAGAAAAACTTTAGGAAGCTTGCTCTAATCATCTGCAGGATAGAAAGACACTGGAGAGAAACTAGAGAGGGAACCAGGCTGCACCAAAAAAGGGCCAGGGTGGCACCTTACACCCTAGCAGGAATATCTGATCCCCATACCTCTACGCCTGGGACACAGTTTGTGACCTTTCAATACCCCCATCTCATTGCCAATCAAATGTTCCCTCTTAGTATCCCACCTTCGGAAGGGCACCAATGAATTTTCTAGCATTTGAACGACCATAAACACCCTTCCTTTTGGCCCTCCATTTGTAATTCTCCAAGTAACCGAGGTGCTTTTGCCACTGTCCAGCCTCCAGTGACCAGTTGGATGCACATTTCTCGGCACCCCATCCACTTATCACTCCGTGCAGCCCCTCTCAGCACACTCAAACTACCCTTCTTTAAATCCGCTATACATGATCTGCCTAACTATAAGCTGTGACCTTCCCTCTGTGGATTATATACCCAATCCAAGGAGGACAAATCACTTGTCGAGTACCCCAAACTCTCTGCAGATGCTGCCAATTCATGGACTACTGCCTAGTTTGCATGCCATGATTATTCTCCACGCCACATCCAACCAATTACCGCATGTGCCGTCTCCCTGACTCATTCATCTACTTCCCCAAGCCACCCCCCTTATTTACCAAATTTGTATGTTCTCAGCTGTCATGCCGGGCATCTTGAAAAGGCCAGAGCCCCTTTCACTACTGTCAGTTACATCAGACCTCTTGACATCACCCCGTACACCCCCGGAGGACAGTACCCACACAATGGGGGGGACACTTGTCAACATTCCCCTTCCCTTCAGTGTCTAAACATCTGTTTTCAATAAAACTACCCCAAGAGACCTCATAACAGATCCTGCGAGGGTGGGGGGGGGGGGCAATAAAAACTTGGGGTGCCGTGCCCCCCTCGCCGTGTCTTACCACGTGCTCCTTGCTGTCACCTCTTTAAATACCATAACTACAGTATGTCTGCGTGGTGCCCCCCCTTGCGGTCAGTAATAAAAAGTTCCCCAAGCCTGTTCCCCTAAGTTCCTTCTGTTGCCCCTATGCTTTTCGGGTACACCCCCACCACCACCCCCCCATGAAAAGGGGGGGGGGGAAGAAATTATGGGTAGCGCACCCGAAGCCATTCTGTGCCTTCTGGCACCCTCTTTTGTAATGCACCCCAACACCCATATTTTGCTCTGTTCCCCAAAATTTGCCCCCCCCCCCACAACTCTGTAGTTGGGGGTGGGGTCTCGGTCATAAAATGTTTGGGGGTCACTACCATGGTGCCCATCTCATTATCCCCCTCTGTTGGCTGAAGGGGTACTCTTTACTAGTTGGCAGTTGGCCTCACTCCCCTATGCTCCGCCCCTGACTCCACCTACTTCTGTGAATCTTTTCTACTCCTCCCTTTCCTTTGGGGACCCACCCCTCTCCACCCCCAGCTCTATGCCACCACCTATCCCTAGGCTCCTCCCCCAACTGTGCCTCACTCCCCTATGCTCCGCCCCTGACTCCACCTACTTCTGTGAATCTTTTCTACTCCTCCCTTTCCTTTGGGGGCCCACCCCTGCCCCACCCCCATGCCACCACCTATCCCTAGGCTCCTCCCCCAACTGTGCCTCACTCCCCTATGCTCCGCCCCTCACTCCACCTACTTCTGTGAATCTTTTCTACTCCTCCCTTTGGGGGCCCACCCCTGCCCCACCCCCATGCCACCACCTATCCCTAGGCTCCTCCCCCAACTGTGCCTCACTCCCCTATGCTCCGCCCCTCACTCCACCTACTTCTGTGAATCTTTTCTACTCCTCCCTTTCCTTTGGGGGCCCACCCCTCTCCACCCCCAGCTCTATGCCACCACCTATCCCTAGGCTCCTCCCCCAACTGTGCCTCACTCCCCTATGCTCCGCCCCTGACTCCACCTACTTCTGTGAATCTTTTCTACTCCTCCCTTTCCTTTGGGGACCCACCCCTCTCCACCCCCAGCTCTATGCCACCACCTATCCCTAGGCTCCTCCCCCAACTGTGCCTCACTCCCCTATGCTCCGCCCCTCACTCCACCTACTTCTGTGAATCTTTTCTACTCCTCCCTTTCCTTTGGGGGCCCACCCCTGCCCCACCCCCATGCCACCACCTATCCCTAGGCTCCTCCCCCAACTGTGCCTCACTCCCCTATGCTCCGCCCCTCACTCCACCTACTTCTGTGAATCTTTTCTACTCCTCCCTTTCCTTTGGGGGCCCACCCCTCTCCACCCCCAGCTCTATGCCACCACCTATCCCTAGGCTCCTCCCCCAACTGTGCCTCACTCCCCTATGCTCCGCCCCTCACTCCACCTACTTCTGTGAATCTTTTCTACTCCTCCCTTTCCTTTGGGGGCCCACCCCTGCCCCACCCCCATGCCACCACCTATCCCTAGGTTCCTCCCCCAACTGTGCCTCACTCCCCTATGCTCCGCCCCTCACTCCACCTACTTCTGTGAATCTTTTCTACTCCTCCCTTTCCTTTGGGGGCCCACCCCTCTCCATGCCACCACCTATCCCTAGGCTCCTCCCCCAACTGTGCCCCCCTTCTCTCATCTTTCCATTCTTGCTCCACCCATTCACACTCTGCCTCCTCCCCTCTACTGCACTCCCACTCCGCCTGGACCCATCCTCACTCTCTCTGCACAGACACACCAACCACTCTTTAATCCACCATTCAGGCCTCTCTCCTCACACTCTTTCCATCCACCAATCACCATCCAGGTCCATCTTTACCTACACACCAACCAATCTTTCATCCACCAATCACCAGCCAGGCTCACCTCCACACACACACACACACATTTTACTTACCGACTTACCTCTGCTTCACCGCCATCAGTCATCTGGTGCCGAACCCGGGATTTGAACCCTGGTCATCTGGGTGGAAGGCAGGAACTTACCCACTGGACCACATGGGCTTCCATATCTATATCATTTCCAATCGTCCCTATATCATGGCTATGGTGTATGATGTAGACCAGGGGCCTATATGTAGCTCATAGACGCTCCTGAATCCCTGAGTACTAGCAAGGGGCAATAGCTCAGCGGCAGTGTCATCTGCCTCTGGTGCTGGAAGCTCCCCAGGACAAGGGTTCGAATCCCGCCACAGCTGGTAAAAAAAAAAATTTTTTTTTTTGTTTTTGCCCATTAACTAATATTTCGATTTGATAAAAACCGGGAGCAATTTCAGACACTCGTTTTTGCATGACTGCCCTAAAATGATAAATATTTTCTCTCCTGACTCCCATGCAGCCCCCTTCTTCATTAGTAGGTGGAATATGGGTAAAACATTATCTTCAGTTATCAATCTACTCATTTTTTTCTTTGAATTTGGCATTTTGTAGCGCGAATGTGGCCTAGGGGGCATAACTGAGCAGAAGTAAGCCTCCCTCCAATAGTAAAAAAGGTTGAGTGGTGGGGATTTTTCATTTTGGTATGAGCAGAGCTGTGAAATCAGGGGGATAGAGCCTGTGCTGCTGGCTAGGCATATTGGCCTAGTGTTAGCTCTCAGTCACGAAATGATGGGTAAAGTTTGGAGCTGGTAAAACTCCCTTTATTAGGTGCAATCAGAAGACAGACATGTTGAAGTTTTCAAGAGGCAGAAAGGGGTAAAGTCCGGCGTGTGCTTCATTGGGCCTGCATCATGCCTGTTGTTGCAGCAGCTGGCCTGGCCTGTCCCTGGGTCTTTAAACAACCCAGCACTAAGTCTTTAGCTAGCAAGCAAGGCCCCCGAACGCCCACGAACGCCCATGTTCTGTATAGAGGAAGACTGCAGACAATTTGGCACCCTTCTAAATGAGGGTGCTGTCCCATGAGCGGCCTTCGAGTGGGAAAAGCTTTAGCGTAAGACAAGTTGTCAAGCTTAGAATTCTGCTGAAAACCATATGTTGGAGGCCAAATCATGGTGGAAGCCTGTGAGTGTCTCAGGCCAAAGTAAGCATGGGAGGACATTATTTGCATAGGACAGCCCCCTTCTAAATCAGATCATCATGCTGCAGTTGCCATGTAGCGTTACTAGAGGGCAGCAGAATGACCATCATAGAAGAGAGAAGTGTTAAATCTGTTTGCTGACGTACCGCTTGTCCATGTTGGTCTTTGCCGGGCCTGTGGAGCGGAGGACTACAATAAGCGAGTGAATGAGTAATGAGGAACGATAATCCGGCATTTGTGAGGAAGGGAGGGCACTTGGAGGAGAAACGGCAATATGACAGAGTCAAAGCATAGATGTTTGCTGAGTGATTGGGTGAGCGTGTCATCTGTCTCTTTGAAAGGACACGTGAGAGAGGAACAGGAGCCCACGGCCTTCAGATGGGAGAAGAGGCATAGAAGAGTATTTTCCCCAAAATAAAAACCTTTACTTCATCTCAAAGATTCCAACTTTGCAGGTTGTAAGATTTGCCTTGTTTGCTGCATAAATAGGCAGAACTAGTGAGGCTCTTCACAGAATATAAGTAGCACACTCTTTGGGAGTATCCTTAGGCCAGGCATGCCAGGCACGTAATTGGGGATACAAGGCCAAGAAAAACTTTAGGAAGCTTGCTCTAATCATCTGCAGGATAGAAAGACACTGGAGAGAAACTAGAGAGGGAACCAGGCTGCACCAAAAAAGGGCCAGGGTGGCACCTTACACCCTAGCAGGAATATCTGATCCCCATACCTCTACGCCTGGGACACAGTTTGTGACCTTTCAATACCCCCATCTCATTGCCAATCAAATGTTCCCTCTTAGTATCCCACCTTCGGAAGGGCACCAATGAATTTTCTAGCATTTGAACGACCATAAACACCCTTCCTTTTGGCCCTCCATTTGTAATTCTCCAAGTAACCGAGGTGCTTTTGCCACTGTCCAGCCTCCAGTGACCAGTTGGATGCACATTTCTCGGCACCCCATCCACTTATCACTCCGTGCAGCCCCTCTCAGCACACTCAAACTACCCTTCTTTAAATCCGCTATACATGATCTGCCTAACTATAAGCTGTGACCTTCCCTCTGTGGATTATATACCCAATCCAAGGAGGACAAATCACTTGTCGAGTACCCCAAACTCTCTGCAGATGCTGCCAATTCATGGACTACTGCCTAGTTTGCATGCCATGATTATTCTCCACGCCACATCCAACCAATTACCGCATGTGCCGTCTCCCTGACTCATTCATCTACTTCCCCAAGCCACCCCCCTTATTTACCAAATTTGTATGTTCTCAGCTGTCATGCCGGGCATCTTGAAAAGGCCAGAGCCCCTTTCACTACTGTCAGTTACATCAGACCTCTTGACATCACCCCGTACACCCCCGGAGGACAGTACCCACACAATGGGGGGGACACTTGTCAACATTCCCCTTCCCTTCAGTGTCTAAACATCTGTTTTCAATAAAACTACCCCAAGAGACCTCATAACAGATCCTGCGAGGGTGGGGGGGGGGCAATAAAAACTTGGGGTGCCGTGCCCCCCTCGCCGTGTCTTACCACGTGCTCCTTGCTGTCACCTCTTTAAATACCATAACTACAGTATGTCTGCGTGGTGCCCCCCCTTGCGGTCAGTAATAAAAAGTTCCCCAAGCCTGTTCCCCTAAGTTCCTTCTGTTGCCCCTATGCTTTTCGGGTACACCCCCACCACCACCCCCCCATGAAAAGGGGGGGGGGGAAGAAATTATGGGTAGCGCACCCGAAGCCATTCTGTGCCTTCTGGCACCCTCTTTTGTAATGCACCCCAACACCCATATTTTGCTCTGTTCCCCAAAATTTGCCCCCCCCCCCACAACTCTGTAGTTGGGGGTGGGGTCTCGGTCATAAAATGTTTGGGGGTCACTACCATGGTGCCCATCTCATTATCCCCCTCTGTTGGCTGAAGGGGTACTCTTTACTAGTTGGCAGTTGGCCTCACTCCCCTATGCTCCGCCCCTGACTCCACCTACTTCTGTGAATCTTTTCTACTCCTCCCTTTCCTTTGGGGACCCACCCCTCTCCACCCCCAGCTCTATGCCACCACCTATCCCTAGGCTCCTCCCCCAACTGTGCCTCACTCCCCTATGCTCCGCCCCTCACTCCACCTACTTCTGTGAATCTTTTCTACTCCTCCCTTTCCTTTGGGGGCCCACCCCTGCCCCACCCCCATGCCACCACCTATCCCTAGGCTCCTCCCCCAACTGTGCCTCACTCCCCTATGCTCCGCCCCTCACTCCACCTACTTCTGTGAATCTTTTCTACTCCTCCCTTTCCTTTGGGGGCCCACCCCTCTCCACCCCCAGCTCTATGCCACCACCTATCCCTAGGCTCCTCCCCCAACTGTGCCTCACTCCCCTATGCTCCGCCCCTGACTCCACCTACTTCTGTGAATCTTTTCTACTCCTCCCTTTCCTTTGGGGACCCACCCCTCTCCACCCCCAGCTCTATGCCACCACCTATCCCTAGGCTCCTCCCCCAACTGTGCCTCACTCCCCTATGCTCCGCCCCTCACTCCACCTACTTCTGTGAATCTTTTCTACTCCTCCCTTTCCTTTGGGGGCCCACCCCTGCCCCACCCCCATGCCACCACCTATCCCTAGGCTCCTCCCCCAACTGTGCCTCACTCCCCTATGCTCCGCCCCTCACTCCACCTACTTCTGTGAATCTTTTCTACTCCTCCCTTTCCTTTGGGGGCCCACCCCTCTCCACCCCCAGCTCTATGCCACCACCTATCCCTAGGCTCCTCCCCCAACTGTGCCTCACTCCCCTATGCTCCGCCCCTCACTCCACCTACTTCTGTGAATCTTTTCTACTCCTCCCTTTCCTTTGGGGGCCCACCCCTGCCCCACCCCCATGCCCCACCCCCATGCCACCACCTATCCCTAGGCTCCTCCCCCAACTGTGCCTCACTCCCCTATGCTCCGCCCCTCACTCCACCTACTTCTGTGAATCTTTTCTACTCCTCCCTTTCCTTTGGGGGCCCACCCCTCTCCATGCCACCACCTATCCCTAGGCTCCTCCCCCAACTGTGCCCCCCTTCTCTCATCTTTCCATTCTTGCTCCACCCATTCACACTCTGCCTCCTCCCCTCTACTGCACTCCCACTCCGCCTGGACCCATCCTCACTCTCTCTGCACAGACACACCAACCACTCTTTAATCCACCATTCAGGCCTCTCTCCTCACACTCTTTCCATCCACCAATCACCATCCAGGTCCATCTTTACCTACACACCAACCAATCTTTCATCCACCAATCACCAGCCAGGCTCACCTCCACACACACACACACACATTTTACTTACCGACTTACCTCTGCTTCACCGCCATCAGTCATCTGGTGCCGAACCCGGGATTTGAACCCTGGTCATCTGGGTGGAAGGCAGGAACTTACCCACTGGACCACATGGGCTTCCATATCTATATCATTTCCAATCGTCCCTATATCATGGCTATGGTGTATGATGTAGACCAGGGGCCTATATGTAGCTCATAGACGCTCCTGAATCCCTGAGTACTAGCAAGGGGCAATAGCTCAGCGGCAGTGTCATCTGCCTCTGGTGCTGGAAGCTCCCCAGGACAAGGGTTCGAATCCCGCCACAGCTGGTAAAAAAAAAAAATTTTTTTTTTTTTTTTGCCCATTAACTAATATTTCGATTTGATAAAAACCGGGAGCAATTTCAGACACTCGTTTTTGCATGACTGCCCTAAAATGATAAATATTTTCTCTCCTGACTCCCATGCAGCCCCCTTCTTCATTAGTAGGTGGAATATGGGTAAAACATTATCTTCAGTTATCAATCTACTCATTTTTTTCTTTGAATTTGGCATTTTGTAGCGCGAATGTGGCCTAGGGGGCATAACTGAGCAGAAGTAAGCCTCCCTCCAATAGTAAAAAAGGTTGAGTGGTGGGGATTTTTCATTTTGGTATGAGCAGAGCTGTGAAATCAGGGGGATAGAGCCTGTGCTGCTGGCTAGGCATATTGGCCTAGTGTTAGCTCTCAGTCACGAAATGATGGGTAAAGTTTGGAGCTGGTAAAACTCCCTTTATTAGGTGCAATCAGAAGACAGACATGTTGAAGTTTTCAAGAGGCAGAAAGGGGTAAAGTCCGGCGTGTGCTTCATTGGGCCTGCATCATGCCTGTTGTTGCAGCAGCTGGCCTGGCCTGTCCCTGGGTCTTTAAACAACCCAGCACTAAGTCTTTAGCTAGCAAGCAAGGCCCCCGAACGCCCACGAACGCCCATGTTCTGTATAGAGGAAGACTGCAGACAATTTGGCACCCTTCTAAATGAGGGTGCTGTCCCATGAGCGGCCTTCGAGTGGGAAAAGCTTTAGCGTAAGACAAGTTGTCAAGCTTAGAATTCTGCTGAAAACCATATGTTGGAGGCCAAATCATGGTGGAAGCCTGTGAGTGTCTCAGGCCAAAGTAAGCATGGGAGGACATTATTTGCATAGGACAGCCCCCTTCTAAATCAGATCATCATGCTGCAGTTGCCATGTAGCGTTACTAGAGGGCAGCAGAATGACCATCATAGAAGAGAGAAGTGTTAAATCTGTTTGCTGACGTACCGCTTGTCCATGTTGGTCTTTGCCGGGCCTGTGGAGCGGAGGACTACAATAAGCGAGTGAATGAGTAATGAGGAACGATAATCCGGCATTTGTGAGGAAGGGAGGGCACTTGGAGGAGAAACGGCAATATGACAGAGTCAAAGCATAGATGTTTGCTGAGTGATTGGGTGAGCGTGTCATCTGTCTCTTTGAAAGGACACGTGAGAGAGGAACAGGAGCCCACGGCCTTCAGATGGGAGAAGAG
Source organism: Pleurodeles waltl (assembly GCF_031143425.1). Lineage (NCBI taxonomy): Eukaryota > Metazoa > Chordata > Amphibia > Caudata > Salamandridae > Pleurodeles > Pleurodeles waltl. The sequence continues at coordinate 659,379,595 of NC_090437.1, forward strand.
GCATAGAAGAGTATTTTCCCCAAAATAAAAACCTTTACTTCATCTCAAAGATTCCAACTTTGCAGGTTGTAAGATTTGCCTTGTTTGCTGCATAAATAGGCAGAACTAGTGAGGCTCTTCACAGAATATAAGTAGCACACTCTTTGGGAGTATCCTTAGGCCAGGCATGCCAGGCACGTAATTGGGGATACAAGGCCAAGAAAAACTTTAGGAAGCTTGCTCTAATCATCTGCAGGATAGAAAGACACTGGAGAGAAACTAGAGAGGGAACCAGGCTGCACCAAAAAAGGGCCAGGGTGGCACCTTACACCCTAGCAGGAATATCTGATCCCCATACCTCTACGCCTGGGACACAGTTTGTGACCTTTCAATACCCCCATCTCATTGCCAATCAAATGTTCCCTCTTAGTATCCCACCTTCGGAAGGGCACCAATGAATTTTCTAGCATTTGAACGACCATAAACACCCTTCCTTTTGGCCCTCCATTTGTAATTCTCCAAGTAACCGAGGTGCTTTTGCCACTGTCCAGCCTCCAGTGACCAGTTGGATGCACATTTCTCGGCACCCCATCCACTTATCACTCCGTGCAGCCCCTCTCAGCACACTCAAACTACCCTTCTTTAAATCCGCTATACATGATCTGCCTAACTATAAGCTGTGACCTTCCCTCTGTGGATTATATACCCAATCCAAGGAGGACAAATCACTTGTCGAGTACCCCAAACTCTCTGCAGATGCTGCCAATTCATGGACTACTGCCTAGTTTGCATGCCATGATTATTCTCCACGCCACATCCAACCAATTACCGCATGTGCCGTCTCCCTGACTCATTCATCTACTTCCCCAAGCCACCCCCCTTATTTACCAAATTTGTATGTTCTCAGCTGTCATGCCGGGCATCTTGAAAAGGCCAGAGCCCCTTTCACTACTGTCAGTTACATCAGACCTCTTGACATCACCCCGTACACCCCCGGAGGACAGTACCCACACAATGGGGGGGACACTTGTCAACATTCCCCTTCCCTTCAGTGTCTAAACATCTGTTTTCAATAAAACTACCCCAAGAGACCTCATAACAGATCCTGCGAGGGTGGGGGGGGGGCAATAAAAACTTGGGGTGCCGTGCCCCCCTCGCCGTGTCTTACCACGTGCTCCTTGCTGTCACCTCTTTAAATACCATAACTACAGTATGTCTGCGTGGTGCCCCCCCTTGCGGTCAGTAATAAAAAGTTCCCCAAGCCTGTTCCCCTAAGTTCCTTCTGTTGCCCCTATGCTTTTCGGGTACACCCCCACCACCACCCCCCCATGAAAAGGGGGGGGGGGAAGAAATTATGGGTAGCGCACCCGAAGCCATTCTGTGCCTTCTGGCACCCTCTTTTGTAATGCACCCCAACACCCATATTTTGCTCTGTTCCCCAAAATTTGCCCCCCCCCCCCACAACTCTGTAGTTGGGGGTGGGGTCTCGGTCATAAAATGTTTGGGGGTCACTACCATGGTGCCCATCTCATTATCCCCCTCTGTTGGCTGAAGGGGTACTCTTTACTAGTTGGCAGTTGGCCTCACTCCCCTATGCTCCGCCCCTGACTCCACCTACTTCTGTGAATCTTTTCTACTCCTCCCTTTCCTTTGGGGACCCACCCCTCTCCACCCCCAGCTCTATGCCACCACCTATCCCTAGGCTCCTCCCCCACCTGTGCCTCACTCCCCTATGCTCCGCCCCTCACTCCACCTACTTCTGTGAATCTTTTCTACTCCTCCCTTTCCTTTGGGGGCCCACCCCTGCCCCACCCCCATGCCACCACCTATCCCTAGGCTCCTCCCCCAACTGTGCCTCACTCCCCTATGCTCCGCCCCTCACTCCACCTACTTCTGTGAATCTTTTCTACTCCTCCCTTTCCTTTGGGGGCCCACCCCTCTCCACCCCCAGCTCTATGCCACCACCTATCCCTAGGCTCCTCCCCCAACTGTGCCTCACTCCCCTATGCTCCGCCCCTGACTCCACCTACTTCTGTGAATCTTTTCTACTCCTCCCTTTCCTTTGGGGACCCACCCCTCTCCACCCCCAGCTCTATGCCACCACCTATCCCTAGGCTCCTCCCCCAACTGTGCCTCACTCCCCTATGCTCCGCCCCTCACTCCACCTACTTCTGTGAATCTTTTCTACTCCTCCCTTTCCTTTGGGGGCCCACCCCTGCCCCACCCCCATGCCACCACCTATCCCTAGGCTCCTCCCCCAACTGTGCCTCACTCCCCTATGCTCCGCCCCTCACTCCACCTACTTCTGTGAATCTTTTCTACTCCTCCCTTTCCTTTGGGGGCCCACCCCTCTCCACCCCCAGCTCTATGCCACCACCTATCCCTAGGCTCCTCCCCCAACTGTGCCTCACTCCCCTATGCTCCGCCCCTCACTCCACCTACTTCTGTGAATCTTTTCTACTCCTCCCTTTCCTTTGGGGGCCCACCCCTGCCCCACCCCCATGCCCCACCCCCATGCCACCACCTATCCCTAGGCTCCTCCCCCAACTGTGCCTCACTCCCCTATGCTCCGCCCCTCACTCCACCTACTTCTGTGAATCTTTTCTACTCCTCCCTTTCCTTTGGGGGCCCACCCCTCTCCATGCCACCACCTATCCCTAGGCTCCTCCCCCAACTGTGCCCCCCTTCTCTCATCTTTCCATTCTTGCTCCACCCATTCACACTCTGCCTCCTCCCCTCTACTGCACTCCCACTCCGCCTGGACCCATCCTCACTCTCTCTGCACAGACACACCAACCACTCTTTAATCCACCATTCAGGCCTCTCTCCTCACACTCTTTCCATCCACCAATCACCATCCAGGTCCATCTTTACCTACACACCAACCAATCTTTCATCCACCAATCACCAGCCAGGCTCACCTCCACACACACACACACACACATTTTACTTACCTCTGCTTCACCGCCATCAGTCATCTGGTGCCGAACCCGGGATTTGAACCCTGGTCATCAACCCTGGTGGAAGGCAGGAACTTACCCACTGGACCACATGGGCTTCCATATCTATATCATTTCCAATCGTCCCTATATCATGGCTATGGTGTATGATGTAGACCAGGGGCCTATATGTAGCTCATAGACGCTCCTGAATCCCTGAGTACTAGCAAGGGGCAATAGCTCAGCGGCAGTGTCATCTGCCTCTGGTGCTGGAAGCTCCCCAGGACAAGGGTTCGAATCCCGCCACAGCTGGTAAAAAAAAAAATTTTTTTTTTTTTTTTGCCCATTAACTAATATTTCGATTTGATAAAAACCGGGAGCAATTTCAGACACTCGTTTTTGCATGACTGCCCTAAAATGATAAATATTTTCTCTCCTGACTCCCATGCAGCCCCCTTCTTCATTAGTAGGTGGAATATGGGTAAAACATTATCTTCAGTTATCAATCTACTCATTTTTTTCTTTGAATTTGGCATTTTGTAGCGCGAATGTGGCCTAGGGGGCATAACTGAGCAGAAGTAAGCCTCCCTCCAATAGTAAAAAAGGTTGAGTGGTGGGGATTTTTCATTTTGGTATGAGCAGAGCTGTGAAATCAGGGGGATAGAGCCTGTGCTGCTGGCTAGGCATATTGGCCTAGTGTTAGCTCTCAGTCACGAAATGATGGGTAAAGTTTGGAGCTGGTAAAACTCCCTTTATTAGGTGCAATCAGAAGACAGACATGTTGAAGTTTTCAAGAGGCAGAAAGGGGTAAAGTCCGGCGTGTGCTTCATTGGGCCTGCATCATGCCTGTTGTTGCAGCAGCTGGCCTGGCCTGTCCCTGGGTCTTTAAACAACCCAGCACTAAGTCTTTAGCTAGCAAGCAAGGCCCCCGAACGCCCACGAACGCCCATGTTCTGTATAGAGGAAGACTGCAGACAATTTGGCACCCTTCTAAATGAGGGTGCTGTCCCATGAGCGGCCTTCGAGTGGGAAAAGCTTTAGCGTAAGACAAGTTGTCAAGCTTAGAATTCTGCTGAAAACCATATGTTGGAGGCCAAATCATGGTGGAAGCCTGTGAGTGTCTCAGGCCAAAGTAAGCATGGGAGGACATTATTTGCATAGGACAGCCCCCTTCTAAATCAGATCATCATGCTGCAGTTGCCATGTAGCGTTACTAGAGGGCAGCAGAATGACCATCATAGAAGAGAGAAGTGTTAAATCTGTTTGCTGACGTACCGCTTGTCCATGTTGGTCTTTGCCGGGCCTGTGGAGCGGAGGACTACAATAAGCGAGTGAATGAGTAATGAGGAACGATAATCCGGCATTTGTGAGGAAGGGAGGGCACTTGGAGGAGAAACGGCAATATGACAGAGTCAAAGCATAGATGTTTGCTGAGTGATTGGGTGAGCGTGTCATCTGTCTCTTTGAAAGGACACGTGAGAGAGGAACAGGAGCCCACGGCCTTCAGATGGGAGAAGAGGCATAGAAGAGTATTTTCCCCAAAATAAAAACCTTTACTTCATCTCAAAGATTCCAACTTTGCAGGTTGTAAGATTTGCCTTGTTTGCTGCATAAATAGGCAGAACTAGTGAGGCTCTTCACAGAATATAAGTAGCACACTCTTTGGGAGTATCCTTAGGCCAGGCATGCCAGGCACGTAATTGGGGATACAAGGCCAAGAAAAACTTTAGGAAGCTTGCTCTAATCATCTGCAGGATAGAAAGACACTGGAGAGAAACTAGAGAGGGAACCAGGCTGCACCAAAAAAGGGCCAGGGTGGCACCTTACACCCTAGCAGGAATATCTGATCCCCATACCTCTACGCCTGGGACACAGTTTGTGACCTTTCAATACCCCCATCTCATTGCCAATCAAATGTTCCCTCTTAGTATCCCACCTTCGGAAGGGCACCAATGAATTTTCTAGCATTTGAACGACCATAAACACCCTTCCTTTTGGCCCTCCATTTGTAATTCTCCAAGTAACCGAGGTGCTTTTGCCACTGTCCAGCCTCCAGTGACCAGTTGGATGCACATTTCTCGGCACCCCATCCACTTATCACTCCGTGCAGCCCCTCTCAGCACACTCAAACTACCCTTCTTTAAATCCGCTATACATGATCTGCCTAACTATAAGCTGTGACCTTCCCTCTGTGGATTATATACCCAATCCAAGGAGGACAAATCACTTGTCGAGTACCCCAAACTCTCTGCAGATGCTGCCAATTCATGGACTACTGCCTAGTTTGCATGCCATGATTATTCTCCACGCCACATCCAACCAATTACCGCATGTGCCGTCTCCCTGACTCATTCATCTACTTCCCCAAGCCACCCCCCTTATTTACCAAATTTGTATGTTCTCAGCTGTCATGCCGGGCATCTTGAAAAGGCCAGAGCCCCTTTCACTACTGTCAGTTACATCAGACCTCTTGACATCACCCCGTACACCCCCGGAGGACAGTACCCACACAATGGGGGGGACACTTGTCAACATTCCCCTTCCCTTCAGTGTCTAAACATCTGTTTTCAATAAAACTACCCCAAGAGACCTCATAACAGATCCTGCGAGGGTGGGGGGGGGGCAATAAAAACTTGGGGTGCCGTGCCCCCCTCGCCGTGTCTTACCACGTGCTCCTTGCTGTCACCTCTTTAAATACCATAACTACAGTATGTCTGCGTGGTGCCCCCCCTTGCGGTCAGTAATAAAAAGTTCCCCAAGCCTGTTCCCCTAAGTTCCTTCTGTTGCCCCTATGCTTTTCGGGTACACCCCCACCACCACCCCCCCATGAAAAGGGGGGGGGGGAAGAAATTATGGGTAGCGCACCCGAAGCCATTCTGTGCCTTCTGGCACCCTCTTTTGTAATGCACCCCAACACCCATATTTTGCTCTGTTCCCCAAAATTTGCCCCCCCCCCCCACAACTCTGTAGTTGGGGGTGGGGTCTCGGTCATAAAATGTTTGGGGGTCACTACCATGGTGCCCATCTCATTATCCCCCTCTGTTGGCTGAAGGGGTACTCTTTACTAGTTGGCAGTTGGCCTCACTCCCCTATGCTCCGCCCCTGACTCCACCTACTTCTGTGAATCTTTTCTACTCCTCCCTTTCCTTTGGGGACCCACCCCTCTCCACCCCCAGCTCTATGCCACCACCTATCCCTAGGCTCCTCCCCCAACTGTGCCTCACTCCCCTATGCTCCGCCCCTCACTCCACCTACTTCTGTGAATCTTTTCTACTCCTCCCTTTCCTTTGGGGGCCCACCCCTGCCCCACCCCCATGCCACCACCTATCCCTAGGCTCCTCCCCCAACTGTGCCTCACTCCCCTATGCTCCGCCCCTCACTCCACCTACTTCTGTGAATCTTTTCTACTCCTCCCTTTCCTTTGGGGGCCCACCCCTCTCCACCCCCAGCTCTATGCCACCACCTATCCCTAGGCTCCTCCCCCAACTGTGCCTCACTCCCCTATGCTCCGCCCCTGACTCCACCTACTTCTGTGAATCTTTTCTACTCCTCCCTTTCCTTTGGGGACCCACCCCTCTCCACCCCCAGCTCTATGCCACCACCTATCCCTAGGCTCCTCCCCCAACTGTGCCTCACTCCCCTATGCTCCGCCCCTCACTCCACCTACTTCTGTGAATCTTTTCTACTCCTCCCTTTCCTTTGGGGGCCCACCCCTGCCCCACCCCCATGCCACCACCTATCCCTAGGCTCCTCCCCCAACTGTGCCTCACTCCCCTATGCTCCGCCCCTCACTCCACCTACTTCTGTGAATCTTTTCTACTCCTCCCTTTCCTTTGGGGGCCCACCCCTGCCCCACCCCCATGCCCCACCCCCATGCCACCACCTATCCCTAGGCTCCTCCCCCAACTGTGCCTCACTCCCCTATGCTCCGCCCCTCACTCCACCTACTTCTGTGAATCTTTTCTACTCCTCCCTTTCCTTTGGGGGCCCACCCCTCTCCATGCCACCACCTATCCCTAGGCTCCTCCCCCAACTGTGCCCCCCTTCTCTCATCTTTCCATTCTTGCTCCACCCATTCACACTCTGCCTCCTCCCCTCTACTGCACTCCCACTCCGCCTGGACCCATCCTCACTCTCTCTGCACAGACACACCAACCACTCTTTAATCCACCATTCAGGCCTCTCTCCTCACACTCTTTCCATCCACCAATCACCATCCAGGTCCATCTTTACCTACACACCAACCAATCTTTCATCCACCAATCACCAGCCAGGCTCACCTCCACACACACACACACACATTTTACTTACCGACTTACCTCTGCTTCACCGCCATCAGTCATCTGGTGCCGAACCCGGGATTTGAACCCTGGTCATCTGGGTGGAAGGCAGGAACTTACCCACTGGACCACATGGGCTTCCATATCTATATCATTTCCAATCGTCCCTATATCATGGCTATGGTGTATGATGTAGACCAGGGGCCTATATGTAGCTCATAGACGCTCCTGAATCCCTGAGTACTAGCAAGGGGCAATAGCTCAGCGGCAGTGTCATCTGCCTCTGGTGCTGGAAGCTCCCCAGGACAAGGGTTCGAATCCCGCCACAGCTGGTAAAAAAAAAAATTTTTTTTTTTTTTTTGCCCATTAACTAATATTTCGATTTGATAAAAACCGGGAGCAATTTCAGACACTCGTTTTTGCATGACTGCCCTAAAATGATAAATATTTTCTCTCCTGACTCCCATGCAGCCCCCTTCTTCATTAGTAGGTGGAATATGGGTAAAACATTATCTTCAGTTATCAATCTACTCATTTTTTTCTTTGAATTTGGCATTTTGTAGCGCGAATGTGGCCTAGGGGGCATAACTGAGCAGAAGTAAGCCTCCCTCCAATAGTAAAAAAGGTTGAGTGGTGGGGATTTTTCATTTTGGTATGAGCAGAGCTGTGAAATCAGGGGGATAGAGCCTGTGCTGCTGGCTAGGCATATTGGCCTAGTGTTAGCTCTCAGTCACGAAATGATGGGTAAAGTTTGGAGCTGGTAAAACTCCCTTTATTAGGTGCAATCAGAAGACAGACATGTTGAAGTTTTCAAGAGGCAGAAAGGGGTAAAGTCCGGCGTGTGCTTCATTGGGCCTGCATCATGCCTGTTGTTGCAGCAGCTGGCCTGGCCTGTCCCTGGGTCTTTAAACAACCCAGCACTAAGTCTTTAGCTAGCAAGCAAGGCCCCCGAACGCCCACGAACGCCCATGTTCTGTATAGAGGAAGACTGCAGACAATTTGGCACCCTTCTAAATGAGGGTGCTGTCCCATGAGCGGCCTTCGAGTGGGAAAAGCTTTAGCGTAAGACAAGTTGTCAAGCTTAGAATTCTGCTGAAAACCATATGTTGGAGGCCAAATCATGGTGGAAGCCTGTGAGTGTCTCAGGCCAAAGTAAGCATGGGAGGACATTATTTGCATAGGACAGCCCCCTTCTAAATCAGATCATCATGCTGCAGTTGCCATGTAGCGTTACTAGAGGGCAGCAGAATGACCATCATAGAAGAGAGAAGTGTTAAATCTGTTTGCTGACGTACCGCTTGTCCATGTTGGTCTTTGCCGGGCCTGTGGAGCGGAGGACTACAATAAGCGAGTGAATGAGTAATGAGGAACGATAATCCGGCATTTGTGAGGAAGGGAGGGCACTTGGAGGAGAAACGGCAATATGACAGAGTCAAAGCATAGATGTTTGCTGAGTGATTGGGTGAGCGTGTCATCTGTCTCTTTGAAAGGACACGTGAGAGAGGAACAGGAGCCCACGGCCTTCAGATGGGAGAAGAGGCATAGAAGAGTATTTTCCCCAAAATAAAAACCTTTACTTCATCTCAAAGATTCCAACTTTGCAGGTTGTAAGATTTGCCTTGTTTGCTGCATAAATAGGCAGAACTAGTGAGGCTCTTCACAGAATATAAGTAGCACACTCTTTGGGAGTATCCTTAGGCCAGGCATGCCAGGCACGTAATTGGGGATACAAGGCCAAGAAAAACTTTAGGAAGCTTGCTCTAATCATCTGCAGGATAGAAAGACACTGGAGAGAAACTAGAGAGGGAACCAGGCTGCACCAAAAAAGGGCCAGGGTGGCACCTTACACCCTAGCAGGAATATCTGATCCCCATACCTCTACGCCTGGGACACAGTTTGTGACCTTTCAATACCCCCATCTCATTGCCAATCAAATGTTCCCTCTTAGTATCCCACCTTCGGAAGGGCACCAATGAATTTTCTAGCATTTGAACGACCATAAACACCCTTCCTTTTGGCCCTCCATTTGTAATTCTCCAAGTAACCGAGGTGCTTTTGCCACTGTCCAGCCTCCAGTGACCAGTTGGATGCACATTTCTCGGCACCCCATCCACTTATCACTCCGTGCAGCCCCTCTCAGCACACTCAAACTACCCTTCTTTAAATCCGCTATACATGATCTGCCTAACTATAAGCTGTGACCTTCCCTCTGTGGATTATATACCCAATCCAAGGAGGACAAATCACTTGTCGAGTACCCCAAACTCTCTGCAGATGCTGCCAATTCATGGACTACTGCCTAGTTTGCATGCCATGATTATTCTCCACGCCACATCCAACCAATTACCGCATGTGCCGTCTCCCTGACTCATTCATCTACTTCCCCAAGCCACCCCCCTTATTTACCAAATTTGTATGTTCTCAGCTGTCATGCCGGGCATCTTGAAAAGGCCAGAGCCCCTTTCACTACTGTCAGTTACATCAGACCTCTTGACATCACCCCGTACACCCCCGGAGGACAGTACCCACACAATGGGGGGGACACTTGTCAACATTCCCCTTCCCTTCAGTGTCTAAACATCTGTTTTCAATAAAACTACCCCAAGAGACCTCATAACAGATCCTGCGAGGGTGGGGGGGGGGCAATAAAAACTTGGGGTGCCGTGCCCCCCTCGCCGTGTCTTACCACGTGCTCCTTGCTGTCACCTCTTTAAATACCATAACTACAGTATGTCTGCGTGGTGCCCCCCCTTGCGGTCAGTAATAAAAAGTTCCCCAAGCCTGTTCCCCTAAGTTCCTTCTGTTGCCCCTATGCTTTTCGGGTACACCCCCACCACCACCCCCCCATGAAAAGGGGGGGGGGGAAGAAATTATGGGTAGCGCACCCGAAGCCATTCTGTGCCTTCTGGCACCCTCTTTTGTAATGCACCCCAACACCCATATTTTGCTCTGTTCCCCAAAATTTGCCCCCCCCCCCACAACTCTGTAGTTGGGGGTGGGGTCTCGGTCATAAAATGTTTGGGGGTCACTACCATGGTGCCCATCTCATTATCCCCCTCTGTTGGCTGAAGGGGTACTCTTTACTAGTTGGCAGTTGGCCTCACTCCCCTATGCTCCGCCCCTGACTCCACCTACTTCTGTGAATCTTTTCTACTCCTCCCTTTCCTTTGGGGACCCACCCCTCTCCACCCCCAGCTCTATGCCACCACCTATCCCTAGGCTCCTCCCCCAACTGTGCCTCACTCCCCTATGCTCCGCCCCTCACTCCACCTACTTCTGTGAATCTTTTCTACTCCTCCCTTTCCTTTGGGGGCCCACCCCTGCCCCACCCCCATGCCACCACCTATCCCTAGGCTCCTCCCCCAACTGTGCCTCACTCCCCTATGCTCCGCCCCTCACTCCACCTACTTCTGTGAATCTTTTCTACTCCTCCCTTTCCTTTGGGGGCCCACCCCTCTCCACCCCCAGCTCTATGCCACCACCTATCCCTAGGCTCCTCCCCCAACTGTGCCTCACTCCCCTATGCTCCGCCCCTGACTCCACCTACTTCTGTGAATCTTTTCTACTCCTCCCTTTCCTTTGGGGACCCACCCCTCTCCACCCCCAGCTCTATGCCACCACCTATCCCTAGGCTCCTCCCCCAACTGTGCCTCACTCCCCTATGCTCCGCCCCTCACTCCACCTACTTCTGTGAATCTTTTCTACTCCTCCCTTTCCTTTGGGGGCCCACCCCTGCCCCACCCCCATGCCACCACCTATCCCTAGGCTCCTCCCCCAACTGTGCCTCACTCCCCTATGCTCCGCCCCTCACTCCACCTACTTCTGTGAATCTTTTCTACTCCTCCCTTTCCTTTGGGGGCCCACCCCTCTCCACCCCCAGCTCTATGCCACCACCTATCCCTAGGCTCCTCCCCCAACTGTGCCTCACTCCCCTATGCTCCGCCCCTCACTCCACCTACTTCTGTGAATCTTTTCTACTCCTCCCTTTCCTTTGGGGGCCCACCCCTGCCCCACCCCCATGCCCCACCCCCATGCCACCACCTATCCCTAGGCTCCTCCCCCAACTGTGCCTCACTCCCCTATGCTCCGCCCCTCACTCCACCTACTTCTGTGAATCTTTTCTACTCCTCCCTTTCCTTTGGGGGCCCACCCCTCTCCATGCCACCACCTATCCCTAGGCTCCTCCCCCAACTGTGCCCCCCTTCTCTCATCTTTCCATTCTTGCTCCACCCATTCACACTCTGCCTCCTCCCCTCTACTGCACTCCCACTCCGCCTGGACCCATCCTCACTCTCTCTGCACAGACACACCAACCACTCTTTAATCCACCATTCAGGCCTCTCTCCTCACACTCTTTCCATCCACCAATCACCATCCAGGTCCATCTTTACCTACACACCAACCAATCTTTCATCCACCAATCACCAGCCAGGCTCACCTCCACACACACATTTTACTTACCGACTTACCTCTGCTTCACCGCCATCAGTCATCTGGTGCCGAACCCGGGATTTGAACCCTGGTCATCTGGGTGGAAGGCAGGAACTTACCCACTGGACCACATGGGCTTCCATATCTATATCATTTCCAATCGTCCCTATATCATGGCTATGGTGTATGATGTAGACCAGGGGCCTATATGTAGCTCATAGACGCTCCTGAATCCCTGAGTACTAGCAAGGGGCAATAGCTCAGTGGCAGTGTCATCTGCCTCTGGTGCTGGAAGCTCCCCAGGACAAGGGTTCGAATCCCGCCACAGCTGGTAAAAAAAAAAATTTTTTTTTTTTTTTTGCCCATTAACTAATATTTCGATTTGATAAAAACCGGGAGCAATTTCAGACACTCGTTTTTGCATGACTGCCCTAAAATGATAAATATTTTCTCTCCTGACTCCCATGCAGCCCCCTTCTTCATTAGTAGGTGGAATATGGGTAAAACATTATCTTCAGTTATCAATCTACTCATTTTTTTCTTTGAATTTGGCATTTTGTAGCGCGAATGTGGCCTAGGGGGCATAACTGAGCAGAAGTAAGCCTCCCTCCAATAGTAAAAAAGGTTGAGTGGTGGGGATTTTTCATTTTGGTATGAGCAGAGCTGTGAAATCAGGGGGATAGAGCCTGTGCTGCTGGCTAGGCATATTGGCCTAGTGTTAGCTCTCAGTCACGAAATGATGGGTAAAGTTTGGAGCTGGTAAAACTCCCTTTATTAGGTGCAATCAGAAGACAGACATGTTGAAGTTTTCAAGAGGCAGAAAGGGGTAAAGTCCGGCGTGTGCTTCATTGGGCCTGCATCATGCCTGTTGTTGCAGCAGCTGGCCTGGCCTGTCCCTGGGTCTTTAAACAACCCAGCACTAAGTCTTTAGCTAGCAAGCAAGGCCCCCGAACGCCCACGAACGCCCATGTTCTGTATAGAGGAAGACTGCAGACAATTTGGCACCCTTCTAAATGAGGGTGCTGTCCCATGAGCGGCCTTCGAGTGGGAAAAGCTTTAGCGTAAGACAAGTTGTCAAGCTTAGAATTCTGCTGAAAACCATATGTTGGAGGCCAAATCATGGTGGAAGCCTGTGAGTGTCTCAGGCCAAAGTAAGCATGGGAGGACATTATTTGCATAGGACAGCCCCCTTCTAAATCAGATCATCATGCTGCAGTTGCCATGTAGCGTTACTAGAGGGCAGCAGAATGACCATCATAGAAGAGAGAAGTGTTAAATCTGTTTGCTGACGTACCGCTTGTCCATGTTGGTCTTTGCCGGGCCTGTGGAGCGGAGGACTACAATAAGCGAGTGAATGAGTAATGAGGAACGATAATCCGGCATTTGTGAGGAAGGGAGGGCACTTGGAGGAGAAACGGCAATATGACAGAGTCAAAGCATAGATGTTTGCTGAGTGATTGGGTGAGCGTGTCATCTGTCTCTTTGAAAGGACACGTGAGAGAGGAACAGGAGCCCACGGCCTTCAGATGGGAGAAGAGGCATAGAAGAGTATTTTCCCCAAAATAAAAACCTTTACTTCATCTCAAAGATTCCAACTTTGCAGGTTGTAAGATTTGCCTTGTTTGCTGCATAAATAGGCAGAACTAGTGAGGCTCTTCACAGAATATAAGTAGCACACTCTTTGGGAGTATCCTTAGGCCAGGCATGCCAGGCACGTAATTGGGGATACAAGGCCAAGAAAAACTTTAGGAAGCTTGCTCTAATCATCTGCAGGATAGAAAGACACTGGAGAGAAACTAGAGAGGGAACCAGGCTGCACCAAAAAAGGGCCAGGGTGGCACCTTACACCCTAGCAGGAATATCTGATCCCCATACCTCTACGCCTGGGACACAGTTTGTGACCTTTCAATACCCCCATCTCATTGCCAATCAAATGTTCCCTCTTAGTATCCCACCTTCGGAAGGGCACCAATGAATTTTCTAGCATTTGAACGACCATAAACACCCTTCCTTTTGGCCCTCCATTTGTAATTCTCCAAGTAACCGAGGTGCTTTTGCCACTGTCCAGCCTCCAGTGACCAGTTGGATGCACATTTCTCGGCACCCCATCCACTTATCACTCCGTGCAGCCCCTCTCAGCACACTCAAACTACCCTTCTTTAAATCCGCTATACATGATCTGCCTAACTATAAGCTGTGACCTTCCCTCTGTGGATTATATACCCAATCCAAGGAGGACAAATCACTTGTCGAGTACCCCAAACTCTCTGCAGATGCTGCCAATTCATGGACTACTGCCTAGTTTGCATGCCATGATTATTCTCCACGCCACATCCAACCAATTACCGCATGTGCCGTCTCCCTGACTCATTCATCTACTTCCCCAAGCCACCCCCCTTATTTACCAAATTTGTATGTTCTCAGCTGTCATGCCGGGCATCTTGAAAAGGCCAGAGCCCCTTTCACTACTGTCAGTTACATCAGACCTCTTGACATCACCCCGTACACCCCCGGAGGACAGTACCCACACAATGGGGGGGACACTTGTCAACATTCCCCTTCCCTTCAGTGTCTAAACATCTGTTTTCAATAAAACTACCCCAAGAGACCTCATAACAGATCCTGCGAGGGTGGGGGGGGGGGGCAATAAAAACTTGGGGTGCCGTGCCCCCCTCGCCGTGTCTTACCACGTGCTCCTTGCTGTCACCTCTTTAAATACCATAACTACAGTATGTCTGCGTGGTGCCCCCCCTTGCGGTCAGTAATAAAAAGTTCCCCAAGCCTGTTCCCCTAAGTTCCTTCTGTTGCCCCTATGCTTTTCGGGTACACCCCCACCACCACCCCCCCATGAAAAGGGGGGGGGAAGAAATTATGGGTAGCGCACCCGAAGCCATTCTGTGCCTTCTGGCACCCTCTTTTGTAATGCACCCCAACACCCATATTTTGCTCTGTTCCCCAAAATTTGCCCCCCCCCCCACAACTCTGTAGTTGGGGGTGGGGTCTCGGTCATAAAATGTTTGGGGGTCACTACCATGGTGCCCATCTCATTATCCCCCTCTGTTGGCTGAAGGGGTACTCTTTACTAGTTGGCAGTTGGCCTCACTCCCCTATGCTCCGCCCCTGACTCCACCTACTTCTGTGAATCTTTTCTACTCCTCCCTTTCCTTTGGGGACCCACCCCTCTCCACCCCCAGCTCTATGCCACCACCTATCCCTAGGCTCCTCCCCCAACTGTGCCTCACTCCCCTATGCTCCGCCCCTGACTCCACCTACTTCTGTGAATCTTTTCTACTCCTCCCTTTCCTTTGGGGGCCCACCCCTGCCCCACCCCCATGCCACCACCTATCCCTAGGCTCCTCCCCCAACTGTGCCTCACTCCCCTATGCTCCGCCCCTCACTCCACCTACTTCTGTGAATCTTTTCTACTCCTCCCTTTGGGGGCCCACCCCTGCCCCACCCCCATGCCACCACCTATCCCTAGGCTCCTCCCCCAACTGTGCCTCACTCCCCTATGCTCCGCCCCTCACTCCACCTACTTCTGTGAATCTTTTCTACTCCTCCCTTTCCTTTGGGGGCCCACCCCTCTCCACCCCCAGCTCTATGCCACCACCTATCCCTAGGCTCCTCCCCCAACTGTGCCTCACTCCCCTATGCTCCGCCCCTGACTCCACCTACTTCTGTGAATCTTTTCTACTCCTCCCTTTCCTTTGGGGACCCACCCCTCTCCACCCCCAGCTCTATGCCACCACCTATCCCTAGGCTCCTCCCCCAACTGTGCCTCACTCCCCTATGCTCCGCCCCTCACTCCACCTACTTCTGTGAATCTTTTCTACTCCTCCCTTTCCTTTGGGGGCCCACCCCTCTCCACCCCCAGCTCTATGCCACCACCTATCCCTAGGCTCCTCCCCCAACTGTGCCTCACTCCCCTATGCTCCGCCCCTGACTCCACCTACTTCTGTGAATCTTTTCTACTCCTCCCTTTCCTTTGGGGACCCACCCCTCTCCACCCCCAGCTCTATGCCACCACCTATCCCTAGGCTCCTCCCCCAACTGTGCCTCACTCCCCTATGCTCCGCCCCTCACTCCACCTACTTCTGTGAATCTTTTCTACTCCTCCCTTTCCTTTGGGGGCCCACCCCTCTCCACCCCCAGCTCTATGCCACCACCTATCCCTAGGCTCCTCCCCCAACTGTGCCTCACTCCCCTATGCTCCGCCCCTCACTCCACCTACTTCTGTGAATCTTTTCTACTCCTCCCTTTCCTTTGGGGGCCCACCCCTGCCCCACCCCCATGCCACCACCTATCCCTAGGCTCCTCCCCCAACTGTGCCTCACTCCCCTATGCTCCGCCCCTCACTCCACCTACTTCTGTGAATCTTTTCTACTCCTCCCTTTCCTTTGGGGGCCCACCCCTCTCCATGCCACCACCTATCCCTAGGCTCCTCCCCCAACTGTGCCCCCCTTCTCTCATCTTTCCATTCTTGCTCCACCCATTCACACTCTGCCTCCTCCCCTCTACTGCACTCCCACTCCGCCTGGACCCATCCTCACTCTCTCTGCACAGACACACCAACCACTCTTTAATCCACCATTCAGGCCTCTCTCCTCACACTCTTTCCATCCACCAATCACCATCCAGGTCCATCTTTACCTACACACCAACCAATCTTTCATCCACCAATCACCAGCCAGGCTCACCTCCACACACACACACACACATTTTACTTACCGACTTACCTCTGCTTCACCGCCATCAGTCATCTGGTGCCGAACCCGGGATTTGAACCCTGGTCATCTGGGTGGAAGGCAGGAACTTACCCACTGGACCACATGGGCTTCCATATCTATATCATTTCCAATCGTCCCTATATCATGGCTATGGTGTATGATGTAGACCAGGGGCCTATATGTAGCTCATAGACGCTCCTGAATCCCTGAGTACTAGCAAGGGGCAATAGCTCAGCGGCAGTGTCATCTGCCTCTGGTGCTGGAAGCTCCCCAGGACAAGGGTTCGAATCCCGCCACAGCTGGTAAAAAAAAAAATTTTTTTTTTTGTTTTTGCCCATTAACTAATATTTCGATTTGATAAAAACCGGGAGCAATTTCAGACACTCGTTTTTGCATGACTGCCCTAAAATGATAAATATTTTCTCTCCTGACTCCCATGCAGCCCCCTTCTTCATTAGTAGGTGGAATATGGGTAAAACATTATCTTCAGTTATCAATCTACTCATTTTTTTCTTTGAATTTGGCATTTTGTAGCGCGAATGTGGCCTAGGGGGCATAACTGAGCAGAAGTAAGCCTCCCTCCAATAGTAAAAAAGGTTGAGTGGTGGGGATTTTTCATTTTGGTATGAGCAGAGCTGTGAAATCAGGGGGATAGAGCCTGTGCTGCTGGCTAGGCATATTGGCCTAGTGTTAGCTCTCAGTCACGAAATGATGGGTAAAGTTTGGAGCTGGTAAAACTCCCTTTATTAGGTGCAATCAGAAGACAGACATGTTGAAGTTTTCAAGAGGCAGAAAGGGGTAAAGTCCGGCGTGTGCTTCATTGGGCCTGCATCATGCCTGTTGTTGCAGCAGCTGGCCTGGCCTGGCCCTGGGTCTTTAAACAACCCAGCACTAAGTCTTTAGCTAGCAAGCAAGGCCCCCGAACGCCCACGAACGCCCATGTTCTGTATAGAGGAAGACTGCAGACAATTTGGCACCCTTCTAAATGAGGGTGCTGTCCCATGAGCGGCCTTCGAGTGGGAAAAGCTTTAGCGTAAGACAAGTTGTCAAGCTTAGAATTCTGCTGAAAACCATATGTTGGAGGCCAAATCATGGTGGAAGCCTGTGAGTGTCTCAGGCCAAAGTAAGCATGGGAGGACATTATTTGCATAGGACAGCCCCCTTCTAAATCAGATCATCATGCTGCAGTTGCCATGTAGCGTTACTAGAGGGCAGCAGAATGACCATCATAGAAGAGAGAAGTGTTAAATCTGTTTGCTGACGTACCGCTTGTCCATGTTGGTCTTTGCCGGGCCTGTGGAGCGGAGGACTACAATAAGCGAGTGAATGAGTAATGAGGAACGATAATCCGGCATTTGTGAGGAAGGGAGGGCACTTGGAGGAGAAACGGCAATATGACAGAGTCAAAGCATAGATGTTTGCTGAGTGATTGGGTGAGCGTGTCATCTGTCTCTTTGAAAGGACACGTGAGAGAGGAACAGGAGCCCACGGCCTTCAGATGGGAGAAGAGGCATAGAAGAGTATTTTCCCCAAAATAAAAACCTTTACTTCATCTCAAAGATTCCAACTTTGCAGGTTGTAAGATTTGCCTTGTTTGCTGCATAAATAGGCAGAACTAGTGAGGCTCTTCACAGAATATAAGTAGCACACTCTTTGGGAGTATCCTTAGGCCAGGCATGCCAGGCACGTAATTGGGGATACAAGGCCAAGAAAAACTTTAGGAAGCTTGCTCTAATCATCTGCAGGATAGAAAGACACTGGAGAGAAACTAGAGAGGGAACCAGGCTGCACCAAAAAAGGGCCAGGGTGGCACCTTACACCCTAGCAGGAATATCTGATCCCCATACCTCTACGCCTGGGACACAGTTTGTGACCTTTCAATACCCCCATCTCATTGCCAATCAAATGTTCCCTCTTAGTATCCCACCTTCGGAAGGGCACCAATGAATTTTCTAGCATTTGAACGACCATAAACACCCTTCCTTTTGGCCCTCCATTTGTAATTCTCCAAGTAACCGAGGTGCTTTTGCCACTGTCCAGCCTCCAGTGACCAGTTGGATGCACATTTCTCGGCACCCCATCCACTTATCACTCCGTGCAGCCCCTCTCAGCACACTCAAACTACCCTTCTTTAAATCCGCTATACATGATCTGCCTAACTATAAGCTGTGACCTTCCCTCTGTGGATTATATACCCAATCCAAGGAGGACAAATCACTTGTCGAGTACCCCAAACTCTCTGCAGATGCTGCCAATTCATGGACTACTGCCTAGTTTGCATGCCATGATTATTCTCCACGCCACATCCAACCAATTACCGCATGTGCCGTCTCCCTGACTCATTCATCTACTTCCCCAAGCCACCCCCCTTATTTACCAAATTTGTATGTTCTCAGCTGTCATGCCGGGCATCTTGAAAAGGCCAGAGCCCCTTTCACTACTGTCAGTTACATCAGACCTCTTGACATCACCCCGTACACCCCCGGAGGACAGTACCCACACAATGGGGGGGACACTTGTCAACATTCCCCTTCCCTTCAGTGTCTAAACATCTGTTTTCAATAAAACTACCCCAAGAGACCTCATAACAGATCCTGCGAGGGTGGGGGGGGGGCAATAAAAACTTGGGGTGCCGTGCCCCCCTCGCCGTGTCTTACCACGTGCTCCTTGCTGTCACCTCTTTAAATACCATAACTACAGTATGTCTGCGTGGTGCCCCCCCTTGCGGTCAGTAATAAAAAGTTCCCCAAGCCTGTTCCCCTAAGTTCCTTCTGTTGCCCCTATGCTTTTCGGGTACACCCCCCACCACCACCCCCCCATGAAAAGGGGGGGGGGGAAGAAATTATGGGTAGCGCACCCGAAGCCATTCTGTGCCTTCTGGCACCCTCTTTTGTAATGCACCCCAACACCCATATTTTGCTCTGTTCCCCAAAATTTGCCCCCCCCCCCACAACTCTGTAGTTGGGGGTGGGGTCTCGGTCATAAAATGTTTGGGGGTCACTACCATGGTGCCCATCTCATTATCCCCCTCTGTTGGCTGAAGGGGTACTCTTTACTAGTTGGCAGTTGGCCTCACTCCCCTATGCTCCGCCCCTGACTCCACCTACTTCTGTGAATCTTTTCTACTCCTCCCTTTCCTTTGGGGACCCACCCCTCTCCACCCCCAGCTCTATGCCACCACCTATCCCTAGGCTCCTCCCCCAACTGTGCCTCACTCCCCTATGCTCCGCCCCTCACTCCACCTACTTCTGTGAATCTTTTCTACTCCTCCCTTTCCTTTGGGGGCCCACCCCTGCCCCACCCCCATGCCACCACCTATCCCTAGGCTCCTCCCCCAACTGTGCCTCACTCCCCTATGCTCCGCCCCTCACTCCACCTACTTCTGTGAATCTTTTCTACTCCTCCCTTTCCTTTGGGGGCCCACCCCTCTCCACCCCCAGCTCTATGCCACCACCTATCCCTAGGCTCCTCCCCCAACTGTGCCTCACTCCCCTATGCTCCGCCCCTGACTCCACCTACTTCTGTGAATCTTTTCTACTCCTCCCTTTCCTTTGGGGACCCACCCCTCTCCACCCCCAGCTCTATGCCACCACCTATCCCTAGGCTCCTCCCCCAACTGTGCCTCACTCCCCTATGCTCCGCCCCTCACTCCACCTACTTCTGTGAATCTTTTCTACTCCTCCCTTTCCTTTGGGGGCCCACCCCTGCCCCACCCCCATGCCACCACCTATCCCTAGGCTCCTCCCCCAACTGTGCCTCACTCCCCTATGCTCCGCCCCTCACTCCACCTACTTCTGTGAATCTTTTCTACTCCTCCCTTTCCTTTGGGGGCCCACCCCTCTCCACCCCCAGCTCTATGCCACCACCTATCCCTAGGCTCCTCCCCCAACTGTGCCTCACTCCCCTATGCTCCGCCCCTCACTCCACCTACTTCTGTGAATCTTTTCTACTCCTCCCTTTCCTTTGGGGGCCCACCCCTGCCCCACCCCCATGCCCCACCCCCATGCCACCACCTATCCCTAGGCTCCTCCCCCAACTGTGCCTCACTCCCCTATGCTCCGCCCCTCACTCCACCTACTTCTGTGAATCTTTTCTACTCCTCCCTTTCCTTTGGGGGCCCACCCCTCTCCATGCCACCACCTATCCCTAGGCTCCTCCCCCAACTGTGCCCCCCTTCTCTCATCTTTCCATTCTTGCTCCACCCATTCACACTCTGCCTCCTCCCCTCTACTGCACTCCCACTCCGCCTGGACCCATCCTCACTCTCTCTGCACAGACACACCAACCACTCTTTAATCCACCATTCAGGCCTCTCTCCTCACACTCTTTCCATCCACCAATCACCATCCAGGTCCATCTTTACCTACACACCAACCAATCTTTCATCCACCAATCACCAGCCAGGCTCACCTCCACACACACACACACACATTTTACTTACCGACTTACCTCTGCTTCACCGCCATCAGTCATCTGGTGCCGAACCCGGGATTTGAACCCTGGTCATCTGGGTGGAAGGCAGGAACTTACCCACTGGACCACATGGGCTTCCATATCTATATCATTTCCAATCGTCCCTATATCATGGCTATGGTGTATGATGTAGACCAGGGGCCTATATGTAGCTCATAGACGCTCCTGAATCCCTGAGTACTAGCAAGGGGCAATAGCTCAGCGGCAGTGTCATCTGCCTCTGGTGCTGGAAGCTCCCCAGGACAAGGGTTCGAATCCCGCCACAGCTGGTAAAAAAAAAAATTTTTTTTTTTGTTTTTGCCCATTAACTAATATTTCGATTTGATAAAAACCGGGAGCAATTTCAGACACTCGTTTTTGCATGACTGCCCTAAAATGATAAATATTTTCTCTCCTGACTCCCATGCAGCCCCCTTCTTCATTAGTAGGTGGAATATGGGTAAAACATTATCTTCAGTTATCAATCTACTCATTTTTTTCTTTGAATTTGGCATTTTGTAGCGCGAATGTGGCCTAGGGGGCATAACTGAGCAGAAGTAAGCCTCCCTCCAATAGTAAAAAAGGTTGAGTGGTGGGGATTTTTCATTTTGGTATGAGCAGAGCTGTGAAATCAGGGGGATAGAGCCTGTGCTGCTGGCTAGGCATATTGGCCTAGTGTTAGCTCTCAGTCACGAAATGATGGGTAAAGTTTGGAGCTGGTAAAACTCCCTTTATTAGGTGCAATCAGAAGACAGACATGTTGAAGTTTTCAAGAGGCAGAAAGGGGTAAAGTCCGGCGTGTGCTTCATTGGGCCTGCATCATGCCTGTTGTTGCAGCAGCTGGCCTGGCCTGTCCCTGGGTCTTTAAACAACCCAGCACTAAGTCTTTAGCTAGCAAGCAAGGCCCCCGAACGCCCACGAACGCCCATGTTCTGTATAGAGGAAGACTGCAGACAATTTGGCACCCTTCTAAATGAGGGTGCTGTCCCATGAGCGGCCTTCGAGTGGGAAAAGCTTTAGCGTAAGACAAGTTGTCAAGCTTAGAATTCTGCTGAAAACCATATGTTGGAGGCCAAATCATGGTGGAAGCCTGTGAGTGTCTCAGGCCAAAGTAAGCATGGGAGGACATTATTTGCATAGGACAGCCCCCTTCTAAATCAGATCATCATGCTGCAGTTGCCATGTAGCGTTACTAGAGGGCAGCAGAATGACCATCATAGAAGAGAGAAGTGTTAAATCTGTTTGCTGACGTACCGCTTGTCCATGTTGGTCTTTGCCGGGCCTGTGGAGCGGAGGACTACAATAAGCGAGTGAATGAGTAATGAGGAACGATAATCCGGCATTTGTGAGGAAGGGAGGGCACTTGGAGGAGAAACGGCAATATGACAGAGTCAAAGCATAGATGTTTGCTGAGTGATTGGGTGAGCGTGTCATCTGTCTCTTTGAAAGGACACGTGAGAGAGGAACAGGAGCCCACGGCCTTCAGATGGGAGAAGAGGCATAGAAGAGTATTTTCCCCAAAATAAAAACCTTTACTTCATCTCAAAGATTCCAACTTTGCAGGTTGTAAGATTTGCCTTGTTTGCTGCATAAATAGGCAGAACTAGTGAGGCTCTTCACAGAATATAAGTAGCACACTCTTTGGGAGTATCCTTAGGCCAGGCATGCCAGGCACGTAATTGGGGATACAAGGCCAAGAAAAACTTTAGGAAGCTTGCTCTAATCATCTGCAGGATAGAAAGACACTGGAGAGAAACTAGAGAGGGAACCAGGCTGCACCAAAAAAGGGCCAGGGTGGCACCTTACACCCTAGCAGGAATATCTGATCCCCATACCTCTACGCCTGGGACACAGTTTGTGACCTTTCAATACCCCCATCTCATTGCCAATCAAATGTTCCCTCTTAGTATCCCACCTTCGGAAGGGCACCAATGAATTTTCTAGCATTTGAACGACCATAAACACCCTTCCTTTTGGCCCTCCATTTGTAATTCTCCAAGTAACCGAGGTGCTTTTGCCACTGTCCAGCCTCCAGTGACCAGTTGGATGCACATTTCTCGGCACCCCATCCACTTATCACTCCGTGCAGCCCCTCTCAGCACACTCAAACTACCCTTCTTTAAATCCGCTATACATGATCTGCCTAACTATAAGCTGTGACCTTCCCTCTGTGGATTATATACCCAATCCAAGGAGGACAAATCACTTGTCGAGTACCCCAAACTCTCTGCAGATGCTGCCAATTCATGGACTACTGCCTAGTTTGCATGCCATGATTATTCTCCACGCCACATCCAACCAATTACCGCATGTGCCGTCTCCCTGACTCATTCATCTACTTCCCCAAGCCACCCCCCTTATTTACCAAATTTGTATGTTCTCAGCTGTCATGCCGGGCATCTTGAAAAGGCCAGAGCCCCTTTCACTACTGTCAGTTACATCAGACCTCTTGACATCACCCCGTACACCCCCGGAGGACAGTACCCACACAATGGGGGGGACACTTGTCAACATTCCCCTTCCCTTCAGTGTCTAAACATCTGTTTTCAATAAAACTACCCCAAGAGACCTCATAACAGATCCTGCGAGGGTGGGGGGGGGGCAATAAAAACTTGGGGTGCCGTGCCCCCCTCGCCGTGTCTTACCACGTGCTCCTTGCTGTCACCTCTTTAAATACCATAACTACAGTATGTCTGCGTGGTGCCCCCCCTTGCGGTCAGTAATAAAAAGTTCCCCAAGCCTGTTCCCCTAAGTTCCTTCTGTTGCCCCTATGCTTTTCGGGTACACCCCCACCACCACCCCCCCATGAAAAGGGGGGGGGGGAAGAAATTATGGGTAGCGCACCCGAAGCCATTCTGTGCCTTCTGGCACCCTCTTTTGTAATGCACCCCAACACCCATATTTTGCTCTGTTCCCCAAAATTTGCCCCCCCCCCCACAACTCTGTAGTTGGGGGTGGGGTCTCGGTCATAAAATGTTTGGGGGTCACTACCATGGTGCCCATCTCATTATCCCCCTCTGTTGGCTGAAGGGGTACTCTTTACTAGTTGGCAGTTGGCCTCACTCCCCTATGCTCCGCCCCTGACTCCACCTACTTCTGTGAATCTTTTCTACTCCTCCCTTTCCTTTGGGGACCCACCCCTCTCCACCCCCAGCTCTATGCCACCACCTATCCCTAGGCTCCTCCCCCAACTGTGCCTCACTCCCCTATGCTCCGCCCCTCACTCCACCTACTTCTGTGAATCTTTTCTACTCCTCCCTTTCCTTTGGGGGCCCACCCCTGCCCCACCCCCATGCCACCACCTATCCCTAGGCTCCTCCCCCAACTGTGCCTCACTCCCCTATGCTCCGCCCCTCACTCCACCTACTTCTGTGAATCTTTTCTACTCCTCCCTTTCCTTTGGGGGCCCACCCCTCTCCACCCCCAGCTCTATGCCACCACCTATCCCTAGGCTCCTCCCCCAACTGTGCCTCACTCCCCTATGCTCCGCCCCTGACTCCACCTACTTCTGTGAATCTTTTCTACTCCTCCCTTTCCTTTGGGGACCCACCCCTCTCCACCCCCAGCTCTATGCCACCACCTATCCCTAGGCTCCTCCCCCAACTGTGCCTCACTCCCCTATGCTCCGCCCCTCACTCCACCTACTTCTGTGAATCTTTTCTACTCCTCCCTTTCCTTTGGGGGCCCACCCCTGCCCCACCCCCATGCCACCACCTATCCCTAGGCTCCTCCCCCAACTGTGCCTCACTCCCCTATGCTCCGCCCCTCACTCCACCTACTTCTGTGAATCTTTTCTACTCCTCCCTTTCCTTTGGGGGCCCACCCCTCTCCACCCCCAGCTCTATGCCACCACCTATCCCTAGGCTCCTCCCCCAACTGTGCCTCACTCCCCTATGCTCCGCCCCTCACTCCACCTACTTCTGTGAATCTTTTCTACTCCTCCCTTTCCTTTGGGGGCCCACCCCTGCCCCACCCCCATGCCCCACCCCCATGCCACCACCTATCCCTAGGCTCCTCCCCCAACTGTGCCTCACTCCCCTATGCTCCGCCCCTCACTCCACCTACTTCTGTGAATCTTTTCTACTCCTCCCTTTCCTTTGGGGGCCCACCCCTCTCCATGCCACCACCTATCCCTAGGCTCCTCCCCCAACTGTGCCCCCCTTCTCTCATCTTTCCATTCTTGCTCCACCCATTCACACTCTGCCTCCTCCCCTCTACTGCACTCCCACTCCGCCTGGACCCATCCTCACTCTCTCTGCACAGACACACCAACCACTCTTTAATCCACCATTCAGGCCTCTCTCCTCACACTCTTTCCATCCACCAATCACCATCCAGGTCCATCTTTACCTACACACCAACCAATCTTTCATCCACCAATCACCAGCCAGGCTCACCTCCACACACACATTTTACTTACCGACTTACCTCTGCTTCACCGCCATCAGTCATCTGGTGCCGAACCCGGGATTTGAACCCTGGTCATCTGGGTGGAAGGCAGGAACTTACCCACTGGACCACATGGGCTTCCATATCTATATCATTTCCAATCGTCCCTATATCATGGCTATGGTGTATGATGTAGACCAGGGGCCTATATGTAGCTCATAGACGCTCCTGAATCCCTGAGTACTAGCAAGGGGCAATAGCTCAGTGGCAGTGTCATCTGCCTCTGGTGCTGGAAGCTCCCCAGGACAAGGGTTCGAATCCCGCCACAGCTGGTAAAAAAAAAAATTTTTTTTTTTTTTTTGCCCATTAACTAATATTTCGATTTGATAAAAACCGGGAGCAATTTCAGACACTCGTTTTTGCATGACTGCCCTAAAATGATAAATATTTTCTCTCCTGACTCCCATGCAGCCCCCTTCTTCATTAGTAGGTGGAATATGGGTAAAACATTATCTTCAGTTATCAATCTACTCATTTTTTTCTTTGAATTTGGCATTTTGTAGCGCGAATGTGGCCTAGGGGGCATAACTGAGCAGAAGTAAGCCTCCCTCCAATAGTAAAAAAGGTTGAGTGGTGGGGATTTTTCATTTTGGTATGAGCAGAGCTGTGAAATCAGGGGGATAGAGCCTGTGCTGCTGGCTAGGCATATTGGCCTAGTGTTAGCTCTCAGTCACGAAATGATGGGTAAAGTTTGGAGCTGGTAAAACTCCCTTTATTAGGTGCAATCAGAAGACAGACATGTTGAAGTTTTCAAGAGGCAGAAAGGGGTAAAGTCCGGCGTGTGCTTCATTGGGCCTGCATCATGCCTGTTGTTGCAGCAGCTGGCCTGGCCTGTCCCTGGGTCTTTAAACAACCCAGCACTAAGTCTTTAGCTAGCAAGCAAGGCCCCCGAACGCCCACGAACGCCCATGTTCTGTATAGAGGAAGACTGCAGACAATTTGGCACCCTTCTAAATGAGGGTGCTGTCCCATGAGCGGCCTTCGAGTGGGAAAAGCTTTAGCGTAAGACAAGTTGTCAAGCTTAGAATTCTGCTGAAAACCATATGTTGGAGGCCAAATCATGGTGGAAGCCTGTGAGTGTCTCAGGCCAAAGTAAGCATGGGAGGACATTATTTGCATAGGACAGCCCCCTTCTAAATCAGATCATCATGCTGCAGTTGCCATGTAGCGTTACTAGAGGGCAGCAGAATGACCATCATAGAAGAGAGAAGTGTTAAATCTGTTTGCTGACGTACCGCTTGTCCATGTTGGTCTTTGCCGGGCCTGTGGAGCGGAGGACTACAATAAGCGAGTGAATGAGTAATGAGGAACGATAATCCGGCATTTGTGAGGAAGGGAGGGCACTTGGAGGAGAAACGGCAATATGACAGAGTCAAAGCATAGATGTTTGCTGAGTGATTGGGTGAGCGTGTCATCTGTCTCTTTGAAAGGACACGTGAGAGAGGAACAGGAGCCCACGGCCTTCAGATGGGAGAAGAGGCATAGAAGAGTATTTTCCCCAAAATAAAAACCTTTACTTCATCTCAAAGATTCCAACTTTGCAGGTTGTAAGATTTGCCTTGTTTGCTGCATAAATAGGCAGAACTAGTGAGGCTCTTCACAGAATATAAGTAGCACACTCTTTGGGAGTATCCTTAGGCCAGGCATGCCAGGCACGTAATTGGGGATACAAGGCCAAGAAAAACTTTAGGAAGCTTGCTCTAATCATCTGCAGGATAGAAAGACACTGGAGAGAAACTAGAGAGGGAACCAGGCTGCACCAAAAAAGGGCCAGGGTGGCACCTTACACCCTAGCAGGAATATCTGATCCCCATACCTCTACGCCTGGGACACAGTTTGTGACCTTTCAATACCCCCATCTCATTGCCAATCAAATGTTCCCTCTTAGTATCCCACCTTCGGAAGGGCACCAATGAATTTTCTAGCATTTGAACGACCATAAACACCCTTCCTTTTGGCCCTCCATTTGTAATTCTCCAAGTAACCGAGGTGCTTTTGCCACTGTCCAGCCTCCAGTGACCAGTTGGATGCACATTTCTCGGCACCCCATCCACTTATCACTCCGTGCAGCCCCTCTCAGCACACTCAAACTACCCTTCTTTAAATCCGCTATACATGATCTGCCTAACTATAAGCTGTGACCTTCCCTCTGTGGATTATATACCCAATCCAAGGAGGACAAATCACTTGTCGAGTACCCCAAACTCTCTGCAGATGCTGCCAATTCATGGACTACTGCCTAGTTTGCATGCCATGATTATTCTCCACGCCACATCCAACCAATTACCGCATGTGCCGTCTCCCTGACTCATTCATCTACTTCCCCAAGCCACCCCCCTTATTTACCAAATTTGTATGTTCTCAGCTGTCATGCCGGGCATCTTGAAAAGGCCAGAGCCCCTTTCACTACTGTCAGTTACATCAGACCTCTTGACATCACCCCGTACACCCCCGGAGGACAGTACCCACACAATGGGGGGGACACTTGTCAACATTCCCCTTCCCTTCAGTGTCTAAACATCTGTTTTCAATAAAACTACCCCAAGAGACCTCATAACAGATCCTGCGAGGGTGGGGGGGGGGGGCAATAAAAACTTGGGGTGCCGTGCCCCCCTCGCCGTGTCTTACCACGTGCTCCTTGCTGTCACCTCTTTAAATACCATAACTACAGTATGTCTGCGTGGTGCCCCCCCTTGCGGTCAGTAATAAAAAGTTCCCCAAGCCTGTTCCCCTAAGTTCCTTCTGTTGCCCCTATGCTTTTCGGGTACACCCCCACCACCACCCCCCCATGAAAAGGGGGGGGGAAGAAATTATGGGTAGCGCACCCGAAGCCATTCTGTGCCTTCTGGCACCCTCTTTTGTAATGCACCCCAACACCCATATTTTGCTCTGTTCCCCAAAATTTGCCCCCCCCCCCACAACTCTGTAGTTGGGGGTGGGGTCTCGGTCATAAAATGTTTGGGGGTCACTACCATGGTGCCCATCTCATTATCCCCCTCTGTTGGCTGAAGGGGTACTCTTTACTAGTTGGCAGTTGGCCTCACTCCCCTATGCTCCGCCCCTGACTCCACCTACTTCTGTGAATCTTTTCTACTCCTCCCTTTCCTTTGGGGACCCACCCCTCTCCACCCCCAGCTCTATGCCACCACCTATCCCTAGGCTCCTCCCCCAACTGTGCCTCACTCCCCTATGCTCCGCCCCTGACTCCACCTACTTCTGTGAATCTTTTCTACTCCTCCCTTTCCTTTGGGGGCCCACCCCTGCCCCACCCCCATGCCACCACCTATCCCTAGGCTCCTCCCCCAACTGTGCCTCACTCCCCTATGCTCCGCCCCTCACTCCACCTACTTCTGTGAATCTTTTCTACTCCTCCCTTTGGGGGCCCACCCCTGCCCCACCCCCATGCCACCACCTATCCCTAGGCTCCTCCCCCAACTGTGCCTCACTCCCCTATGCTCCGCCCCTCACTCCACCTACTTCTGTGAATCTTTTCTACTCCTCCCTTTCCTTTGGGGGCCCACCCCTCTCCACCCCCAGCTCTATGCCACCACCTATCCCTAGGCTCCTCCCCCAACTGTGCCTCACTCCCCTATGCTCCGCCCCTGACTCCACCTACTTCTGTGAATCTTTTCTACTCCTCCCTTTCCTTTGGGGACCCACCCCTCTCCACCCCCAGCTCTATGCCACCACCTATCCCTAGGCTCCTCCCCCAACTGTGCCTCACTCCCCTATGCTCCGCCCCTCACTCCACCTACTTCTGTGAATCTTTTCTACTCCTCCCTTTCCTTTGGGGGCCCACCCCTCTCCACCCCCAGCTCTATGCCACCACCTATCCCTAGGCTCCTCCCCCAACTGTGCCTCACTCCCCTATGCTCCGCCCCTGACTCCACCTACTTCTGTGAATCTTTTCTACTCCTCCCTTTCCTTTGGGGACCCACCCCTCTCCACCCCCAGCTCTATGCCACCACCTATCCCTAGGCTCCTCCCCCAACTGTGCCTCACTCCCCTATGCTCCGCCCCTCACTCCACCTACTTCTGTGAATCTTTTCTACTCCTCCCTTTCCTTTGGGGGCCCACCCCTCTCCACCCCCAGCTCTATGCCACCACCTATCCCTAGGCTCCTCCCCCAACTGTGCCTCACTCCCCTATGCTCCGCCCCTCACTCCACCTACTTCTGTGAATCTTTTCTACTCCTCCCTTTCCTTTGGGGGCCCACCCCTGCCCCACCCCCATGCCACCACCTATCCCTAGGCTCCTCCCCCAACTGTGCCTCACTCCCCTATGCTCCGCCCCTCACTCCACCTACTTCTGTGAATCTTTTCTACTCCTCCCTTTCCTTTGGGGGCCCACCCCTCTCCATGCCACCACCTATCCCTAGGCTCCTCCCCCAACTGTGCCCCCCTTCTCTCATCTTTCCATTCTTGCTCCACCCATTCACACTCTGCCTCCTCCCCTCTACTGCACTCCCACTCCGCCTGGACCCATCCTCACTCTCTCTGCACAGACACACCAACCACTCTTTAATCCACCATTCAGGCCTCTCTCCTCACACTCTTTCCATCCACCAATCACCATCCAGGTCCATCTTTACCTACACACCAACCAATCTTTCATCCACCAATCACCAGCCAGGCTCACCTCCACACACACACACACACATTTTACTTACCGACTTACCTCTGCTTCACCGCCATCAGTCATCTGGTGCCGAACCCGGGATTTGAACCCTGGTCATCTGGGTGGAAGGCAGGAACTTACCCACTGGACCACATGGGCTTCCATATCTATATCATTTCCAATCGTCCCTATATCATGGCTATGGTGTATGATGTAGACCAGGGGCCTATATGTAGCTCATAGACGCTCCTGAATCCCTGAGTACTAGCAAGGGGCAATAGCTCAGCGGCAGTGTCATCTGCCTCTGGTGCTGGAAGCTCCCCAGGACAAGGGTTCGAATCCCGCCACAGCTGGTAAAAAAAAAAATTTTTTTTTTTGTTTTTGCCCATTAACTAATATTTCGATTTGATAAAAACCGGGAGCAATTTCAGACACTCGTTTTTGCATGACTGCCCTAAAATGATAAATATTTTCTCTCCTGACTCCCATGCAGCCCCCTTCTTCATTAGTAGGTGGAATATGGGTAAAACATTATCTTCAGTTATCAATCTACTCATTTTTTTCTTTGAATTTGGCATTTTGTAGCGCGAATGTGGCCTAGGGGGCATAACTGAGCAGAAGTAAGCCTCCCTCCAATAGTAAAAAAGGTTGAGTGGTGGGGATTTTTCATTTTGGTATGAGCAGAGCTGTGAAATCAGGGGGATAGAGCCTGTGCTGCTGGCTAGGCATATTGGCCTAGTGTTAGCTCTCAGTCACGAAATGATGGGTAAAGTTTGGAGCTGGTAAAACTCCCTTTATTAGGTGCAATCAGAAGACAGACATGTTGAAGTTTTCAAGAGGCAGAAAGGGGTAAAGTCCGGCGTGTGCTTCATTGGGCCTGCATCATGCCTGTTGTTGCAGCAGCTGGCCTGGCCTGGCCCTGGGTCTTTAAACAACCCAGCACTAAGTCTTTAGCTAGCAAGCAAGGCCCCCGAACGCCCACGAACGCCCATGTTCTGTATAGAGGAAGACTGCAGACAATTTGGCACCCTTCTAAATGAGGGTGCTGTCCCATGAGCGGCCTTCGAGTGGGAAAAGCTTTAGCGTAAGACAAGTTGTCAAGCTTAGAATTCTGCTGAAAACCATATGTTGGAGGCCAAATCATGGTGGAAGCCTGTGAGTGTCTCAGGCCAAAGTAAGCATGGGAGGACATTATTTGCATAGGACAGCCCCCTTCTAAATCAGATCATCATGCTGCAGTTGCCATGTAGCGTTACTAGAGGGCAGCAGAATGACCATCATAGAAGAGAGAAGTGTTAAATCTGTTTGCTGACGTACCGCTTGTCCATGTTGGTCTTTGCCGGGCCTGTGGAGCGGAGGACTACAATAAGCGAGTGAATGAGTAATGAGGAACGATAATCCGGCATTTGTGAGGAAGGGAGGGCACTTGGAGGAGAAACGGCAATATGACAGAGTCAAAGCATAGATGTTTGCTGAGTGATTGGGTGAGCGTGTCATCTGTCTCTTTGAAAGGACACGTGAGAGAGGAACAGGAGCCCACGGCCTTCAGATGGGAGAAGAGGCATAGAAGAGTATTTTCCCCAAAATAAAAACCTTTACTTCATCTCAAAGATTCCAACTTTGCAGGTTGTAAGATTTGCCTTGTTTGCTGCATAAATAGGCAGAACTAGTGAGGCTCTTCACAGAATATAAGTAGCACACTCTTTGGGAGTATCCTTAGGCCAGGCATGCCAGGCACGTAATTGGGGATACAAGGCCAAGAAAAACTTTAGGAAGCTTGCTCTAATCATCTGCAGGATAGAAAGACACTGGAGAGAAACTAGAGAGGGAACCAGGCTGCACCAAAAAAGGGCCAGGGTGGCACCTTACACCCTAGCAGGAATATCTGATCCCCATACCTCTACGCCTGGGACACAGTTTGTGACCTTTCAATACCCCCATCTCATTGCCAATCAAATGTTCCCTCTTAGTATCCCACCTTCGGAAGGGCACCAATGAATTTTCTAGCATTTGAACGACCATAAACACCCTTCCTTTTGGCCCTCCATTTGTAATTCTCCAAGTAACCGAGGTGCTTTTGCCACTGTCCAGCCTCCAGTGACCAGTTGGATGCACATTTCTCGGCACCCCATCCACTTATCACTCCGTGCAGCCCCTCTCAGCACACTCAAACTACCCTTCTTTAAATCCGCTATACATGATCTGCCTAACTATAAGCTGTGACCTTCCCTCTGTGGATTATATACCCAATCCAAGGAGGACAAATCACTTGTCGAGTACCCCAAACTCTCTGCAGATGCTGCCAATTCATGGACTACTGCCTAGTTTGCATGCCATGATTATTCTCCACGCCACATCCAACCAATTACCGCATGTGCCGTCTCCCTGACTCATTCATCTACTTCCCCAAGCCACCCCCCTTATTTACCAAATTTGTATGTTCTCAGCTGTCATGCCGGGCATCTTGAAAAGGCCAGAGCCCCTTTCACTACTGTCAGTTACATCAGACCTCTTGACATCACCCCGTACACCCCCGGAGGACAGTACCCACACAATGGGGGGGACACTTGTCAACATTCCCCTTCCCTTCAGTGTCTAAACATCTGTTTTCAATAAAACTACCCCAAGAGACCTCATAACAGATCCTGCGAGGGTGGGGGGGGGGCAATAAAAACTTGGGGTGCCGTGCCCCCCTCGCCGTGTCTTACCACGTGCTCCTTGCTGTCACCTCTTTAAATACCATAACTACAGTATGTCTGCGTGGTGCCCCCCCTTGCGGTCAGTAATAAAAAGTTCCCCAAGCCTGTTCCCCTAAGTTCCTTCTGTTGCCCCTATGCTTTTCGGGTACACCCCCCACCACCACCCCCCCATGAAAAGGGGGGGGGGGAAGAAATTATGGGTAGCGCACCCGAAGCCATTCTGTGCCTTCTGGCACCCTCTTTTGTAATGCACCCCAACACCCATATTTTGCTCTGTTCCCCAAAATTTGCCCCCCCCCCCACAACTCTGTAGTTGGGGGTGGGGTCTCGGTCATAAAATGTTTGGGGGTCACTACCATGGTGCCCATCTCATTATCCCCCTCTGTTGGCTGAAGGGGTACTCTTTACTAGTTGGCAGTTGGCCTCACTCCCCTATGCTCCGCCCCTGACTCCACCTACTTCTGTGAATCTTTTCTACTCCTCCCTTTCCTTTGGGGACCCACCCCTCTCCACCCCCAGCTCTATGCCACCACCTATCCCTAGGCTCCTCCCCCAACTGTGCCTCACTCCCCTATGCTCCGCCCCTCACTCCACCTACTTCTGTGAATCTTTTCTACTCCTCCCTTTCCTTTGGGGGCCCACCCCTGCCCCACCCCCATGCCACCACCTATCCCTAGGCTCCTCCCCCAACTGTGCCTCACTCCCCTATGCTCCGCCCCTGACTCCACCTACTTCTGTGAATCTTTTCTACTCCTCCCTTTCCTTTGGGGACCCACCCCTCTCCACCCCCAGCTCTATGCCACCACCTATCCCTAGGCTCCTCCCCCAACTGTGCCTCACTCCCCTATGCTCCGCCCCTCACTCCACCTACTTCTGTGAATCTTTTCTACTCCTCCCTTTCCTTTGGGGGCCCACCCCTGCCCCACCCCCATGCCACCACCTATCCCTAGGCTCCTCCCACAACTGTGCCTCACTCCCCTATGCTCCGCCCCTCACTCCACCTACTTCTGTGAATCTTTTCTACTCCTCCCTTTCCTTTGGGGGCCCACCCCTCTCCACCCCCAGCTCTATGCCACCACCTATCCCTAGGCTCCTCCCCCAACTGTGCCTCACTCCCCTATGCTCCGCCCCTCACTCCACCTACTTCTGTGAATCTTTTCTACTCCTCCCTTTCCTTTGGGGGCCCACCCCTGCCCCACCCCCATGCCCCACCCCCATGCCACCACCTATCCCTAGGCTCCTCCCCCAACTGTGCCTCACTCCCCTATGCTCCGCCCCTCACTCCACCTACTTCTGTGAATCTTTTCTACTCCTCCCTTTCCTTTGGGGGCCCACCCCTCTCCATGCCACCACCTATCCCTAGGCTCCTCCCCCAACTGTGCCCCCCTTCTCTCATCTTTCCATTCTTGCTCCACCCATTCACACTCTGCCTCCTCCCCTCTACTGCACTCCCACTTCGCCTGGACCCATCCTCACTCTCTCTGCACAGACACACCAACCACTCTTTAATCCACCATTCAGGCCTCTCTCCTCACACTCTTTCCATCCACCAATCACCATCCAGGTCCATCTTTACCTACACACCAACCAATCTTTCATCCACCAATCACCAGCCAGGCTCACCTCCACACACACACACACACATTTTACTTACCGACTTACCTCTGCTTCACCGCCATCAGTCATCTGGTGCCGAACCCGGGATTTGAACCCTGGTCATCTGGGTGGAAGGCAGGAACTTACCCACTGGACCACATGGGCTTCCATATCTATATCATTTCCAATCGTCCCTATATCATGGCTATGGTGTATGATGTAGACCAGGGGCCTATATGTAGCTCATAGACGCTCCTGAATCCCTGAGTACTAGCAAGGGGCAATAGCTCAGCGGCAGTGTCATCTGCCTCTGGTGCTGGAAGCTCCCCAGGACAAGGGTTCGAATCCCGCCACAGCTGGTAAAAAAAAAAATTTTTTTTTTTGTTTTTGCCCATTAACTAATATTTCGATTTGATAAAAACCGGGAGCAATTTCAGACACTCGTTTTTGCATGACTGCCCTAAAATGATAAATATTTTCTCTCCTGACTCCCATGCAGCCCCCTTCTTCATTAGTAGGTGGAATATGGGTAAAACATTATCTTCAGTTATCAATCTACTCATTTTTTTCTTTGAATTTGGCATTTTGTAGCGCGAATGTGGCCTAGGGGGCATAACTGAGCAGAAGTAAGCCTCCCTCCAATAGTAAAAAAGGTTGAGTGGTGGGGATTTTTCATTTTGGTATGAGCAGAGCTGTGAAATCAGGGGGATAGAGCCTGTGCTGCTGGCTAGGCATATTGGCCTAGTGTTAGCTCTCAGTCACGAAATGATGGGTAAAGTTTGGAGCTGGTAAAACTCCCTTTATTAGGTGCAATCAGAAGACAGACATGTTGAAGTTTTCAAGAGGCAGAAAGGGGTAAAGTCCGGCGTGTGCTTCATTGGGCCTGCATCATGCCTGTTGTTGCAGCAGCTGGCCTGGCCTGGCCCTGGGTCTTTAAACAACCCAGCACTAAGTCTTTAGCTAGCAAGCAAGGCCCCCGAACGCCCACGAACGCCCATGTTCTGTATAGAGGAAGACTGCAGACAATTTGGCACCCTTCTAAATGAGGGTGCTGTCCCATGAGCGGCCTTCGAGTGGGAAAAGCTTTAGCGTAAGACAAGTTGTCAAGCTTAGAATTCTGCTGAAAACCATATGTTGGAGGCCAAATCATGGTGGAAGCCTGTGAGTGTCTCAGGCCAAAGTAAGCATGGGAGGACATTATTTGCATAGGACAGCCCCCTTCTAAATCAGATCATCATGCTGCAGTTGCCATGTAGCGTTACTAGAGGGCAGCAGAATGACCATCATAGAAGAGAGAAGTGTTAAATCTGTTTGCTGACGTACCGCTTGTCCATGTTGGTCTTTGCCGGGCCTGTGGAGCGGAGGACTACAATAAGCGAGTGAATGAGTAATGAGGAACGATAATCCGGCATTTGTGAGGAAGGGAGGGCACTTGGAGGAGAAACGGCAATATGACAGAGTCAAAGCATAGATGTTTGCTGAGTGATTGGGTGAGCGTGTCATCTGTCTCTTTGAAAGGACACGTGAGAGAGGAACAGGAGCCCACGGCCTTCAGATGGGAGAAGAGGCATAGAAGAGTATTTTCCCCAAAATAAAAACCTTTACTTCATCTCAAAGATTCCAACTTTGCAGGTTGTAAGATTTGCCTTGTTTGCTGCATAAATAGGCAGAACTAGTGAGGCTCTTCACAGAATATAAGTAGCACACTCTTTGGGAGTATCCTTAGGCCAGGCATGCCAGGCACGTAATTGGGGATACAAGGCCAAGAAAAACTTTAGGAAGCTTGCTCTAATCATCTGCAGGATAGAAAGACACTGGAGAGAAACTAGAGAGGGAACCAGGCTGCACCAAAAAAGGGCCAGGGTGGCACCTTACACCCTAGCAGGAATATCTGATCCCCATACCTCTACGCCTGGGACACAGTTTGTGACCTTTCAATACCCCCATCTCATTGCCAATCAAATGTTCCCTCTTAGTATCCCACCTTCGGAAGGGCACCAATGAATTTTCTAGCATTTGAACGACCATAAACACCCTTCCTTTTGGCCCTCCATTTGTAATTCTCCAAGTAACCGAGGTGCTTTTGCCACTGTCCAGCCTCCAGTGACCAGTTGGATGCACATTTCTCGGCACCCCATCCACTTATCACTCCGTGCAGCCCCTCTCAGCACACTCAAACTACCCTTCTTTAAATCCGCTATACATGATCTGCCTAACTATAAGCTGTGACCTTCCCTCTGTGGATTATATACCCAATCCAAGGAGGACAAATCACTTGTCGAGTACCCCAAACTCTCTGCAGATGCTGCCAATTCATGGACTACTGCCTAGTTTGCATGCCATGATTATTCTCCACGCCACATCCAACCAATTACCGCATGTGCCGTCTCCCTGACTCATTCATCTACTTCCCCAAGCCACCCCCCTTATTTACCAAATTTGTATGTTCTCAGCTGTCATGCCGGGCATCTTGAAAAGGCCAGAGCCCCTTTCACTACTGTCAGTTACATCAGACCTCTTGACATCACCCCGTACACCCCCGGAGGACAGTACCCACACAATGGGGGGGACACTTGTCAACATTCCCCTTCCCTTCAGTGTCTAAACATCTGTTTTCAATAAAACTACCCCAAGAGACCTCATAACAGATCCTGCGAGGGTGGGGGGGGGGCAATAAAAACTTGGGGTGCCGTGCCCCCCTCGCCGTGTCTTACCACGTGCTCCTTGCTGTCACCTCTTTAAATACCATAACTACAGTATGTCTGCGTGGTGCCCCCCCTTGCGGTCAGTAATAAAAAGTTCCCCAAGCCTGTTCCCCTAAGTTCCTTCTGTTGCCCCTATGCTTTTCGGGTACACCCCCACCACCACCCCCCCATGAAAAGGGGGGGGGGGAAGAAATTATGGGTAGCGCACCCGAAGCCATTCTGTGCCTTCTGGCACCCTCTTTTGTAATGCACCCCAACACCCATATTTTGCTCTGTTCCCCAAAATTTGCCCCCCCCCCCACAACTCTGTAGTTGGGGGTGGGGTCTCGGTCATAAAATGTTTGGGGGTCACTACCATGGTGCCCATCTCATTATCCCCCTCTGTTGGCTGAAGGGGTACTCTTTACTAGTTGGCAGTTGGCCTCACTCCCCTATGCTCCGCCCCTGACTCCACCTACTTCTGTGAATCTTTTCTACTCCTCCCTTTCCTTTGGGGACCCACCCCTCTCCACCCCCAGCTCTATGCCACCACCTATCCCTAGGCTCCTCCCCCAACTGTGCCTCACTCCCCTATGCTCCGCCCCTCACTCCACCTACTTCTGTGAATCTTTTCTACTCCTCCCTTTCCTTTGGGGGCCCACCCCTGCCCCACCCCCATGCCACCACCTATCCCTAGGCTCCTCCCCCAACTGTGCCTCACTCCCCTATGCTCCGCCCCTCACTCCACCTACTTCTGTGAATCTTTTCTACTCCTCCCTTTCCTTTGGGGGCCCACCCCTCTCCACCCCCAGCTCTATGCCACCACCTATCCCTAGGCTCCTCCCCCAACTGTGCCTCACTCCCCTATGCTCCGCCCCTGACTCCACCTACTTCTGTGAATCTTTTCTACTCCTCCCTTTCCTTTGGGGACCCACCCCTCTCCACCCCCAGCTCTATGCCACCACCTATCCCTAGGCTCCTCCCCCAACTGTGCCTCACTCCCCTATGCTCCGCCCCTCACTCCACCTACTTCTGTGAATCTTTTCTACTCCTCCCTTTCCTTTGGGGGCCCACCCCTGCCCCACCCCCATGCCACCACCTATCCCTAGGCTCCTCCCCCAACTGTGCCTCACTCCCCTATGCTCCGCCCCTCACTCCACCTACTTCTGTGAATCTTTTCTACTCCTCCCTTTCCTTTGGGGGCCCACCCCTCTCCACCCCCAGCTCTATGCCACCACCTATCCCTAGGCTCCTCCCCCAACTGTGCCTCACTCCCCTATGCTCCGCCCCTCACTCCACCTACTTCTGTGAATCTTTTCTACTCCTCCCTTTCCTTTGGGGGCCCACCCCTGCCCCACCCCCATGCCCCACCCCCATGCCACCACCTATCCCTAGGCTCCTCCCCCAACTGTGCCTCACTCCCCTATGCTCCGCCCCTCACTCCACCTACTTCTGTGAATCTTTTCTACTCCTCCCTTTCCTTTGGGGGCCCACCCCTCTCCATGCCACCACCTATCCCTAGGCTCCTCCCCCAACTGTGCCCCCCTTCTCTCATCTTTCCATTCTTGCTCCACCCATTCACACTCTGCCTCCTCCCCTCTACTGCACTCCCACTCCGCCTGGACCCATCCTCACTCTCTCTGCACAGACACACCAACCACTCTTTAATCCACCATTCAGGCCTCTCTCCTCACACTCTTTCCATCCACCAATCACCATCCAGGTCCATCTTTACCTACACACCAACCAATCTTTCATCCACCAATCACCAGCCAGGCTCACCTCCACACACACACACACACATTTTACTTACCGACTTACCTCTGCTTCACCGCCATCAGTCATCTGGTGCCGAACCCGGGATTTGAACCCTGGTCATCTGGGTGGAAGGCAGGAACTTACCCACTGGACCACATGGGCTTCCATATCTATATCATTTCCAATCGTCCCTATATCATGGCTATGGTGTATGATGTAGACCAGGGGCCTATATGTAGCTCATAGACGCTCCTGAATCCCTGAGTACTAGCAAGGGGCAATAGCTCAGCGGCAGTGTCATCTGCCTCTGGTGCTGGAAGCTCCCCAGGACAAGGGTTCGAATCCCGCCACAGCTGGTAAAAAAAAAAATTTTTTTTTTTGTTTTTGCCCATTAACTAATATTTCGATTTGATAAAAACCGGGAGCAATTTCAGACACTCGTTTTTGCATGACTGCCCTAAAATGATAAATATTTTCTCTCCTGACTCCCATGCAGCCCCCTTCTTCATTAGTAGGTGGAATATGGGTAAAACATTATCTTCAGTTATCAATCTACTCATTTTTTTCTTTGAATTTGGCATTTTGTAGCGCGAATGTGGCCTAGGGGGCATAACTGAGCAGAAGTAAGCCTCCCTCCAATAGTAAAAAAGGTTGAGTGGTGGGGATTTTTCATTTTGGTATGAGCAGAGCTGTGAAATCAGGGGGATAGAGCCTGTGCTGCTGGCTAGGCATATTGGCCTAGTGTTAGCTCTCAGTCACGAAATGATGGGTAAAGTTTGGAGCTGGTAAAACTCCCTTTATTAGGTGCAATCAGAAGACAGACATGTTGAAGTTTTCAAGAGGCAGAAAGGGGTAAAGTCCGGCGTGTGCTTCATTGGGCCTGCATCATGCCTGTTGTTGCAGCAGCTGGCCTGGCCCTGGGTCTTTAAACAACCCAGCACTAAGTCTTTAGCTAGCAAGCAAGGCCCCCGAACGCCCACGAACGCCCATGTTCTGTATAGAGGAAGACTGCAGACAATTTGGCACCCTTCTAAATGAGGGTGCTGTCCCATGAGCGGCCTTCGAGTGGGAAAAGCTTTAGCGTAAGACAAGTTGTCAAGCTTAGAATTCTGCTGAAAACCATATGTTGGAGGCCAAATCATGGTGGAAGCCTGTGAGTGTCTCAGGCCAAAGTAAGCATGGGAGGACATTATTTGCATAGGACAGCCCCCTTCTAAATCAGATCATCATGCTGCAGTTGCCATGTAGCGTTACTAGAGGGCAGCAGAATGACCATCATAGAAGAGAGAAGTGTTAAATCTGTTTGCTGACGTACCGCTTGTCCATGTTGGTCTTTGCCGGGCCTGTGGAGCGGAGGACTACAATAAGCGAGTGAATGAGTAATGAGGAACGATAATCCGGCATTTGTGAGGAAGGGAGGGCACTTGGAGGAGAAACGGCAATATGACAGAGTCAAAGCATAGATGTTTGCTGAGTGATTGGGTGAGCGTGTCATCTGTCTCTTTGAAAGGACACGTGAGAGAGGAACAGGAGCCCACGGCCTTCAGATGGGAGAAGAGGCATAGAAGAGTATTTTCCCCAAAATAAAAACCTTTACTTCATCTCAAAGATTCCAACTTTGCAGGTTGTAAGATTTGCCTTGTTTGCTGCATAAATAGGCAGAACTAGTGAGGCTCTTCACAGAATATAAGTAGCACACTCTTTGGGAGTATCCTTAGGCCAGGCATGCCAGGCACGTAATTGGGGATACAAGGCCAAGAAAAACTTTAGGAAGCTTGCTCTAATCATCTGCAGGATAGAAAGACACTGGAGAGAAACTAGAGAGGGAACCAGGCTGCACCAAAAAAGGGCCAGGGTGGCACCTTACACCCTAGCAGGAATATCTGATCCCCATACCTCTACGCCTGGGACACAGTTTGTGACCTTTCAATACCCCCATCTCATTGCCAATCAAATGTTCCCTCTTAGTATCCCACCTTCGGAAGGGCACCAATGAATTTTCTAGCATTTGAACGACCATAAACACCCTTCCTTTTGGCCCTCCATTTGTAATTCTCCAAGTAACCGAGGTGCTTTTGCCACTGTCCAGCCTCCAGTGACCAGTTGGATGCACATTTCTCGGCACCCCATCCACTTATCACTCCGTGCAGCCCCTCTCAGCACACTCAAACTACCCTTCTTTAAATCCGCTATACATGATCTGCCTAACTATAAGCTGTGACCTTCCCTCTGTGGATTATATACCCAATCCAAGGAGGACAAATCACTTGTCGAGTACCCCAAACTCTCTGCAGATGCTGCCAATTCATGGACTACTGCCTAGTTTGCATGCCATGATTATTCTCCACGCCACATCCAACCAATTACCGCATGTGCCGTCTCCCTGACTCATTCATCTACTTCCCCAAGCCACCCCCCTTATTTACCAAATTTGTATGTTCTCAGCTGTCATGCCGGGCATCTTGAAAAGGCCAGAGCCCCTTTCACTACTGTCAGTTACATCAGACCTCTTGACATCACCCCGTACACCCCCGGAGGACAGTACCCACACAATGGGGGGGACACTTGTCAACATTCCCCTTCCCTTCAGTGTCTAAACATCTGTTTTCAATAAAACTACCCCAAGAGACCTCATAACAGATCCTGCGAGGGTGGGGGGGGGGCAATAAAAACTTGGGGTGCCGTGCCCCCCTCGCCGTGTCTTACCACGTGCTCCTTGCTGTCACCTCTTTAAATACCATAACTACAGTATGTCTGCGTGGTGCCCCCCCTTGCGGTCAGTAATAAAAAGTTCCCCAAGCCTGTTCCCCTAAGTTCCTTCTGTTGCCCCTATGCTTTTCGGGTACACCCCCACCACCACCCCCCCATGAAAAGGGGGGGGGGGAAGAAATTATGGGTAGCGCACCCGAAGCCATTCTGTGCCTTCTGGCACCCTCTTTTGTAATGCACCCCAACACCCATATTTTGCTCTGTTCCCCAAAATTTGCCCCCCCCCCCACAACTCTGTAGTTGGGGGTGGGGTCTCGGTCATAAAATGTTTGGGGGTCACTACCATGGTGCCCATCTCATTATCCCCCTCTGTTGGCTGAAGGGGTACTCTTTACTAGTTGGCAGTTGGCCTCACTCCCCTATGCTCCGCCCCTGACTCCACCTACTTCTGTGAATCTTTTCTACTCCTCCCTTTCCTTTGGGGACCCACCCCTCTCCACCCCCAGCTCTATGCCACCACCTATCCCTAGGCTCCTCCCCCAACTGTGCCTCACTCCCCTATGCTCCGCCCCTCACTCCACCTACTTCTGTGAATCTTTTCTACTCCTCCCTTTCCTTTGGGGGCCCACCCCTGCCCCACCCCCATGCCACCACCTATCCCTAGGCTCCTCCCCCAACTGTGCCTCACTCCCCTATGCTCCGCCCCTCACTCCACCTACTTCTGTGAATCTTTTCTACTCCTCCCTTTCCTTTGGGGGCCCACCCCTCTCCACCCCCAGCTCTATGCCACCACCTATCCCTAGGCTCCTCCCCCAACTGTGCCTCACTCCCCTATGCTCCGCCCCTGACTCCACCTACTTCTGTGAATCTTTTCTACTCCTCCCTTTCCTTTGGGGACCCACCCCTCTCCACCCCCAGCTCTATGCCACCACCTATCCCTAGGCTCCTCCCCCAACTGTGCCTCACTCCCCTATGCTCCGCCCCTCACTCCACCTACTTCTGTGAATCTTTTCTACTCCTCCCTTTCCTTTGGGGGCCCACCCCTGCCCCACCCCCATGCCACCACCTATCCCTAGGCTCCTCCCCCAACTGTGCCTCACTCCCCTATGCTCCGCCCCTCACTCCACCTACTTCTGTGAATCTTTTCTACTCCTCCCTTTCCTTTGGGGGCCCACCCCTCTCCACCCCCAGCTCTATGCCACCACCTATCCCTAGGCTCCTCCCCCAACTGTGCCTCACTCCCCTATGCTCCGCCCCTCACTCCACCTACTTCTGTGAATCTTTTCTACTCCTCCCTTTCCTTTGGGGGCCCACCCCTGCCCCACCCCCATGCCCCACCCCCATGCCACCACCTATCCCTAGGCTCCTCCCCCAACTGTGCCTCACTCCCCTATGCTCCGCCCCTCACTCCACCTACTTCTGTGAATCTTTTCTACTCCTCCCTTTCCTTTGGGGGCCCACCCCTCTCCATGCCACCACCTATCCCTAGGCTCCTCCCCCAACTGTGCCCCCCTTCTCTCATCTTTCCATTCTTGCTCCACCCATTCACACTCTGCCTCCTCCCCTCTACTGCACTCCCACTCCGCCTGGACCCATCCTCACTCTCTCTGCACAGACACACCAACCACTCTTTAATCCACCATTCAGGCCTCTCTCCTCACACTCTTTCCATCCACCAATCACCATCCAGGTCCATCTTTACCTACACACCAACCAATCTTTCATCCACCAATCACCAGCCAGGCTCACCTCCACACACACACACACACATTTTACTTACCGACTTACCTCTGCTTCACCGCCATCAGTCATCTGGTGCCGAACCCGGGATTTGAACCCTGGTCATCTGGGTGGAAGGCAGGAACTTACCCACTGGACCACATGGGCTTCCATATCTATATCATTTCCAATCGTCCCTATATCATGGCTATGGTGTATGATGTAGACCAGGGGCCTATATGTAGCTCATAGACGCTCCTGAATCCCTGAGTACTAGCAAGGGGCAATAGCTCAGCGGCAGTGTCATCTGCCTCTGGTGCTGGAAGCTCCCCAGGACAAGGGTTCGAATCCCGCCACAGCTGGTAAAAAAAAAAATTTTTTTTTTTGTTTTTGCCCATTAACTAATATTTCGATTTGATAAAAACCGGGAGCAATTTCAGACA
This sequence comes from Pleurodeles waltl, assembly GCF_031143425.1. Classification (NCBI taxonomy): domain Eukaryota; kingdom Metazoa; phylum Chordata; class Amphibia; order Caudata; family Salamandridae; genus Pleurodeles; species Pleurodeles waltl. The sequence continues at coordinate 659,423,077 of NC_090437.1, forward strand.
CTCGTTTTTGCATGACTGCCCTAAAATGATAAATATTTTCTCTCCTGACTCCCATGCAGCCCCCTTCTTCATTAGTAGGTGGAATATGGGTAAAACATTATCTTCAGTTATCAATCTACTCATTTTTTTCTTTGAATTTGGCATTTTGTAGCGCGAATGTGGCCTAGGGGGCATAACTGAGCAGAAGTAAGCCTCCCTCCAATAGTAAAAAAGGTTGAGTGGTGGGGATTTTTCATTTTGGTATGAGCAGAGCTGTGAAATCAGGGGGATAGAGCCTGTGCTGCTGGCTAGGCATATTGGCCTAGTGTTAGCTCTCAGTCACGAAATGATGGGTAAAGTTTGGAGCTGGTAAAACTCCCTTTATTAGGTGCAATCAGAAGACAGACATGTTGAAGTTTTCAAGAGGCAGAAAGGGGTAAAGTCCGGCGTGTGCTTCATTGGGCCTGCATCATGCCTGTTGTTGCAGCAGCTGGCCTGGCCTGGCCCTGGGTCTTTAAACAACCCAGCACTAAGTCTTTAGCTAGCAAGCAAGGCCCCCGAACGCCCACGAACGCCCATGTTCTGTATAGAGGAAGACTGCAGACAATTTGGCACCCTTCTAAATGAGGGTGCTGTCCCATGAGCGGCCTTCGAGTGGGAAAAGCTTTAGCGTAAGACAAGTTGTCAAGCTTAGAATTCTGCTGAAAACCATATGTTGGAGGCCAAATCATGGTGGAAGCCTGTGAGTGTCTCAGGCCAAAGTAAGCATGGGAGGACATTATTTGCATAGGACAGCCCCCTTCTAAATCAGATCATCATGCTGCAGTTGCCATGTAGCGTTACTAGAGGGCAGCAGAATGACCATCATAGAAGAGAGAAGTGTTAAATCTGTTTGCTGACGTACCGCTTGTCCATGTTGGTCTTTGCCGGGCCTGTGGAGCGGAGGACTACAATAAGCGAGTGAATGAGTAATGAGGAACGATAATCCGGCATTTGTGAGGAAGGGAGGGCACTTGGAGGAGAAACGGCAATATGACAGAGTCAAAGCATAGATGTTTGCTGAGTGATTGGGTGAGCGTGTCATCTGTCTCTTTGAAAGGACACGTGAGAGAGGAACAGGAGCCCACGGCCTTCAGATGGGAGAAGAGGCATAGAAGAGTATTTTCCCCAAAATAAAAACCTTTACTTCATCTCAAAGATTCCAACTTTGCAGGTTGTAAGATTTGCCTTGTTTGCTGCATAAATAGGCAGAACTAGTGAGGCTCTTCACAGAATATAAGTAGCACACTCTTTGGGAGTATCCTTAGGCCAGGCATGCCAGGCACGTAATTGGGGATACAAGGCCAAGAAAAACTTTAGGAAGCTTGCTCTAATCATCTGCAGGATAGAAAGACACTGGAGAGAAACTAGAGAGGGAACCAGGCTGCACCAAAAAAGGGCCAGGGTGGCACCTTACACCCTAGCAGGAATATCTGATCCCCATACCTCTACGCCTGGGACACAGTTTGTGACCTTTCAATACCCCCATCTCATTGCCAATCAAATGTTCCCTCTTAGTATCCCACCTTCGGAAGGGCACCAATGAATTTTCTAGCATTTGAACGACCATAAACACCCTTCCTTTTGGCCCTCCATTTGTAATTCTCCAAGTAACCGAGGTGCTTTTGCCACTGTCCAGCCTCCAGTGACCAGTTGGATGCACATTTCTCGGCACCCCATCCACTTATCACTCCGTGCAGCCCCTCTCAGCACACTCAAACTACCCTTCTTTAAATCCGCTATACATGATCTGCCTAACTATAAGCTGTGACCTTCCCTCTGTGGATTATATACCCAATCCAAGGAGGACAAATCACTTGTCGAGTACCCCAAACTCTCTGCAGATGCTGCCAATTCATGGACTACTGCCTAGTTTGCATGCCATGATTATTCTCCACGCCACATCCAACCAATTACCGCATGTGCCGTCTCCCTGACTCATTCATCTACTTCCCCAAGCCACCCCCCTTATTTACCAAATTTGTATGTTCTCAGCTGTCATGCCGGGCATCTTGAAAAGGCCAGAGCCCCTTTCACTACTGTCAGTTACATCAGACCTCTTGACATCACCCCGTACACCCCCGGAGGACAGTACCCACACAATGGGGGGGACACTTGTCAACATTCCCCTTCCCTTCAGTGTCTAAACATCTGTTTTCAATAAAACTACCCCAAGAGACCTCATAACAGATCCTGCGAGGGTGGGGGGGGGGCAATAAAAACTTGGGGTGCCGTGCCCCCCTCGCCGTGTCTTACCACGTGCTCCTTGCTGTCACCTCTTTAAATACCATAACTACAGTATGTCTGCGTGGTGCCCCCCCTTGCGGTCAGTAATAAAAAGTTCCCCAAGCCTGTTCCCCTAAGTTCCTTCTGTTGCCCCTATGCTTTTCGGGTACACCCCCACCACCACCCCCCCATGAAAAGGGGGGGGGGGAAGAAATTATGGGTAGCGCACCCGAAGCCATTCTGTGCCTTCTGGCACCCTCTTTTGTAATGCACCCCAACACCCATATTTTGCTCTGTTCCCCAAAATTTGCCCCCCCCCCCACAACTCTGTAGTTGGGGGTGGGGTCTCGGTCATAAAATGTTTGGGGGTCACTACCATGGTGCCCATCTCATTATCCCCCTCTGTTGGCTGAAGGGGTACTCTTTACTAGTTGGCAGTTGGCCTCACTCCCCTATGCTCCGCCCCTGACTCCACCTACTTCTGTGAATCTTTTCTACTCCTCCCTTTCCTTTGGGGACCCACCCCTCTCCACCCCCAGCTCTATGCCACCACCTATCCCTAGGCTCCTCCCCCAACTGTGCCTCACTCCCCTATGCTCCGCCCCTCACTCCACCTACTTCTGTGAATCTTTTCTACTCCTCCCTTTCCTTTGGGGGCCCACCCCTGCCCCACCCCCATGCCACCACCTATCCCTAGGCTCCTCCCCCAACTGTGCCTCACTCCCCTATGCTCCGCCCCTCACTCCACCTACTTCTGTGAATCTTTTCTACTCCTCCCTTTCCTTTGGGGGCCCACCCCTCTCCACCCCCAGCTCTATGCCACCACCTATCCCTAGGCTCCTCCCCCAACTGTGCCTCACTCCCCTATGCTCCGCCCCTGACTCCACCTACTTCTGTGAATCTTTTCTACTCCTCCCTTTCCTTTGGGGACCCACCCCTCTCCACCCCCAGCTCTATGCCACCACCTATCCCTAGGCTCCTCCCCCAACTGTGCCTCACTCCCCTATGCTCCGCCCCTCACTCCACCTACTTCTGTGAATCTTTTCTACTCCTCCCTTTCCTTTGGGGGCCCACCCCTGCCCCACCCCCATGCCACCACCTATCCCTAGGCTCCTCCCCCAACTGTGCCTCACTCCCCTATGCTCCGCCCCTCACTCCACCTACTTCTGTGAATCTTTTCTACTCCTCCCTTTCCTTTGGGGGCCCACCCCTCTCCACCCCCAGCTCTATGCCACCACCTATCCCTAGGCTCCTCCCCCAACTGTGCCTCACTCCCCTATGCTCCGCCCCTCACTCCACCTACTTCTGTGAATCTTTTCTACTCCTCCCTTTCCTTTGGGGGCCCACCCCTGCCCCACCCCCATGCCCCACCCCCATGCCACCACCTATCCCTAGGCTCCTCCCCCAACTGTGCCTCACTCCCCTATGCTCCGCCCCTCACTCCACCTACTTCTGTGAATCTTTTCTACTCCTCCCTTTCCTTTGGGGGCCCACCCCTCTCCATGCCACCACCTATCCCTAGGCTCCTCCCCCAACTGTGCCCCCCTTCTCTCATCTTTCCATTCTTGCTCCACCCATTCACACTCTGCCTCCTCCCCTCTACTGCACTCCCACTCCGCCTGGACCCATCCTCACTCTCTCTGCACAGACACACCAACCACTCTTTAATCCACCATTCAGGCCTCTCTCCTCACACTCTTTCCATCCACCAATCACCATCCAGGTCCATCTTTACCTACACACCAACCAATCTTTCATCCACCAATCACCAGCCAGGCTCACCTCCACACACACACACACACATTTTACTTACCGACTTACCTCTGCTTCACCGCCATCAGTCATCTGGTGCCGAACCCGGGATTTGAACCCTGGTCATCTGGGTGGAAGGCAGGAACTTACCCACTGGACCACATGGGCTTCCATATCTATATCATTTCCAATCGTCCCTATATCATGGCTATGGTGTATGATGTAGACCAGGGGCCTATATGTAGCTCATAGACGCTCCTGAATCCCTGAGTACTAGCAAGGGGCAATAGCTCAGCGGCAGTGTCATCTGCCTCTGGTGCTGGAAGCTCCCCAGGACAAGGGTTCGAATCCCGCCACAGCTGGTAAAAAAAAAAATTTTTTTTTTTGTTTTTGCCCATTAACTAATATTTCGATTTGATAAAAACCGGGAGCAATTTCAGACACTCGTTTTTGCATGACTGCCCTAAAATGATAAATATTTTCTCTCCTGACTCCCATGCAGCCCCCTTCTTCATTAGTAGGTGGAATATGGGTAAAACATTATCTTCAGTTATCAATCTACTCATTTTTTTCTTTGAATTTGGCATTTTGTAGCGCGAATGTGGCCTAGGGGGCATAACTGAGCAGAAGTAAGCCTCCCTCCAATAGTAAAAAAGGTTGAGTGGTGGGGATTTTTCATTTTGGTATGAGCAGAGCTGTGAAATCAGGGGGATAGAGCCTGTGCTGCTGGCTAGGCATATTGGCCTAGTGTTAGCTCTCAGTCACGAAATGATGGGTAAAGTTTGGAGCTGGTAAAACTCCCTTTATTAGGTGCAATCAGAAGACAGACATGTTGAAGTTTTCAAGAGGCAGAAAGGGGTAAAGTCCGGCGTGTGCTTCATTGGGCCTGCATCATGCCTGTTGTTGCAGCAGCTGGCCTGGCCTGGCCCTGGGTCTTTAAACAACCCAGCACTAAGTCTTTAGCTAGCAAGCAAGGCCCCCGAACGCCCACGAACGCCCATGTTCTGTATAGAGGAAGACTGCAGACAATTTGGCACCCTTCTAAATGAGGGTGCTGTCCCATGAGCGGCCTTCGAGTGGGAAAAGCTTTAGCGTAAGACAAGTTGTCAAGCTTAGAATTCTGCTGAAAACCATATGTTGGAGGCCAAATCATGGTGGAAGCCTGTGAGTGTCTCAGGCCAAAGTAAGCATGGGAGGACATTATTTGCATAGGACAGCCCCCTTCTAAATCAGATCATCATGCTGCAGTTGCCATGTAGCGTTACTAGAGGGCAGCAGAATGACCATCATAGAAGAGAGAAGTGTTAAATCTGTTTGCTGACGTACCGCTTGTCCATGTTGGTCTTTGCCGGGCCTGTGGAGCGGAGGACTACAATAAGCGAGTGAATGAGTAATGAGGAACGATAATCCGGCATTTGTGAGGAAGGGAGGGCACTTGGAGGAGAAACGGCAATATGACAGAGTCAAAGCATAGATGTTTGCTGAGTGATTGGGTGAGCGTGTCATCTGTCTCTTTGAAAGGACACGTGAGAGAGGAACAGGAGCCCACGGCCTTCAGATGGGAGAAGAGGCATAGAAGAGTATTTTCCCCAAAATAAAAACCTTTACTTCATCTCAAAGATTCCAACTTTGCAGGTTGTAAGATTTGCCTTGTTTGCTGCATAAATAGGCAGAACTAGTGAGGCTCTTCACAGAATATAAGTAGCACACTCTTTGGGAGTATCCTTAGGCCAGGCATGCCAGGCACGTAATTGGGGATACAAGGCCAAGAAAAACTTTAGGAAGCTTGCTCTAATCATCTGCAGGATAGAAAGACACTGGAGAGAAACTAGAGAGGGAACCAGGCTGCACCAAAAAAGGGCCAGGGTGGCACCTTACACCCTAGCAGGAATATCTGATCCCCATACCTCTACGCCTGGGACACAGTTTGTGACCTTTCAATACCCCCATCTCATTGCCAATCAAATGTTCCCTCTTAGTATCCCACCTTCGGAAGGGCACCAATGAATTTTCTAGCATTTGAACGACCATAAACACCCTTCCTTTTGGCCCTCCATTTGTAATTCTCCAAGTAACCGAGGTGCTTTTGCCACTGTCCAGCCTCCAGTGACCAGTTGGATGCACATTTCTCGGCACCCCATCCACTTATCACTCCGTGCAGCCCCTCTCAGCACACTCAAACTACCCTTCTTTAAATCCGCTATACATGATCTGCCTAACTATAAGCTGTGACCTTCCCTCTGTGGATTATATACCCAATCCAAGGAGGACAAATCACTTGTCGAGTACCCCAAACTCTCTGCAGATGCTGCCAATTCATGGACTACTGCCTAGTTTGCATGCCATGATTATTCTCCACGCCACATCCAACCAATTACCGCATGTGCCGTCTCCCTGACTCATTCATCTACTTCCCCAAGCCACCCCCCTTATTTACCAAATTTGTATGTTCTCAGCTGTCATGCCGGGCATCTTGAAAAGGCCAGAGCCCCTTTCACTACTGTCAGTTACATCAGACCTCTTGACATCACCCCGTACACCCCCGGAGGACAGTACCCACACAATGGGGGGGACACTTGTCAACATTCCCCTTCCCTTCAGTGTCTAAACATCTGTTTTCAATAAAACTACCCCAAGAGACCTCATAACAGATCCTGCGAGGGTGGGGGGGGGGCAATAAAAACTTGGGGTGCCGTGCCCCCCTCGCCGTGTCTTACCACGTGCTCCTTGCTGTCACCTCTTTAAATACCATAACTACAGTATGTCTGCGTGGTGCCCCCCCTTGCGGTCAGTAATAAAAAGTTCCCCAAGCCTGTTCCCCTAAGTTCCTTCTGTTGCCCCTATGCTTTTCGGGTACACCCCCACCACCACCCCCCCATGAAAAGGGGGGGGGGGAAGAAATTATGGGTAGCGCACCCGAAGCCATTCTGTGCCTTCTGGCACCCTCTTTTGTAATGCACCCCAACACCCATATTTTGCTCTGTTCCCCAAAATTTGCCCCCCCCCCCACAACTCTGTAGTTGGGGGTGGGGTCTCGGTCATAAAATGTTTGGGGGTCACTACCATGGTGCCCATCTCATTATCCCCCTCTGTTGGCTGAAGGGGTACTCTTTACTAGTTGGCAGTTGGCCTCACTCCCCTATGCTCCGCCCCTGACTCCACCTACTTCTGTGAATCTTTTCTACTCCTCCCTTTCCTTTGGGGACCCACCCCTCTCCACCCCCAGCTCTATGCCACCACCTATCCCTAGGCTCCTCCCCCAACTGTGCCTCACTCCCCTATGCTCCGCCCCTCACTCCACCTACTTCTGTGAATCTTTTCTACTCCTCCCTTTCCTTTGGGGGCCCACCCCTGCCCCACCCCCATGCCACCACCTATCCCTAGGCTCCTCCCCCAACTGTGCCTCACTCCCCTATGCTCCGCCCCTCACTCCACCTACTTCTGTGAATCTTTTCTACTCCTCCCTTTCCTTTGGGGGCCCACCCCTCTCCACCCCCAGCTCTATGCCACCACCTATCCCTAGGCTCCTCCCCCAACTGTGCCTCACTCCCCTATGCTCCGCCCCTGACTCCACCTACTTCTGTGAATCTTTTCTACTCCTCCCTTTCCTTTGGGGACCCACCCCTCTCCACCCCCAGCTCTATGCCACCACCTATCCCTAGGCTCCTCCCCCAACTGTGCCTCACTCCCCTATGCTCCGCCCCTCACTCCACCTACTTCTGTGAATCTTTTCTACTCCTCCCTTTCCTTTGGGGGCCCACCCCTGCCCCACCCCCATGCCACCACCTATCCCTAGGCTCCTCCCCCAACTGTGCCTCACTCCCCTATGCTCCGCCCCTCACTCCACCTACTTCTGTGAATCTTTTCTACTCCTCCCTTTCCTTTGGGGGCCCACCCCTCTCCACCCCCAGCTCTATGCCACCACCTATCCCTAGGCTCCTCCCCCAACTGTGCCTCACTCCCCTATGCTCCGCCCCTCACTCCACCTACTTCTGTGAATCTTTTCTACTCCTCCCTTTCCTTTGGGGGCCCACCCCTGCCCCACCCCCATGCCCCACCCCCATGCCACCACCTATCCCTAGGCTCCTCCCCCAACTGTGCCTCACTCCCCTATGCTCCGCCCCTCACTCCACCTACTTCTGTGAATCTTTTCTACTCCTCCCTTTCCTTTGGGGGCCCACCCCTCTCCATGCCACCACCTATCCCTAGGCTCCTCCCCCAACTGTGCCCCCCTTCTCTCATCTTTCCATTCTTGCTCCACCCATTCACACTCTGCCTCCTCCCCTCTACTGCACTCCCACTCCGCCTGGACCCATCCTCACTCTCTCTGCACAGACACACCAACCACTCTTTAATCCACCATTCAGGCCTCTCTCCTCACACTCTTTCCATCCACCAATCACCATCCAGGTCCATCTTTACCTACACACCAACCAATCTTTCATCCACCAATCACCAGCCAGGCTCACCTCCACACACACACACACACATTTTACTTACCGACTTACCTCTGCTTCACCGCCATCAGTCATCTGGTGCCGAACCCGGGATTTGAACCCTGGTCATCTGGGTGGAAGGCAGGAACTTACCCACTGGACCACATGGGCTTCCATATCTATATCATTTCCAATCGTCCCTATATCATGGCTATGGTGTATGATGTAGACCAGGGGCCTATATGTAGCTCATAGACGCTCCTGAATCCCTGAGTACTAGCAAGGGGCAATAGCTCAGCGGCAGTGTCATCTGCCTCTGGTGCTGGAAGCTCCCCAGGACAAGGGTTCGAATCCCGCCACAGCTGGTAAAAAAAAAAATTTTTTTTTTTGTTTTTGCCCATTAACTAATATTTCGATTTGATAAAAACCGGGAGCAATTTCAGACACTCGTTTTTGCATGACTGCCCTAAAATGATAAATATTTTCTCTCCTGACTCCCATGCAGCCCCCTTCTTCATTAGTAGGTGGAATATGGGTAAAACATTATCTTCAGTTATCAATCTACTCATTTTTTTCTTTGAATTTGGCATTTTGTAGCGCGAATGTGGCCTAGGGGGCATAACTGAGCAGAAGTAAGCCTCCCTCCAATAGTAAAAAAGGTTGAGTGGTGGGGATTTTTCATTTTGGTATGAGCAGAGCTGTGAAATCAGGGGGATAGAGCCTGTGCTGCTGGCTAGGCATATTGGCCTAGTGTTAGCTCTCAGTCACGAAATGATGGGTAAAGTTTGGAGCTGGTAAAACTCCCTTTATTAGGTGCAATCAGAAGACAGACATGTTGAAGTTTTCAAGAGGCAGAAAGGGGTAAAGTCCGGCGTGTGCTTCATTGGGCCTGCATCATGCCTGTTGTTGCAGCAGCTGGCCTGGCCTGGCCCTGGGTCTTTAAACAACCCAGCACTAAGTCTTTAGCTAGCAAGCAAGGCCCCCGAACGCCCACGAACGCCCATGTTCTGTATAGAGGAAGACTGCAGACAATTTGGCACCCTTCTAAATGAGGGTGCTGTCCCATGAGCGGCCTTCGAGTGGGAAAAGCTTTAGCGTAAGACAAGTTGTCAAGCTTAGAATTCTGCTGAAAACCATATGTTGGAGGCCAAATCATGGTGGAAGCCTGTGAGTGTCTCAGGCCAAAGTAAGCATGGGAGGACATTATTTGCATAGGACAGCCCCCTTCTAAATCAGATCATCATGCTGCAGTTGCCATGTAGCGTTACTAGAGGGCAGCAGAATGACCATCATAGAAGAGAGAAGTGTTAAATCTGTTTGCTGACGTACCGCTTGTCCATGTTGGTCTTTGCCGGGCCTGTGGAGCGGAGGACTACAATAAGCGAGTGAATGAGTAATGAGGAACGATAATCCGGCATTTGTGAGGAAGGGAGGGCACTTGGAGGAGAAACGGCAATATGACAGAGTCAAAGCATAGATGTTTGCTGAGTGATTGGGTGAGCGTGTCATCTGTCTCTTTGAAAGGACACGTGAGAGAGGAACAGGAGCCCACGGCCTTCAGATGGGAGAAGAGGCATAGAAGAGTATTTTCCCCAAAATAAAAACCTTTACTTCATCTCAAAGATTCCAACTTTGCAGGTTGTAAGATTTGCCTTGTTTGCTGCATAAATAGGCAGAACTAGTGAGGCTCTTCACAGAATATAAGTAGCACACTCTTTGGGAGTATCCTTAGGCCAGGCATGCCAGGCACGTAATTGGGGATACAAGGCCAAGAAAAACTTTAGGAAGCTTGCTCTAATCATCTGCAGGATAGAAAGACACTGGAGAGAAACTAGAGAGGGAACCAGGCTGCACCAAAAAAGGGCCAGGGTGGCACCTTACACCCTAGCAGGAATATCTGATCCCCATACCTCTACGCCTGGGACACAGTTTGTGACCTTTCAATACCCCCATCTCATTGCCAATCAAATGTTCCCTCTTAGTATCCCACCTTCGGAAGGGCACCAATGAATTTTCTAGCATTTGAACGACCATAAACACCCTTCCTTTTGGCCCTCCATTTGTAATTCTCCAAGTAACCGAGGTGCTTTTGCCACTGTCCAGCCTCCAGTGACCAGTTGGATGCACATTTCTCGGCACCCCATCCACTTATCACTCCGTGCAGCCCCTCTCAGCACACTCAAACTACCCTTCTTTAAATCCGCTATACATGATCTGCCTAACTATAAGCTGTGACCTTCCCTCTGTGGATTATATACCCAATCCAAGGAGGACAAATCACTTGTCGAGTACCCCAAACTCTCTGCAGATGCTGCCAATTCATGGACTACTGCCTAGTTTGCATGCCATGATTATTCTCCACGCCACATCCAACCAATTACCGCATGTGCCGTCTCCCTGACTCATTCATCTACTTCCCCAAGCCACCCCCCTTATTTACCAAATTTGTATGTTCTCAGCTGTCATGCCGGGCATCTTGAAAAGGCCAGAGCCCCTTTCACTACTGTCAGTTACATCAGACCTCTTGACATCACCCCGTACACCCCCGGAGGACAGTACCCACACAATGGGGGGGACACTTGTCAACATTCCCCTTCCCTTCAGTGTCTAAACATCTGTTTTCAATAAAACTACCCCAAGAGACCTCATAACAGATCCTGCGAGGGTGGGGGGGGGGGGCAATAAAAACTTGGGGTGCCGTGCCCCCCTCGCCGTGTCTTACCACGTGCTCCTTGCTGTCACCTCTTTAAATACCATAACTACAGTATGTCTGCGTGGTGCCCCCCCTTGCGGTCAGTAATAAAAAGTTCCCCAAGCCTGTTCCCCTAAGTTCCTTCTGTTGCCCCTATGCTTTTCGGGTACACCCCCACCACCACCCCCCCATGAAAAGGGGGGGGGGAAGAAATTATGGGTAGCGCACCCGAAGCCATTCTGTGCCTTCTGGCACCCTCTTTTGTAATGCACCCCAACACCCATATTTTGCTCTGTTCCCCAAAATTTGCCCCCCCCCCCCACAACTCTGTAGTTGGGGGTGGGGTCTCGGTCATAAAATGTTTGGGGGTCACTACCATGGTGCCCATCTCATTATCCCCCTCTGTTGGCTGAAGGGGTACTCTTTACTAGTTGGCAGTTGGCCTCACTCCCCTATGCTCCGCCCCTGACTCCACCTACTTCTGTGAATCTTTTCTACTCCTCCCTTTCCTTTGGGGACCCACCCCTCTCCACCCCCAGCTCTATGCCACCACCTATCCCTAGGCTCCTCCCCCAACTGTGCCTCACTCCCCTATGCTCCGCCCCTGACTCCACCTACTTCTGTGAATCTTTTCTACTCCTCCCTTTCCTTTGGGGGCCCACCCCTGCCCCACCCCCATGCCACCACCTATCCCTAGGCTCCTCCCCCAACTGTGCCTCACTCCCCTATGCTCCGCCCCTCACTCCACCTACTTCTGTGAATCTTTTCTACTCCTCCCTTTGGGGGCCCACCCCTGCCCCACCCCCAGCTCTATGCCACCACCTATCCCTAGGCTCCTCCCCCAACTGTGCCTCACTCCCCTATGCTCCGCCCCTCACTCCACCTACTTCTGTGAATCTTTTCTACTCCTCCCTTTCCTTTGGGGGCCCACCCCTCTCCACCCCCAGCTCTATGCCACCACCTATCCCTAGGCTCCTCCCCCAACTGTGCCTCACTCCCCTATGCTCCGCCCCTCACTCCACCTACTTCTGTGAATCTTTTCTACTCCTCCCTTTCCTTTGGGGGCCCACCCCTGCCCCACCCCCATGCCACCACCTATCCCTAGGCTCCTCCCCCAACTGTGCCTCACTCCCCTATGCTCCGCCCCTCACTCCACCTACTTCTGTGAATCTTTTCTACTCCTCCCTTTCCTTTGGGGGCCCACCCCTCTCCATGCCACCACCTATCCCTAGGCTCCTCCCCCAACTGTGCCCCCCTTCTCTCATCTTTCCATTCTTGCTCCACCCATTCACACTCTGCCTCCTCCCCTCTACTGCACTCCCACTCCGCCTGGACCCATCCTCACTCTCTCTGCACAGACACACCAACCACTCTTTAATCCACCATTCAGGCCTCTCTCCTCACACTCTTTCCATCCACCAATCACCATCCAGGTCCATCTTTACCTACACACCAACCAATCTTTCATCCACCAATCACCAGCCAGGCTCACCTCCACACACACACACACACATTTTACTTACCGACTTACCTCTGCTTCACCGCCATCAGTCATCTGGTGCCGAACCCGGGATTTGAACCCTGGTCATCTGGGTGGAAGGCAGGAACTTACCCACTGGACCACATGGGCTTCCATATCTATATCATTTCCAATCGTCCCTATATCATGGCTATGGTGTATGATGTAGACCAGGGGCCTATATGTAGCTCATAGACGCTCCTGAATCCCTGAGTACTAGCAAGGGGCAATAGCTCAGCGGCAGTGTCATCTGCCTCTGGTGCTGGAAGCTCCCCAGGACAAGGGTTCGAATCCCGCCACAGCTGGTAAAAAAAAAAATTTTGTTTTTGTTTTTGCCCATTAACTAATATTTCGATTTGATAAAAACCGGGAGCAATTTCAGACACTCGTTTTTGCATGACTGCCCTAAAATGATAAATATTTTCTCTCCTGACTCCCATGCAGCCCCCTTCTTCATTAGTAGGTGGAATATGGGTAAAACATTATCTTCAGTTATCAATCTACTCATTTTTTTCTTTGAATTTGGCATTTTGTAGCGCGAATGTGGCCTAGGGGGCATAACTGAGCAGAAGTAAGCCTCCCTCCAATAGTAAAAAAGGTTGAGTGGTGGGGATTTTTCATTTTGGTATGAGCAGAGCTGTGAAATCAGGGGGATAGAGCCTGTGCTGCTGGCTAGGCATATTGGCCTAGTGTTAGCTCTCAGTCACGAAATGATGGGTAAAGTTTGGAGCTGGTAAAACTCCCTTTATTAGGTGCAATCAGAAGACAGACATGTTGAAGTTTTCAAGAGGCAGAAAGGGGTAAAGTCCGGCGTGTGCTTCATTGGGCCTGCATCATGCCTGTTGTTGCAGCAGCTGGCCTGGCCTGGCCCTGGGTCTTTAAACAACCCAGCACTAAGTCTTTAGCTAGCAAGCAAGGCCCCCGAACGCCCACGAACGCCCATGTTCTGTATAGAGGAAGACTGCAGACAATTTGGCACCCTTCTAAATGAGGGTGCTGTCCCATGAGCGGCCTTCGAGTGGGAAAAGCTTTAGCGTAAGACAAGTTGTCAAGCTTAGAATTCTGCTGAAAACCATATGTTGGAGGCCAAATCATGGTGGAAGCCTGTGAGTGTCTCAGGCCAAAGTAAGCATGGGAGGACATTATTTGCATAGGACAGCCCCCTTCTAAATCAGATCATCATGCTGCAGTTGCCATGTAGCGTTACTAGAGGGCAGCAGAATGACCATCATAGAAGAGAGAAGTGTTAAATCTGTTTGCTGACGTACCGCTTGTCCATGTTGGTCTTTGCCGGGCCTGTGGAGCGGAGGACTACAATAAGCGAGTGAATGAGTAATGAGGAACGATAATCCGGCATTTGTGAGGAAGGGAGGGCACTTGGAGGAGAAACGGCAATATGACAGAGTCAAAGCATAGATGTTTGCTGAGTGATTGGGTGAGCGTGTCATCTGTCTCTTTGAAAGGACACGTGAGAGAGGAACAGGAGCCCACGGCCTTCAGATGGGAGAAGAGGCATAGAAGAGTATTTTCCCCAAAATAAAAACCTTTACTTCATCTCAAAGATTCCAACTTTGCAGGTTGTAAGATTTGCCTTGTTTGCTGCATAAATAGGCAGAACTAGTGAGGCTCTTCACAGAATATAAGTAGCACACTCTTTGGGAGTATCCTTAGGCCAGGCATGCCAGGCACGTAATTGGGGATACAAGGCCAAGAAAAACTTTAGGAAGCTTGCTCTAATCATCTGCAGGATAGAAAGACACTGGAGAGAAACTAGAGAGGGAACCAGGCTGCACCAAAAAAGGGCCAGGGTGGCACCTTACACCCTAGCAGGAATATCTGATCCCCATACCTCTACGCCTGGGACACAGTTTGTGACCTTTCAATACCCCCATCTCATTGCCAATCAAATGTTCCCTCTTAGTATCCCACCTTCGGAAGGGCACCAATGAATTTTCTAGCATTTGAACGACCATAAACACCCTTCCTTTTGGCCCTCCATTTGTAATTCTCCAAGTAACCGAGGTGCTTTTGCCACTGTCCAGCCTCCAGTGACCAGTTGGATGCACATTTCTCGGCACCCCATCCACTTATCACTCCGTGCAGCCCCTCTCAGCACACTCAAACTACCCTTCTTTAAATCCGCTATACATGATCTGCCTAACTATAAGCTGTGACCTTCCCTCTGTGGATTATATACCCAATCCAAGGAGGACAAATCACTTGTCGAGTACCCCAAACTCTCTGCAGATGCTGCCAATTCATGGACTACTGCCTAGTTTGCATGCCATGATTATTCTCCACGCCACATCCAACCAATTACCGCATGTGCCGTCTCCCTGACTCATTCATCTACTTCCCCAAGCCACCCCCCTTATTTACCAAATTTGTATGTTCTCAGCTGTCATGCCGGGCATCTTGAAAAGGCCAGAGCCCCTTTCACTACTGTCAGTTACATCAGACCTCTTGACATCACCCCGTACACCCCCGGAGGACAGTACCCACACAATGGGGGGGACACTTGTCAACATTCCCCTTCCCTTCAGTGTCTAAACATCTGTTTTCAATAAAACTACCCCAAGAGACCTCATAACAGATCCTGCGAGGGTGGGGGGGGGGGGCAATAAAAACTTGGGGTGCCGTGCCCCCCTCGCCGTGTCTTACCACGTGCTCCTTGCTGTCACCTCTTTAAATACCATAACTACAGTATGTCTGCGTGGTGCCCCCCCTTGCGGTCAGTAATAAAAAGTTCCCCAAGCCTGTTCCCCTAAGTTCCTTCTGTTGCCCCTATGCTTTTCGGGTACACCCCCACCACCACCCCCCCATGAAAAGGGGGGGGGGAAGAAATTATGGGTAGCGCACCCGAAGCCATTCTGTGCCTTCTGGCACCCTCTTTTGTAATGCACCCCAACACCCATATTTTGCTCTGTTCCCCAAAATTTGCCCCCCCCCCCACAACTCTGTAGTTGGGGGTGGGGTCTCGGTCATAAAATGTTTGGGGGTCACTACCATGGTGCCCATCTCATTATCCCCCTCTGTTGGCTGAAGGGGTACTCTTTACTAGTTGGCAGTTGGCCTCACTCCCCTATGCTCCGCCCCTGACTCCACCTACTTCTGTGAATCTTTTCTACTCCTCCCTTTCCTTTGGGGACCCACCCCTCTCCACCCCCAGCTCTATGCCACCACCTATCCCTAGGCTCCTCCCCCAACTGTGCCTCACTCCCCTATGCTCCGCCCCTGACTCCACCTACTTCTGTGAATCTTTTCTACTCCTCCCTTTCCTTTGGGGGCCCACCCCTGCCCCACCCCCATGCCACCACCTATCCCTAGGCTCCTCCCCCAACTGTGCCTCACTCCCCTATGCTCCGCCCCTCACTCCACCTACTTCTGTGAATCTTTTCTACTCCTCCCTTTGGGGGCCCACCCCTGCCCCACCCCCATGCCACCACCTATCCCTAGGCTCCTCCCCCAACTGTGCCTCACTCCCCTATGCTCCGCCCCTCACTCCACCTACTTCTGTGAATCTTTTCTACTCCTCCCTTTCCTTTGGGGGCCCACCCCTCTCCACCCCCAGCTCTATGCCACCACCTATCCCTAGGCTCCTCCCCCAACTGTGCCTCACTCCCCTATGCTCCGCCCCTGACTCCACCTACTTCTGTGAATCTTTTCTACTCCTCCCTTTCCTTTGGGGACCCACCCCTCTCCACCCCCAGCTCTATGCCACCACCTATCCCTAGGCTCCTCCCCCAACTGTGCCTCACTCCCCTATGCTCCGCCCCTCACTCCACCTACTTCTGTGAATCTTTTCTACTCCTCCCTTTCCTTTGGGGGCCCACCCCTCTCCACCCCCAGCTCTATGCCACCACCTATCCCTAGGCTCCTCCCCCAACTGTGCCTCACTCCCCTATGCTCCGCCCCTGACTCCACCTACTTCTGTGAATCTTTTCTACTCCTCCCTTTCCTTTGGGGACCCACCCCTCTCCACCCCCAGCTCTATGCCACCACCTATCCCTAGGCTCCTCCCCCAACTGTGCCTCACTCCCCTATGCTCCGCCCCTCACTCCACCTACTTCTGTGAATCTTTTCTACTCCTCCCTTTCCTTTGGGGGCCCACCCCTGCCCCACCCCCATGCCACCACCTATCCCTAGGCTCCTCCCCCAACTGTGCCTCACTCCCCTATGCTCCGCCCCTCACTCCACCTACTTCTGTGAATCTTTTCTACTCCTCCCTTTCCTTTGGGGGCCCACCCCTCTCCATGCCACCACCTATCCCTAGGCTCCTCCCCCAACTGTGCCCCCCTTCTCTCATCTTTCCATTCTTGCTCCACCCATTCACACTCTGCCTCCTCCCCTCTACTGCACTCCCACTCCGCCTGGACCCATCCTCACTCTCTCTGCACAGACACACCAACCACTCTTTAATCCACCATTCAGGCCTCTCTCCTCACACTCTTTCCATCCACCAATCACCATCCAGGTCCATCTTTACCTACACACCAACCAATCTTTCATCCACCAATCACCAGCCAGGCTCACCTCCACACACACACACACACATTTTACTTACCGACTTACCTCTGCTTCACCGCCATCAGTCATCTGGTGCCGAACCCGGGATTTGAACCCTGGTCATCTGGGTGGAAGGCAGGAACTTACCCACTGGACCACATGGGCTTCCATATCTATATCATTTCCAATCGTCCCTATATCATGGCTATGGTGTATGATGTAGACCAGGGGCCTATATGTAGCTCATAGACGCTCCTGAATCCCTGAGTACTAGCAAGGGGCAATAGCTCAGCGGCAGTGTCATCTGCCTCTGGTGCTGGAAGCTCCCCAGGACAAGGGTTCGAATCCCGCCACAGCTGGTAAAAAAAAAAATTTTTGTTTTTGTTTTTGCCCATTAACTAATATTTCGATTTGATAAAAACCGGGAGCAATTTCAGACACTCGTTTTTGCATGACTGCCCTAAAATGATAAATATTTTCTCTCCTGACTCCCATGCAGCCCCCTTCTTCATTAGTAGGTGGAATATGGGTAAAACATTATCTTCAGTTATCAATCTACTCATTTTTTTCTTTGAATTTGGCATTTTGTAGCGCGAATGTGGCCTAGGGGGCATAACTGAGCAGAAGTAAGCCTCCCTCCAATAGTAAAAAAGGTTGAGTGGTGGGGATTTTTCATTTTGGTATGAGCAGAGCTGTGAAATCAGGGGGATAGAGCCTGGGCTGCTGGCTAGGCATATTGGCCTAGTGTTAGCTCTCAGTCACGAAATGATGGGTAAAGTTTGGAGCTGGTAAAACTCCCTTTATTAGGTGCAATCAGAAGACAGACATGTTGAAGTTTTCAAGAGGCAGAAAGGGGTAAAGTCCGGCGTGTGCTTCATTGGGCCTGCATCATGCCTGTTGTTGCAGCAGCTGGCCTGGCCTGGCCCTGGGTCTTTAAACAACCCAGCACTAAGTCTTTAGCTAGCAAGCAAGGCCCCCGAACGCCCACGAACGCCCATGTTCTGTATAGAGGAAGACTGCAGACAATTTGGCACCCTTCTAAATGAGGGTGCTGTCCCATGAGCGGCCTTCGAGTGGGAAAAGCTTTAGCGTAAGACAAGTTGTCAAGCTTAGAATTCTGCTGAAAACCATATGTTGGAGGCCAAATCATGGTGGAAGCCTGTGAGTGTCTCAGGCCAAAGTAAGCATGGGAGGACATTATTTGCATAGGACAGCCCCCTTCTAAATCAGATCATCATGCTGCAGTTGCCATGTAGCGTTACTAGAGGGCAGCAGAATGACCATCATAGAAGAGAGAAGTGTTAAATCTGTTTGCTGACGTACCGCTTGTCCATGTTGGTCTTTGCCGGGCCTGTGGAGCGGAGGACTACAATAAGCGAGTGAATGAGTAATGAGGAACGATAATCCGGCATTTGTGAGGAAGGGAGGGCACTTGGAGGAGAAACGGCAATATGACAGAGTCAAAGCATAGATGTTTGCTGAGTGATTGGGTGAGCGTGTCATCTGTCTCTTTGAAAGGACACGTGAGAGAGGAACAGGAGCCCACGGCCTTCAGATGGGAGAAGAGGCATAGAAGAGTATTTTCCCCAAAATAAAAACCTTTACTTCATCTCAAAGATTCCAACTTTGCAGGTTGTAAGATTTGCCTTGTTTGCTGCATAAATAGGCAGAACTAGTGAGGCTCTTCACAGAATATAAGTAGCACACTCTTTGGGAGTATCCTTAGGCCAGGCATGCCAGGCACGTAATTGGGGATACAAGGCCAAGAAAAACTTTAGGAAGCTTGCTCTAATCATCTGCAGGATAGAAAGACACTGGAGAGAAACTAGAGAGGGAACCAGGCTGCACCAAAAAAGGGCCAGGGTGGCACCTTACACCCTAGCAGGAATATCTGATCCCCATACCTCTACGCCTGGGACACAGTTTGTGACCTTTCAATACCCCCATCTCATTGCCAATCAAATGTTCCCTCTTAGTATCCCACCTTCGGAAGGGCACCAATGAATTTTCTAGCATTTGAACGACCATAAACACCCTTCCTTTTGGCCCTCCATTTGTAATTCTCCAAGTAACCGAGGTGCTTTTGCCACTGTCCAGCCTCCAGTGACCAGTTGGATGCACATTTCTCGGCACCCCATCCACTTATCACTCCGTGCAGCCCCTCTCAGCACACTCAAACTACCCTTCTTTAAATCCGCTATACATGATCTGCCTAACTATAAGCTGTGACCTTCCCTCTGTGGATTATATACCCAATCCAAGGAGGACAAATCACTTGTCGAGTACCCCAAACTCTCTGCAGATGCTGCCAATTCATGGACTACTGCCTAGTTTGCATGCCATGATTATTCTCCACGCCACATCCAACCAATTACCGCATGTGCCGTCTCCCTGACTCATTCATCTACTTCCCCAAGCCACCCCCCTTATTTACCAAATTTGTATGTTCTCAGCTGTCATGCCGGGCATCTTGAAAAGGCCAGAGCCCCTTTCACTACTGTCAGTTACATCAGACCTCTTGACATCACCCCGTACACCCCCGGAGGACAGTACCCACACAATGGGGGGGACACTTGTCAACATTCCCCTTCCCTTCAGTGTCTAAACATCTGTTTTCAATAAAACTACCCCAAGAGACCTCATAACAGATCCTGCGAGGGTGGGGGGGGGGCAATAAAAACTTGGGGTGCCGTGCCCCCCTCGCCGTGTCTTACCACGTGCTCCTTGCTGTCACCTCTTTAAATACCATAACTACAGTATGTCTGCGTGGTGCCCCCCCTTGCGGTCAGTAATAAAAAGTTCCCCAAGCCTGTTCCCCTAAGTTCCTTCTGTTGCCCCTATGCTTTTCGGGTACACCCCCCACCACCACCCCCCCATGAAAAGGGGGGGGGGGAAGAAATTATGGGTAGCGCACCCGAAGCCATTCTGTGCCTTCTGGCACCCTCTTTTGTAATGCACCCCAACACCCATATTTTGCTCTGTTCCCCAAAATTTGCCCCCCCCCCCACAACTCTGTAGTTGGGGGTGGGGTCTCGGTCATAAAATGTTTGGGGGTCACTACCATGGTGCCCATCTCATTATCCCCCTCTGTTGGCTGAAGGGGTACTCTTTACTAGTTGGCAGTTGGCCTCACTCCCCTATGCTCCGCCCCTGACTCCACCTACTTCTGTGAATCTTTTCTACTCCTCCCTTTCCTTTGGGGACCCACCCCTCTCCACCCCCAGCTCTATGCCACCACCTATCCCTAGGCTCCTCCCCCAACTGTGCCTCACTCCCCTATGCTCCGCCCCTCACTCCACCTACTTCTGTGAATCTTTTCTACTCCTCCCTTTCCTTTGGGGGCCCACCCCTGCCCCACCCCCATGCCACCACCTATCCCTAGGCTCCTCCCCCAACTGTGCCTCACTCCCCTATGCTCCGCCCCTCACTCCACCTACTTCTGTGAATCTTTTCTACTCCTCCCTTTCCTTTGGGGGCCCACCCCTCTCCACCCCCAGCTCTATGCCACCACCTATCCCTAGGCTCCTCCCCCAACTGTGCCTCACTCCCCTATGCTCCGCCCCTGACTCCACCTACTTCTGTGAATCTTTTCTACTCCTCCCTTTCCTTTGGGGACCCACCCCTCTCCACCCCCAGCTCTATGCCACCACCTATCCCTAGGCTCCTCCCCCAACTGTGCCTCACTCCCCTATGCTCCGCCCCTCACTCCACCTACTTCTGTGAATCTTTTCTACTCCTCCCTTTCCTTTGGGGGCCCACCCCTGCCCCACCCCCATGCCACCACCTATCCCTAGGCTCCTCCCCCAACTGTGCCTCACTCCCCTATGCTCCGCCCCTCACTCCACCTACTTCTGTGAATCTTTTCTACTCCTCCCTTTCCTTTGGGGGCCCACCCCTCTCCACCCCCAGCTCTATGCCACCACCTATCCCTAGGCTCCTCCCCCAACTGTGCCTCACTCCCCTATGCTCCGCCCCTCACTCCACCTACTTCTGTGAATCTTTTCTACTCCTCCCTTTCCTTTGGGGGCCCACCCCTGCCCCACCCCCATGCCCCACCCCCATGCCACCACCTATCCCTAGGCTCCTCCCCCAACTGTGCCTCACTCCCCTATGCTCCGCCCCTCACTCCACCTACTTCTGTGAATCTTTTCTACTCCTCCCTTTCCTTTGGGGGCCCACCCCTCTCCATGCCACCACCTATCCCTAGGCTCCTCCCCCAACTGTGCCCCCCTTCTCTCATCTTTCCATTCTTGCTCCACCCATTCACACTCTGCCTCCTCCCCTCTACTGCACTCCCACTCCGCCTGGACCCATCCTCACTCTCTCTGCACAGACACACCAACCACTCTTTAATCCACCATTCAGGCCTCTCTCCTCACACTCTTTCCATCCACCAATCACCATCCAGGTCCATCTTTACCTACACACCAACCAATCTTTCATCCACCAATCACCAGCCAGGCTCACCTCCACACACACACACACACATTTTACTTACCGACTTACCTCTGCTTCACCGCCATCAGTCATCTGGTGCCGAACCCGGGATTTGAACCCTGGTCATCTGGGTGGAAGGCAGGAACTTACCCACTGGACCACATGGGCTTCCATATCTATATCATTTCCAATCGTCCCTATATCATGGCTATGGTGTATGATGTAGACCAGGGGCCTATATGTAGCTCATAGACGCTCCTGAATCCCTGAGTACTAGCAAGGGGCAATAGCTCAGCGGCAGTGTCATCTGCCTCTGGTGCTGGAAGCTCCCCAGGACAAGGGTTCGAATCCCGCCACAGCTGGTAAAAAAAAAATTTTTTGTTTTTGTTTTTGCCCATTAACTAATATTTCGATTTGATAAAAACCGGGAGCAATTTCAGACACTCGTTTTTGCATGACTGCCCTAAAATGATAAATATTTTCTCTCCTGACTCCCATGCAGCCCCCTTCTTCATTAGTAGGTGGAATATGGGTAAAACATTATCTTCAGTTATCAATCTACTCATTTTTTTCTTTGAATTTGGCATTTTGTAGCGCGAATGTGGCCTAGGGGGCATAACTGAGCAGAAGTAAGCCTCCCTCCAATAGTAAAAAAGGTTGAGTGGTGGGGATTTTTCATTTTGGTATGAGCAGAGCTGTGAAATCAGGGGGATAGAGCCTGTGCTGCTGGCTAGGCATATTGGCCTAGTGTTAGCTCTCAGTCACGAAATGATGGGTAAAGTTTGGAGCTGGTAAAACTCCCTTTATTAGGTGCAATCAGAAGACAGACATGTTGAAGTTTTCAAGAGGCAGAAAGGGGTAAAGTCCGGCGTGTGCTTCATTGGGCCTGCATCATGCCTGTTGTTGCAGCAGCTGGCCTGGCCTGGCCCTGGGTCTTTAAACAACCCAGCACTAAGTCTTTAGCTAGCAAGCAAGGCCCCCGAACGCCCACGAACGCCCATGTTCTGTATAGAGGAAGACTGCAGACAATTTGGCACCCTTCTAAATGAGGGTGCTGTCCCATGAGCGGCCTTCGAGTGGGAAAAGCTTTAGCGTAAGACAAGTTGTCAAGCTTAGAATTCTGCTGAAAACCATATGTTGGAGGCCAAATCATGGTGGAAGCCTGTGAGTGTCTCAGGCCAAAGTAAGCATGGGAGGACATTATTTGCATAGGACAGCCCCCTTCTAAATCAGATCATCATGCTGCAGTTGCCATGTAGCGTTACTAGAGGGCAGCAGAATGACCATCATAGAAGAGAGAAGTGTTAAATCTGTTTGCTGACGTACCGCTTGTCCATGTTGGTCTTTGCCGGGCCTGTGGAGCGGAGGACTACAATAAGCGAGTGAATGAGTAATGAGGAACGATAATCCGGCATTTGTGAGGAAGGGAGGGCACTTGGAGGAGAAACGGCAATATGACAGAGTCAAAGCATAGATGTTTGCTGAGTGATTGGGTGAGCGTGTCATCTGTCTCTTTGAAAGGACACGTGAGAGAGGAACAGGAGCCCACGGCCTTCAGATGGGAGAAGAGGCATAGAAGAGTATTTTCCCCAAAATAAAAACCTTTACTTCATCTCAAAGATTCCAACTTTGCAGGTTGTAAGATTTGCCTTGTTTGCTGCATAAATAGGCAGAACTAGTGAGGCTCTTCACAGAATATAAGTAGCACACTCTTTGGGAGTATCCTTAGGCCAGGCATGCCAGGCACGTAATTGGGGATACAAGGCCAAGAAAAACTTTAGGAAGCTTGCTCTAATCATCTGCAGGATAGAAAGACACTGGAGAGAAACTAGAGAGGGAACCAGGCTGCACCAAAAAAGGGCCAGGGTGGCACCTTACACCCTAGCAGGAATATCTGATCCCCATACCTCTACGCCTGGGACACAGTTTGTGACCTTTCAATACCCCCATCTCATTGCCAATCAAATGTTCCCTCTTAGTATCCCACCTTCGGAAGGGCACCAATGAATTTTCTAGCATTTGAACGACCATAAACACCCTTCCTTTTGGCCCTCCATTTGTAATTCTCCAAGTAACCGAGGTGCTTTTGCCACTGTCCAGCCTCCAGTGACCAGTTGGATGCACATTTCTCGGCACCCCATCCACTTATCACTCCGTGCAGCCCCTCTCAGCACACTCAAACTACCCTTCTTTAAATCCGCTATACATGATCTGCCTAACTATAAGCTGTGACCTTCCCTCTGTGGATTATATACCCAATCCAAGGAGGACAAATCACTTGTCGAGTACCCCAAACTCTCTGCAGATGCTGCCAATTCATGGACTACTGCCTAGTTTGCATGCCATGATTATTCTCCACGCCACATCCAACCAATTACCGCATGTGCCGTCTCCCTGACTCATTCATCTACTTCCCCAAGCCACCCCCCTTATTTACCAAATTTGTATGTTCTCAGCTGTCATGCCGGGCATCTTGAAAAGGCCAGAGCCCCTTTCACTACTGTCAGTTACATCAGACCTCTTGACATCACCCCGTACACCCCCGGAGGACAGTACCCACACAATGGGGGGGACACTTGTCAACATTCCCCTTCCCTTCAGTGTCTAAACATCTGTTTTCAATAAAACTACCCCAAGAGACCTCATAACAGATCCTGCGAGGGTGGGGGGGGGGCAATAAAAACTTGGGGTGCCGTGCCCCCCTCGCCGTGTCTTACCACGTGCTCCTTGCTGTCACCTCTTTAAATACCATAACTACAGTATGTCTGCGTGGTGCCCCCCCTTGCGGTCAGTAATAAAAAGTTCCCCAAGCCTGTTCCCCTAAGTTCCTTCTGTTGCCCCTATGCTTTTCGGGTACACCCCCACCACCACCCCCCCATGAAAAGGGGGGGGGGGAAGAAATTATGGGTAGCGCACCCGAAGCCATTCTGTGCCTTCTGGCACCCTCTTTTGTAATGCACCCCAACACCCATATTTTGCTCTGTTCCCCAAAATTTCCCCCCCCCCCCACAACTCTGTAGTTGGGGGTGGGGTCTCGGTCATAAAATGTTTGGGGGTCACTACCATGGTGCCCATCTCATTATCCCCCTCTGTTGGCTGAAGGGGTACTCTTTACTAGTTGGCAGTTGGCCTCACTCCCCTATGCTCCGCCCCTGACTCCACCTACTTCTGTGAATCTTTTCTACTCCTCCCTTTCCTTTGGGGACCCACCCCTCTCCACCCCCAGCTCTATGCCACCACCTATCCCTAGGCTCCTCCCCCAACTGTGCCTCACTCCCCTATGCTCCGCCCCTCACTCCACCTACTTCTGTGAATCTTTTCTACTCCTCCCTTTCCTTTGGGGGCCCACCCCTGCCCCACCCCCATGCCACCACCTATCCCTAGGCTCCTCCCCCAACTGTGCCTCACTCCCCTATGCTCCGCCCCTCACTCCACCTACTTCTGTGAATCTTTTCTACTCCTCCCTTTCCTTTGGGGGCCCACCCCTCTCCACCCCCAGCTCTATGCCACCACCTATCCCTAGGCTCCTCCCCCAACTGTGCCTCACTCCCCTATGCTCCGCCCCTCACTCCACCTACTTCTGTGAATCTTTTCTACTCCTCCCTTTCCTTTGGGGGCCCACCCCTCTCCACCCCCAGCTCTATGCCACCACCTATCCCTAGGCTCCTCCCCCAACTGTGCCTCACTCCCCTATGCTCCGCCCCTCACTCCACCTACTTCTGTGAATCTTTTCTACTCCTCCCTTTCCTTTGGGGGCCCACCCCTGCCCCACCCCCATGCCCCACCCCCATGCCACCACCTATCCCTAGGCTCCTCCCCCAACTGTGCCTCACTCCCCTATGCTCCGCCCCTCACTCCACCTACTTCTGTGAATCTTTTCTACTCCTCCCTTTCCTTTGGGGGCCCACCCCTCTCCATGCCACCACCTATCCCTAGGCTCCTCCCCCAACTGTGCCCCCCTTCTCTCATCTTTCCATTCTTGCTCCACCCATTCACACTCTGCCTCCTCCCCTCTACTGCACTCCCACTCCGCCTGGACCCATCCTCACTCTCTCTGCACAGACACACCAACCACTCTTTAATCCACCATTCAGGCCTCTCTCCTCACACTCTTTCCATCCACCAATCACCATCCAGGTCCATCTTTACCTACACACCAACCAATCTTTCATCCACCAATCACCAGCCAGGCTCACCTCCACACACACACACACACATTTTACTTACCGACTTACCTCTGCTTCACCGCCATCAGTCATCTGGTGCCGAACCCGGGATTTGAACCCTGGTCATCTGGGTGGAAGGCAGGAACTTACCCACTGGACCACATGGGCTTCCATATCTATATCATTTCCAATCGTCCCTATATCATGGCTATGGTGTATGATGTAGACCAGGGGCCTATATGTAGCTCATAGACGCTCCTGAATCCCTGAGTACTAGCAAGGGGCAATAGCTCAGCGGCAGTGTCATCTGCCTCTGGTGCTGGAAGCTCCCCAGGACAAGGGTTCGAATCCCGCCACAGCTGGTAAAAAAAAAAATTTTTTTTTTTGTTTTTGCCCATTAACTAATATTTCGATTTGATAAAAACCGGGAGCAATTTCAGACACTCGTTTTTGCATGACTGCCCTAAAATGATAAATATTTTCTCTCCTGACTCCCATGCAGCCCCCTTCTTCATTAGTAGGTGGAATATGGGTAAAACATTATCTTCAGTTATCAATCTACTCATTTTTTTCTTTGAATTTGGCATTTTGTAGCGCGAATGTGGCCTAGGGGGCATAACTGAGCAGAAGTAAGCCTCCCTCCAATAGTAAAAAAGGTTGAGTGGTGGGGATTTTTCATTTTGGTATGAGCAGAGCTGTGAAATCAGGGGGATAGAGCCTGTGCTGCTGGCTAGGCATATTGGCCTAGTGTTAGCTCTCAGTCACGAAATGATGGGTAAAGTTTGGAGCTGGTAAAACTCCCTTTATTAGGTGCAATCAGAAGACAGACATGTTGAAGTTTTCAAGAGGCAGAAAGGGGTAAAGTCCGGCGTGTGCTTCATTGGGCCTGCATCATGCCTGTTGTTGCAGCAGCTGGCCTGGCCTGGCCCTGGGTCTTTAAACAACCCAGCACTAAGTCTTTAGCTAGCAAGCAAGGCCCCCGAACGCCCACGAACGCCCATGTTCTGTATAGAGGAAGACTGCAGACAATTTGGCACCCTTCTAAATGAGGGTGCTGTCCCATGAGCGGCCTTCGAGTGGGAAAAGCTTTAGCGTAAGACAAGTTGTCAAGCTTAGAATTCTGCTGAAAACCATATGTTGGAGGCCAAATCATGGTGGAAGCCTGTGAGTGTCTCAGGCCAAAGTAAGCATGGGAGGACATTATTTGCATAGGACAGCCCCCTTCTAAATCAGATCATCATGCTGCAGTTGCCATGTAGCGTTACTAGAGGGCAGCAGAATGACCATCATAGAAGAGAGAAGTGTTAAATCTGTTTGCTGACGTACCGCTTGTCCATGTTGGTCTTTGCCGGGCCTGTGGAGCGGAGGACTACAATAAGCGAGTGAATGAGTAATGAGGAACGATAATCCGGCATTTGTGAGGAAGGGAGGGCACTTGGAGGAGAAACGGCAATATGACAGAGTCAAAGCATAGATGTTTGCTGAGTGATTGGGTGAGCGTGTCATCTGTCTCTTTGAAAGGACACGTGAGAGAGGAACAGGAGCCCACGGCCTTCAGATGGGAGAAGAGGCATAGAAGAGTATTTTCCCCAAAATAAAAACCTTTACTTCATCTCAAAGATTCCAACTTTGCAGGTTGTAAGATTTGCCTTGTTTGCTGCATAAATAGGCAGAACTAGTGAGGCTCTTCACAGAATATAAGTAGCACACTCTTTGGGAGTATCCTTAGGCCAGGCATGCCAGGCACGTAATTGGGGATACAAGGCCAAGAAAAACTTTAGGAAGCTTGCTCTAATCATCTGCAGGATAGAAAGACACTGGAGAGAAACTAGAGAGGGAACCAGGCTGCACCAAAAAAGGGCCAGGGTGGCACCTTACACCCTAGCAGGAATATCTGATCCCCATACCTCTACGCCTGGGACACAGTTTGTGACCTTTCAATACCCCCATCTCATTGCCAATCAAATGTTCCCTCTTAGTATCCCACCTTCGGAAGGGCACCAATGAATTTTCTAGCATTTGAACGACCATAAACACCCTTCCTTTTGGCCCTCCATTTGTAATTCTCCAAGTAACCGAGGTGCTTTTGCCACTGTCCAGCCTCCAGTGACCAGTTGGATGCACATTTCTCGGCACCCCATCCACTTATCACTCCGTGCAGCCCCTCTCAGCACACTCAAACTACCCTTCTTTAAATCCGCTATACATGATCTGCCTAACTATAAGCTGTGACCTTCCCTCTGTGGATTATATACCCAATCCAAGGAGGACAAATCACTTGTCGAGTACCCCAAACTCTCTGCAGATGCTGCCAATTCATGGACTACTGCCTAGTTTGCATGCCATGATTATTCTCCACGCCACATCCAACCAATTACCGCATGTGCCGTCTCCCTGACTCATTCATCTACTTCCCCAAGCCACCCCCCTTATTTACCAAATTTGTATGTTCTCAGCTGTCATGCCGGGCATCTTGAAAAGGCCAGAGCCCCTTTCACTACTGTCAGTTACATCAGACCTCTTGACATCACCCCGTACACCCCCGGAGGACAGTACCCACACAATGGGGGGGACACTTGTCAACATTCCCCTTCCCTTCAGTGTCTAAACATCTGTTTTCAATAAAACTACCCCAAGAGACCTCATAACAGATCCTGCGAGGGTGGGGGGGGGGCAATAAAAACTTGGGGTGCCGTGCCCCCCTCGCCGTGTCTTACCACGTGCTCCTTGCTGTCACCTCTTTAAATACCATAACTACAGTATGTCTGCGTGGTGCCCCCCCTTGCGGTCAGTAATAAAAAGTTCCCCAAGCCTGTTCCCCTAAGTTCCTTCTGTTGCCCCTATGCTTTTCGGGTACACCCCCACCACCACCCCCCCATGAAAAGGGGGGGGGGGAAGAAATTATGGGTAGCGCACCCGAAGCCATTCTGTGCCTTCTGGCACCCTCTTTTGTAATGCACCCCAACACCCATATTTTGCTCTGTTCCCCAAAATTTGCCCCCCCCCCCACAACTCTGTAGTTGGGGGTGGGGTCTCGGTCATAAAATGTTTGGGGGTCACTACCATGGTGCCCATCTCATTATCCCCCTCTGTTGGCTGAAGGGGTACTCTTTACTAGTTGGCAGTTGGCCTCACTCCCCTATGCTCCGCCCCTGACTCCACCTACTTCTGTGAATCTTTTCTACTCCTCCCTTTCCTTTGGGGACCCACCCCTCTCCACCCCCAGCTCTATGCCACCACCTATCCCTAGGCTCCTCCCCCAACTGTGCCTCACTCCCCTATGCTCCGCCCCTCACTCCACCTACTTCTGTGAATCTTTTCTACTCCTCCCTTTCCTTTGGGGGCCCACCCCTGCCCCACCCCCATGCCACCACCTATCCCTAGGCTCCTCCCCCAACTGTGCCTCACTCCCCTATGCTCCGCCCCTCACTCCACCTACTTCTGTGAATCTTTTCTACTCCTCCCTTTCCTTTGGGGGCCCACCCCTCTCCACCCCCAGCTCTATGCCACCACCTATCCCTAGGCTCCTCCCCCAACTGTGCCTCACTCCCCTATGCTCCGCCCCTGACTCCACCTACTTCTGTGAATCTTTTCTACTCCTCCCTTTCCTTTGGGGACCCACCCCTCTCCACCCCCAGCTCTATGCCACCACCTATCCCTAGGCTCCTCCCCCAACTGTGCCTCACTCCCCTATGCTCCGCCCCTCACTCCACCTACTTCTGTGAATCTTTTCTACTCCTCCCTTTCCTTTGGGGGCCCACCCCTGCCCCACCCCCATGCCACCACCTATCCCTAGGCTCCTCCCCCAACTGTGCCTCACTCCCCTATGCTCCGCCCCTCACTCCACCTACTTCTGTGAATCTTTTCTACTCCTCCCTTTCCTTTGGGGGCCCACCCCTCTCCACCCCCAGCTCTATGCCACCACCTATCCCTAGGCTCCTCCCCCAACTGTGCCTCACTCCCCTATGCTCCGCCCCTCACTCCACCTACTTCTGTGAATCTTTTCTACTCCTCCCTTTCCTTTGGGGGCCCACCCCTGCCCCACCCCCATGCCCCACCCCCATGCCACCACCTATCCCTAGGCTCCTCCCCCAACTGTGCCTCACTCCCCTATGCTCCGCCCCTCACTCCACCTACTTCTGTGAATCTTTTCTACTCCTCCCTTTCCTTTGGGGGCCCACCCCTCTCCATGCCACCACCTATCCCTAGGCTCCTCCCCCAACTGTGCCCCCCTTCTCTCATCTTTCCATTCTTGCTCCACCCATTCACACTCTGCCTCCTCCCCTCTACTGCACTCCCACTCCGCCTGGACCCATCCTCACTCTCTCTGCACAGACACACCAACCACTCTTTAATCCACCATTCAGGCCTCTCTCCTCACACTCTTTCCATCCACCAATCACCATCCAGGTCCATCTTTACCTACACACCAACCAATCTTTCATCCACCAATCACCAGCCAGGCTCACCTCCACACACACACACACACATTTTACTTACCGACTTACCTCTGCTTCACCGCCATCAGTCATCTGGTGCCGAACCCGGGATTTGAACCCTGGTCATCTGGGTGGAAGGCAGGAACTTACCCACTGGACCACATGGGCTTCCATATCTATATCATTTCCAATCGTCCCTATATCATGGCTATGGTGTATGATGTAGACCAGGGGCCTATATGTAGCTCATAGACGCTCCTGAATCCCTGAGTACTAGCAAGGGGCAATAGCTCAGCGGCAGTGTCATCTGCCTCTGGTGCTGGAAGCTCCCCAGGACAAGGGTTCGAATCCCGCCACAGCTGGTAAAAAAAAAAATTTTTTTTTTTGTTTTTGCCCATTAACTAATATTTCGATTTGATAAAAACCGGGAGCAATTTCAGACACTCGTTTTTGCATGACTGCCCTAAAATGATAAATATTTTCTCTCCTGACTCCCATGCAGCCCCCTTCTTCATTAGTAGGTGGAATATGGGTAAAACATTATCTTCAGTTATCAATCTACTCATTTTTTTCTTTGAATTTGGCATTTTGTAGCGCGAATGTGGCCTAGGGGGCATAACTGAGCAGAAGTAAGCCTCCCTCCAATAGTAAAAAAGGTTGAGTGGTGGGGATTTTTCATTTTGGTATGAGCAGAGCTGTGAAATCAGGGGGATAGAGCCTGTGCTGCTGGCTAGGCATATTGGCCTAGTGTTAGCTCTCAGTCACGAAATGATGGGTAAAGTTTGGAGCTGGTAAAACTCCCTTTATTAGGTGCAATCAGAAGACAGACATGTTGAAGTTTTCAAGAGGCAGAAAGGGGTAAAGTCCGGCGTGTGCTTCATTGGGCCTGCATCATGCCTGTTGTTGCAGCAGCTGGCCTGGCCTGGCCCTGGGTCTTTAAACAACCCAGCACTAAGTCTTTAGCTAGCAAGCAAGGCCCCCGAACGCCCACGAACGCCCATGTTCTGTATAGAGGAAGACTGCAGACAATTTGGCACCCTTCTAAATGAGGGTGCTGTCCCATGAGCGGCCTTCGAGTGGGAAAAGCTTTAGCGTAAGACAAGTTGTCAAGCTTAGAATTCTGCTGAAAACCATATGTTGGAGGCCAAATCATGGTGGAAGCCTGTGAGTGTCTCAGGCCAAAGTAAGCATGGGAGGACATTATTTGCATAGGACAGCCCCCTTCTAAATCAGATCATCATGCTGCAGTTGCCATGTAGCGTTACTAGAGGGCAGCAGAATGACCATCATAGAAGAGAGAAGTGTTAAATCTGTTTGCTGACGTACCGCTTGTCCATGTTGGTCTTTGCCGGGCCTGTGGAGCGGAGGACTACAATAAGCGAGTGAATGAGTAATGAGGAACGATAATCCGGCATTTGTGAGGAAGGGAGGGCACTTGGAGGAGAAACGGCAATATGACAGAGTCAAAGCATAGATGTTTGCTGAGTGATTGGGTGAGCGTGTCATCTGTCTCTTTGAAAGGACACGTGAGAGAGGAACAGGAGCCCACGGCCTTCAGATGGGAGAAGAGGCATAGAAGAGTATTTTCCCCAAAATAAAAACCTTTACTTCATCTCAAAGATTCCAACTTTGCAGGTTGTAAGATTTGCCTTGTTTGCTGCATAAATAGGCAGAACTAGTGAGGCTCTTCACAGAATATAAGTAGCACACTCTTTGGGAGTATCCTTAGGCCAGGCATGCCAGGCACGTAATTGGGGATACAAGGCCAAGAAAAACTTTAGGAAGCTTGCTCTAATCATCTGCAGGATAGAAAGACACTGGAGAGAAACTAGAGAGGGAACCAGGCTGCACCAAAAAAGGGCCAGGGTGGCACCTTACACCCTAGCAGGAATATCTGATCCCCATACCTCTACGCCTGGGACACAGTTTGTGACCTTTCAATACCCCCATCTCATTGCCAATCAAATGTTCCCTCTTAGTATCCCACCTTCGGAAGGGCACCAATGAATTTTCTAGCATTTGAACGACCATAAACACCCTTCCTTTTGGCCCTCCATTTGTAATTCTCCAAGTAACCGAGGTGCTTTTGCCACTGTCCAGCCTCCAGTGACCAGTTGGATGCACATTTCTCGGCACCCCATCCACTTATCACTCCGTGCAGCCCCTCTCAGCACACTCAAACTACCCTTCTTTAAATCCGCTATACATGATCTGCCTAACTATAAGCTGTGACCTTCCCTCTGTGGATTATATACCCAATCCAAGGAGGACAAATCACTTGTCGAGTACCCCAAACTCTCTGCAGATGCTGCCAATTCATGGACTACTGCCTAGTTTGCATGCCATGATTATTCTCCACGCCACATCCAACCAATTACCGCATGTGCCGTCTCCCTGACTCATTCATCTACTTCCCCAAGCCACCCCCCTTATTTACCAAATTTGTATGTTCTCAGCTGTCATGCCGGGCATCTTGAAAAGGCCAGAGCCCCTTTCACTACTGTCAGTTACATCAGACCTCTTGACATCACCCCGTACACCCCCGGAGGACAGTACCCACACAATGGGGGGGACACTTGTCAACATTCCCCTTCCCTTCAGTGTCTAAACATCTGTTTTCAATAAAACTACCCCAAGAGACCTCATAACAGATCCTGCGAGGGTGGGGGGGGGGCAATAAAAACTTGGGGTGCCGTGCCCCCCTCGCCGTGTCTTACCACGTGCTCCTTGCTGTCACCTCTTTAAATACCATAACTACAGTATGTCTGCGTGGTGCCCCCCCTTGCGGTCAGTAATAAAAAGTTCCCCAAGCCTGTTCCCCTAAGTTCCTTCTGTTGCCCCTATGCTTTTCGGGTACACCCCCACCACCACCCCCCCATGAAAAGGGGGGGGGGGAAGAAATTATGGGTAGCGCACCCGAAGCCATTCTGTGCCTTCTGGCACCCTCTTTTGTAATGCACCCCAACACCCATATTTTGCTCTGTTCCCCAAAATTTGCCCCCCCCCCCACAACTCTGTAGTTGGGGGTGGGGTCTCGGTCATAAAATGTTTGGGGGTCACTACCATGGTGCCCATCTCATTATCCCCCTCTGTTGGCTGAAGGGGTACTCTTTACTAGTTGGCAGTTGGCCTCACTCCCCTATGCTCCGCCCCTGACTCCACCTACTTCTGTGAATCTTTTCTACTCCTCCCTTTCCTTTGGGGACCCACCCCTCTCCACCCCCAGCTCTATGCCACCACCTATCCCTAGGCTCCTCCCCCAACTGTGCCTCACTCCCCTATGCTCCGCCCCTCACTCCACCTACTTCTGTGAATCTTTTCTACTCCTCCCTTTCCTTTGGGGGCCCACCCCTGCCCCACCCCCATGCCACCACCTATCCCTAGGCTCCTCCCCCAACTGTGCCTCACTCCCCTATGCTCCGCCCCTCACTCCACCTACTTCTGTGAATCTTTTCTACTCCTCCCTTTCCTTTGGGGGCCCACCCCTCTCCACCCCCAGCTCTATGCCACCACCTATCCCTAGGCTCCTCCCCCAACTGTGCCTCACTCCCCTATGCTCCGCCCCTGACTCCACCTACTTCTGTGAATCTTTTCTACTCCTCCCTTTCCTTTGGGGACCCACCCCTCTCCACCCCCAGCTCTATGCCACCACCTATCCCTAGGCTCCTCCCCCAACTGTGCCTCACTCCCCTATGCTCCGCCCCTCACTCCACCTACTTCTGTGAATCTTTTCTACTCCTCCCTTTCCTTTGGGGGCCCACCCCTGCCCCACCCCCATGCCACCACCTATCCCTAGGCTCCTCCCCCAACTGTGCCTCACTCCCCTATGCTCCGCCCCTCACTCCACCTACTTCTGTGAATCTTTTCTACTCCTCCCTTTCCTTTGGGGGCCCACCCCTCTCCACCCCCAGCTCTATGCCACCACCTATCCCTAGGCTCCTCCCCCAACTGTGCCTCACTCCCCTATGCTCCGCCCCTCACTCCACCTACTTCTGTGAATCTTTTCTACTCCTCCCTTTCCTTTGGGGGCCCACCCCTGCCCCACCCCCATGCCCCACCCCCATGCCACCACCTATCCCTAGGCTCCTCCCCCAACTGTGCCTCACTCCCCTATGCTCCGCCCCTCACTCCACCTACTTCTGTGAATCTTTTCTACTCCTCCCTTTCCTTTGGGGGCCCACCCCTCTCCATGCCACCACCTATCCCTAGGCTCCTCCCCCAACTGTGCCCCCCTTCTCTCATCTTTCCATTCTTGCTCCACCCATTCACACTCTGCCTCCTCCCCTCTACTGCACTCCCACTCCGCCTGGACCCATCCTCACTCTCTCTGCACAGACACACCAACCACTCTTTAATCCACCATTCAGGCCTCTCTCCTCACACTCTTTCCATCCACCAATCACCATCCAGGTCCATCTTTACCTACACACCAACCAATCTTTCATCCACCAATCACCAGCCAGGCTCACCTCCACACACACACACACACATTTTACTTACCGACTTACCTCTGCTTCACCGCCATCAGTCATCTGGTGCCGAACCCGGGATTTGAACCCTGGTCATCTGGGTGGAAGGCAGGAACTTACCCACTGGACCACATGGGCTTCCATATCTATATCATTTCCAATCGTCCCTATATCATGGCTATGGTGTATGATGTAGACCAGGGGCCTATATGTAGCTCATAGACGCTCCTGAATCCCTGAGTACTAGCAAGGGGCAATAGCTCAGCGGCAGTGTCATCTGCCTCTGGTGCTGGAAGCTCCCCAGGACAAGGGTTCGAATCCCGCCACAGCTGGTAAAAAAAAAAATTTTTTTTTTTGTTTTTGCCCATTAACTAATATTTCGATTTGATAAAAACCGGGAGCAATTTCAGACACTCGTTTTTGCATGACTGCCCTAAAATGATAAATATTTTCTCTCCTGACTCCCATGCAGCCCCCTTCTTCATTAGTAGGTGGAATATGGGTAAAACATTATCTTCAGTTATCAATCTACTCATTTTTTTCTTTGAATTTGGCATTTTGTAGCGCGAATGTGGCCTAGGGGGCATAACTGAGCAGAAGTAAGCCTCCCTCCAATAGTAAAAAAGGTTGAGTGGTGGGGATTTTTCATTTTGGTATGAGCAGAGCTGTGAAATCAGGGGGATAGAGCCTGTGCTGCTGGCTAGGCATATTGGCCTAGTGTTAGCTCTCAGTCACGAAATGATGGGTAAAGTTTGGAGCTGGTAAAACTCCCTTTATTAGGTGCAATCAGAAGACAGACATGTTGAAGTTTTCAAGAGGCAGAAAGGGGTAAAGTCCGGCGTGTGCTTCATTGGGCCTGCATCATGCCTGTTGTTGCAGCAGCTGGCCTGGCCTGGCCCTGGGTCTTTAAACAACCCAGCACTAAGTCTTTAGCTAGCAAGCAAGGCCCCCGAACGCCCACGAACGCCCATGTTCTGTATAGAGGAAGACTGCAGACAATTTGGCACCCTTCTAAATGAGGGTGCTGTCCCATGAGCGGCCTTCGAGTGGGAAAAGCTTTAGCGTAAGACAAGTTGTCAAGCTTAGAATTCTGCTGAAAACCATATGTTGGAGGCCAAATCATGGTGGAAGCCTGTGAGTGTCTCAGGCCAAAGTAAGCATGGGAGGACATTATTTGCATAGGACAGCCCCCTTCTAAATCAGATCATCATGCTGCAGTTGCCATGTAGCGTTACTAGAGGGCAGCAGAATGACCATCATAGAAGAGAGAAGTGTTAAATCTGTTTGCTGACGTACCGCTTGTCCATGTTGGTCTTTGCCGGGCCTGTGGAGCGGAGGACTACAATAAGCGAGTGAATGAGTAATGAGGAACGATAATCCGGCATTTGTGAGGAAGGGAGGGCACTTGGAGGAGAAACGGCAATATGACAGAGTCAAAGCATAGATGTTTGCTGAGTGATTGGGTGAGCGTGTCATCTGTCTCTTTGAAAGGACACGTGAGAGAGGAACAGGAGCCCACGGCCTTCAGATGGGAGAAGAGGCATAGAAGAGTATTTTCCCCAAAATAAAAACCTTTACTTCATCTCAAAGATTCCAACTTTGCAGGTTGTAAGATTTGCCTTGTTTGCTGCATAAATAGGCAGAACTAGTGAGGCTCTTCACAGAATATAAGTAGCACACTCTTTGGGAGTATCCTTAGGCCAGGCATGCCAGGCACGTAATTGGGGATACAAGGCCAAGAAAAACTTTAGGAAGCTTGCTCTAATCATCTGCAGGATAGAAAGACACTGGAGAGAAACTAGAGAGGGAACCAGGCTGCACCAAAAAAGGGCCAGGGTGGCACCTTACACCCTAGCAGGAATATCTGATCCCCATACCTCTACGCCTGGGACACAGTTTGTGACCTTTCAATACCCCCATCTCATTGCCAATCAAATGTTCCCTCTTAGTATCCCACCTTCGGAAGGGCACCAATGAATTTTCTAGCATTTGAACGACCATAAACACCCTTCCTTTTGGCCCTCCATTTGTAATTCTCCAAGTAACCGAGGTGCTTTTGCCACTGTCCAGCCTCCAGTGACCAGTTGGATGCACATTTCTCGGCACCCCATCCACTTATCACTCCGTGCAGCCCCTCTCAGCACACTCAAACTACCCTTCTTTAAATCCGCTATACATGATCTGCCTAACTATAAGCTGTGACCTTCCCTCTGTGGATTATATACCCAATCCAAGGAGGACAAATCACTTGTCGAGTACCCCAAACTCTCTGCAGATGCTGCCAATTCATGGACTACTGCCTAGTTTGCATGCCATGATTATTCTCCACGCCACATCCAACCAATTACCGCATGTGCCGTCTCCCTGACTCATTCATCTACTTCCCCAAGCCACCCCCCTTATTTACCAAATTTGTATGTTCTCAGCTGTCATGCCGGGCATCTTGAAAAGGCCAGAGCCCCTTTCACTACTGTCAGTTACATCAGACCTCTTGACATCACCCCGTACACCCCCGGAGGACAGTACCCACACAATGGGGGGGACACTTGTCAACATTCCCCTTCCCTTCAGTGTCTAAACATCTGTTTTCAATAAAACTACCCCAAGAGACCTCATAACAGATCCTGCGAGGGTGGGGGGGGGGCAATAAAAACTTGGGGTGCCGTGCCCCCCTCGCCGTGTCTTACCACGTGCTCCTTGCTGTCACCTCTTTAAATACCATAACTACAGTATGTCTGCGTGGTGCCCCCCCTTGCGGTCAGTAATAAAAAGTTCCCCAAGCCTGTTCCCCTAAGTTCCTTCTGTTGCCCCTATGCTTTTCGGGTACACCCCCACCACCACCCCCCCATGAAAAGGGGGGGGGGGAAGAAATTATGGGTAGCGCACCCGAAGCCATTCTGTGCCTTCTGGCACCCTCTTTTGTAATGCACCCCAACACCCATATTTTGCTCTGTTCCCCAAAATTTGCCCCCCCCCCCACAACTCTGTAGTTGGGGGTGGGGTCTCGGTCATAAAATGTTTGGGGGTCACTACCATGGTGCCCATCTCATTATCCCCCTCTGTTGGCTGAAGGGGTACTCTTTACTAGTTGGCAGTTGGCCTCACTCCCCTATGCTCCGCCCCTGACTCCACCTACTTCTGTGAATCTTTTCTACTCCTCCCTTTCCTTTGGGGACCCACCCCTCTCCACCCCCAGCTCTATGCCACCACCTATCCCTAGGCTCCTCCCCCAACTGTGCCTCACTCCCCTATGCTCCGCCCCTCACTCCACCTACTTCTGTGAATCTTTTCTACTCCTCCCTTTCCTTTGGGGGCCCACCCCTGCCCCACCCCCATGCCACCACCTATCCCTAGGCTCCTCCCCCAACTGTGCCTCACTCCCCTATGCTCCGCCCCTCACTCCACCTACTTCTGTGAATCTTTTCTACTCCTCCCTTTCCTTTGGGGGCCCACCCCTCTCCACCCCCAGCTCTATGCCACCACCTATCCCTAGGCTCCTCCCCCAACTGTGCCTCACTCCCCTATGCTCCGCCCCTGACTCCACCTACTTCTGTGAATCTTTTCTACTCCTCCCTTTCCTTTGGGGACCCACCCCTCTCCACCCCCAGCTCTATGCCACCACCTATCCCTAGGCTCCTCCCCCAACTGTGCCTCACTCCCCTATGCTCCGCCCCTCACTCCACCTACTTCTGTGAATCTTTTCTACTCCTCCCTTTCCTTTGGGGGCCCACCCCTGCCCCACCCCCATGCCACCACCTATCCCTAGGCTCCTCCCCCAACTGTGCCTCACTCCCCTATGCTCCGCCCCTCACTCCACCTACTTCTGTGAATCTTTTCTACTCCTCCCTTTCCTTTGGGGGCCCACCCCTCTCCACCCCCAGCTCTATGCCACCACCTATCCCTAGGCTCCTCCCCCAACTGTGCCTCACTCCCCTATGCTCCGCCCCTCACTCCACCTACTTCTGTGAATCTTTTCTACTCCTCCCTTTCCTTTGGGGGCCCACCCCTGCCCCACCCCCATGCCACCACCTATCCCTAGGCTCCTCCCCCAACTGTGCCTCACTCCCCTATGCTCCGCCCCTCACTCCACCTACTTCTGTGAATCTTTTCTACTCCTCCCTTTCCTTTGGGGGCCCACCCCTCTCCATGCCACCACCTATCCCTAGGCTCCTCCCCCAACTGTGCCCCCCTTCTCTCATCTTTCCATTCTTGCTCCACCCATTCACACTCTGCCTCCTCCCCTCTACTGCACTCCCACTCCGCCTGGACCCATCCTCACTCTCTCTGCACAGACACACCAACCACTCTTTAATCCACCATTCAGGCCTCTCTCCTCACACTCTTTCCATCCACCAATCACCATCCAGGTCCATCTTTACCTACACACCAACCAATCTTTCATCCACCAATCACCAGCCAGGCTCACCTCCACACACACACACACACATTTTACTTACCGACTTACCTCTGCTTCACCGCCATCAGTCATCTGGTGCCGAACCCGGGATTTGAACCCTGGTCATCTGGGTGGAAGGCAGGAACTTACCCACTGGACCACATGGGCTTCCATATCTATATCATTTCCAATCGTCCCTATATCATGGCTATGGTGTATGATGTAGACCAGGGGCCTATATGTAGCTCATAGACGCTCCTGAATCCCTGAGTACTAGCAAGGGGCAATAGCTCAGCGGCAGTGTCATCTGCCTCTGGTGCTGGAAGCTCCCCAGGACAAGGGTTCGAATCCCGCCACAGCTGGTAAAAAAAAAAATTTTTTTTTTTGTTTTTGCCCATTAACTAATATTTCGATTTGATAAAAACCGGGAGCAATTTCAGACACTCGTTTTTGCATGACTGCCCTAAAATGATAAATATTTTCTCTCCTGACTCCCATGCAGCCCCCTTCTTCATTAGTAGGTGGAATATGGGTAAAACATTATCTTCAGTTATCAATCTACTCATTTTTTTCTTTGAATTTGGCATTTTGTAGCGCGAATGTGGCCTAGGGGGCATAACTGAGCAGAAGTAAGCCTCCCTCCAATAGTAAAAAAGGTTGAGTGGTGGGGATTTTTCATTTTGGTATGAGCAGAGCTGTGAAATCAGGGGGATAGAGCCTGTGCTGCTGGCTAGGCATATTGGCCTAGTGTTAGCTCTCAGTCACGAAATGATGGGTAAAGTTTGGAGCTGGTAAAACTCCCTTTATTAGGTGCAATCAGAAGACAGACATGTTGAAGTTTTCAAGAGGCAGAAAGGGGTAAAGTCCGGCGTGTGCTTCATTGGGCCTGCATCATGCCTGTTGTTGCAGCAGCTGGCCTGGCCTGGCCCTGGGTCTTTAAACAACCCAGCACTAAGTCTTTAGCTAGCAAGCAAGGCCCCCGAACGCCCACGAACGCCCATGTTCTGTATAGAGGAAGACTGCAGACAATTTGGCACCCTTCTAAATGAGGGTGCTGTCCCATGAGCGGCCTTCGAGTGGGAAAAGCTTTAGCGTAAGACAAGTTGTCAAGCTTAGAATTCTGCTGAAAACCATATGTTGGAGGCCAAATCATGGTGGAAGCCTGTGAGTGTCTCAGGCCAAAGTAAGCATGGGAGGACATTATTTGCATAGGACAGCCCCCTTCTAAATCAGATCATCATGCTGCAGTTGCCATGTAGCGTTACTAGAGGGCAGCAGAATGACCATCATAGAAGAGAGAAGTGTTAAATCTGTTTGCTGACGTACCGCTTGTCCATGTTGGTCTTTGCCGGGCCTGTGGAGCGGAGGACTACAATAAGCGAGTGAATGAGTAATGAGGAACGATAATCCGGCATTTGTGAGGAAGGGAGGGCACTTGGAGGAGAAACGGCAATATGACAGAGTCAAAGCATAGATGTTTGCTGAGTGATTGGGTGAGCGTGTCATCTGTCTCTTTGAAAGGACACGTGAGAGAGGAACAGGAGCCCACGGCCTTCAGATGGGAGAAGAGGCATAGAAGAGTATTTTCCCCAAAATAAAAACCTTTACTTCATCTCAAAGATTCCAACTTTGCAGGTTGTAAGATTTGCCTTGTTTGCTGCATAAATAGGCAGAACTAGTGAGGCTCTTCACAGAATATAAGTAGCACACTCTTTGGGAGTATCCTTAGGCCAGGCATGCCAGGCACGTAATTGGGGATACAAGGCCAAGAAAAACTTTAGGAAGCTTGCTCTAATCATCTGCAGGATAGAAAGACACTGGAGAGAAACTAGAGAGGGAACCAGGCTGCACCAAAAAAGGGCCAGGGTGGCACCTTACACCCTAGCAGGAATATCTGATCCCCATACCTCTACGCCTGGGACACAGTTTGTGACCTTTCAATACCCCCATCTCATTGCCAATCAAATGTTCCCTCTTAGTATCCCACCTTCGGAAGGGCACCAATGAATTTTCTAGCATTTGAACGACCATAAACACCCTTCCTTTTGGCCCTCCATTTGTAATTCTCCAAGTAACCGAGGTGCTTTTGCCACTGTCCAGCCTCCAGTGACCAGTTGGATGCACATTTCTCGGCACCCCATCCACTTATCACTCCGTGCAGCCCCTCTCAGCACACTCAAACTACCCTTCTTTAAATCCGCTATACATGATCTGCCTAACTATAAGCTGTGACCTTCCCTCTGTGGATTATATACCCAATCCAAGGAGGACAAATCACTTGTCGAGTACCCCAAACTCTCTGCAGATGCTGCCAATTCATGGACTACTGCCTAGTTTGCATGCCATGATTATTCTCCACGCCACATCCAACCAATTACCGCATGTGCCGTCTCCCTGACTCATTCATCTACTTCCCCAAGCCACCCCCCTTATTTACCAAATTTGTATGTTCTCAGCTGTCATGCCGGGCATCTTGAAAAGGCCAGAGCCCCTTTCACTACTGTCAGTTACATCAGACCTCTTGACATCACCCCGTACACCCCCGGAGGACAGTACCCACACAATGGGGGGGACACTTGTCAACATTCCCCTTCCCTTCAGTGTCTAAACATCTGTTTTCAATAAAACTACCCCAAGAGACCTCATAACAGATCCTGCGAGGGTGGGGGGGGGGCAATAAAAACTTGGGGTGCCGTGCCCCCCTCGCCGTGTCTTACCACGTGCTCCTTGCTGTCACCTCTTTAAATACCATAACTACAGTATGTCTGCGTGGTGCCCCCCCTTGCGGTCAGTAATAAAAAGTTCCCCAAGCCTGTTCCCCTAAGTTCCTTCTGTTGCCCCTATGCTTTTCGGGTACACCCCCACCACCACCCCCCCATGAAAAGGGGGGGGGGGAAGAAATTATGGGTAGCGCACCCGAAGCCATTCTGTGCCTTCTGGCACCCTCTTTTGTAATGCACCCCAACACCCATATTTTGCTCTGTTCCCCAAAAT
This sequence comes from Pleurodeles waltl, assembly GCF_031143425.1. Classification (NCBI taxonomy): domain Eukaryota; kingdom Metazoa; phylum Chordata; class Amphibia; order Caudata; family Salamandridae; genus Pleurodeles; species Pleurodeles waltl. The sequence goes on from NC_090437.1 coordinate 659,465,127, forward strand.
TTGCCCCCCCCCCCACAACTCTGTAGTTGGGGGTGGGGTCTCGGTCATAAAATGTTTGGGGGTCACTACCATGGTGCCCATCTCATTATCCCCCTCTGTTGGCTGAAGGGGTACTCTTTACTAGTTGGCAGTTGGCCTCACTCCCCTATGCTCCGCCCCTGACTCCACCTACTTCTGTGAATCTTTTCTACTCCTCCCTTTCCTTTGGGGACCCACCCCTCTCCACCCCCAGCTCTATGCCACCACCTATCCCTAGGCTCCTCCCCCAACTGTGCCTCACTCCCCTCTGCTCCGCCCCTCACTCCACCTACTTCTGTGAATCTTTTCTACTCCTCCCTTTCCTTTGGGGGCCCACCCCTGCCCCACCCCCATGCCACCACCTATCCCTAGGCTCCTCCCCCAACTGTGCCTCACTCCCCTATGCTCCGCCCCTCACTCCACCTACTTCTGTGAATCTTTTCTACTCCTCCCTTTCCTTTGGGGGCCCACCCCTCTCCACCCCCAGCTCTATGCCACCACCTATCCCTAGGCTCCTCCCCCAACTGTGCCTCACTCCCCTATGCTCCGCCCCTGACTCCACCTACTTCTGTGAATCTTTTCTACTCCTCCCTTTCCTTTGGGGACCCACCCCTCTCCACCCCCAGCTCTATGCCACCACCTATCCCTAGGCTCCTCCCCCAACTGTGCCTCACTCCCCTATGCTCCGCCCCTCACTCCACCTACTTCTGTGAATCTTTTCTACTCCTCCCTTTCCTTTGGGGGCCCACCCCTGCCCCACCCCCATGCCACCACCTATCCCTAGGCTCCTCCCCCAACTGTGCCTCACTCCCCTATGCTCCGCCCCTCACTCCACCTACTTCTGTGAATCTTTTCTACTCCTCCCTTTCCTTTGGGGGCCCACCCCTCTCCACCCCCAGCTCTATGCCACCACCTATCCCTAGGCTCCTCCCCCAACTGTGCCTCACTCCCCTATGCTCCGCCCCTCACTCCACCTACTTCTGTGAATCTTTTCTACTCCTCCCTTTCCTTTGGGGGCCCACCCCTGCCCCACCCCCATGCCCCACCCCCATGCCACCACCTATCCCTAGGCTCCTCCCCCAACTGTGCCTCACTCCCCTATGCTCCGCCCCTCACTCCACCTACTTCTGTGAATCTTTTCTACTCCTCCCTTTCCTTTGGGGGCCCACCCCTCTCCATGCCACCACCTATCCCTAGGCTCCTCCCCCAACTGTGCCCCCCTTCTCTCATCTTTCCATTCTTGCTCCACCCATTCACACTCTGCCTCCTCCCCTCTACTGCACTCCCACTCCGCCTGGACCCATCCTCACTCTCTCTGCACAGACACACCAACCACTCTTTAATCCACCATTCAGGCCTCTCTCCTCACACTCTTTCCATCCACCAATCACCATCCAGGTCCATCTTTACCTACACACCAACCAATCTTTCATCCACCAATCACCAGCCAGGCTCACCTCCACACACACACACACACATTTTACTTACCGACTTACCTCTGCTTCACCGCCATCAGTCATCTGGTGCCGAACCCGGGATTTGAACCCTGGTCATCTGGGTGGAAGGCAGGAACTTACCCACTGGACCACATGGGCTTCCATATCTATATCATTTCCAATCGTCCCTATATCATGGCTATGGTGTATGATGTAGACCAGGGGCCTATATGTAGCTCATAGACGCTCCTGAATCCCTGAGTACTAGCAAGGGGCAATAGCTCAGCGGCAGTGTCATCTGCCTCTGGTGCTGGAAGCTCCCCAGGACAAGGGTTCGAATCCCGCCACAGCTGGTAAAAAAAAAAAATTTTTTTTTTGTTTTTGCCCATTAACTAATATTTCGATTTGATAAAAACCGGGAGCAATTTCAGACACTCGTTTTTGCATGACTGCCCTAAAATGATAAATATTTTCTCTCCTGACTCCCATGCAGCCCCCTTCTTCATTAGTAGGTGGAATATGGGTAAAACATTATCTTCAGTTATCAATCTACTCATTTTTTTCTTTGAATTTGGCATTTTGTAGCGCGAATGTGGCCTAGGGGGCATAACTGAGCAGAAGTAAGCCTCCCTCCAATAGTAAAAAAGGTTGAGTGGTGGGGATTTTTCATTTTGGTATGAGCAGAGCTGTGAAATCAGGGGGATAGAGCCTGTGCTGCTGGCTAGGCATATTGGCCTAGTGTTAGCTCTCAGTCACGAAATGATGGGTAAAGTTTGGAGCTGGTAAAACTCCCTTTATTAGGTGCAATCAGAAGACAGACATGTTGAAGTTTTCAAGAGGCAGAAAGGGGTAAAGTCCGGCGTGTGCTTCATTGGGCCTGCATCATGCCTGTTGTTGCAGCAGCTGGCCTGGCCTGGCCCTGGGTCTTTAAACAACCCAGCACTAAGTCTTTAGCTAGCAAGCAAGGCCCCCGAACGCCCACGAACGCCCATGTTCTGTATAGAGGAAGACTGCAGACAATTTGGCACCCTTCTAAATGAGGGTGCTGTCCCATGAGCGGCCTTCGAGTGGGAAAAGCTTTAGCGTAAGACAAGTTGTCAAGCTTAGAATTCTGCTGAAAACCATATGTTGGAGGCCAAATCATGGTGGAAGCCTGTGAGTGTCTCAGGCCAAAGTAAGCATGGGAGGACATTATTTGCATAGGACAGCCCCCTTCTAAATCAGATCATCATGCTGCAGTTGCCATGTAGCGTTACTAGAGGGCAGCAGAATGACCATCATAGAAGAGAGAAGTGTTAAATCTGTTTGCTGACGTACCGCTTGTCCATGTTGGTCTTTGCCGGGCCTGTGGAGCGGAGGACTACAATAAGCGAGTGAATGAGTAATGAGGAACGATAATCCGGCATTTGTGAGGAAGGGAGGGCACTTGGAGGAGAAACGGCAATATGACAGAGTCAAAGCATAGATGTTTGCTGAGTGATTGGGTGAGCGTGTCATCTGTCTCTTTGAAAGGACACGTGAGAGAGGAACAGGAGCCCACGGCCTTCAGATGGGAGAAGAGGCATAGAAGAGTATTTTCCCCAAAATAAAAACCTTTACTTCATCTCAAAGATTCCAACTTTGCAGGTTGTAAGATTTGCCTTGTTTGCTGCATAAATAGGCAGAACTAGTGAGGCTCTTCACAGAATATAAGTAGCACACTCTTTGGGAGTATCCTTAGGCCAGGCATGCCAGGCACGTAATTGGGGATACAAGGCCAAGAAAAACTTTAGGAAGCTTGCTCTAATCATCTGCAGGATAGAAAGACACTGGAGAGAAACTAGAGAGGGAACCAGGCTGCACCAAAAAAGGGCCAGGGTGGCACCTTACACCCTAGCAGGAA